>NC_049913.1:7009783-7609783 GCF_001411555.2 Juglans regia
AACGTGATGGGCCCATATCTTGGCAGACCAAATTCTTCTTCTGCTAGTCTAAAGAGCTCCTTGAAGATTTCTTCTTTGAGATATTCCAAAGGAAGCACAAAGCATCTTTGGTCCGAAGTGTACACAACAAAGTGACCCTTAGCGGCAACCAATGATGCGTTGCAATTGTCTGCATCCGCACCTCCAGTGGCTTTTGGGAATGCTATTCTTTTTCTCTTGATATTAGTCAGTTTTTGCCACTTCCTTGCCATTGTGATGAGCTTTTTGGCACTGATCATGTTGTCACTCACGGTGTTGGAAATCTGAGGCTGACGAAGAAAGGAGGTCTGTTTTTGTGCTGAGTAAAAGGGAGTGTAGGTTGATTATATATGCACAAGGAAGGAGACAATCTCTTAGGGAGACTTTTTCTGTATAGATATCCATGGGGAACAAAACCATGTGATACTTAATTTCAGTGTTGTTTGGGTGGGTTTGATGTTTTCCTATGGTTGGAAATCAGCACATCAGATGGAGTGTGATATCTTTTGCTTTCTGTCAGGTGGTTTGAAAACAAGATGGACCAATTGCCCGTTGCTCCTTCCATCACAATTCACAAGGGACTTTGTGGATCACAAAAAAAAGAAAAAAGAAAACATAAAATTAAATGCCAATCTACTTCTGACGCTTTAATTCATATTTTTCATTCTGTACAACCTTGTCTTGGAAGACTAGCCTGTTGGACCCAACATGCCCATGAACTGCCTAACAGAGGAACTTGTGGTTAATTGATCTCTACCTTTGTGATATTTGTCATCACCTGGAATTTTTTATTCAAAAAAAAAAAAAAAAAAAGGAAGAAGAAAAAAACAGAACTACACATAGGCCTGCCAGAATATGCATCTGTGACAACTATACTGTGCTTATCTGGTTGGTTTTCGTTTGCAGTAATGTCAATTTGCTGTAGCATCTAACAAGTTATCCTAGTAAAATGATCATCAAATCCCAGATTTTATGTTTTAAAACTAGTCAATGATCAGGTTAAAATTTCCAGAAGTTATCCATACAGTTGTTACTTCTCAGTCATCTCCTGAAATTGGAATCTCTTGCTGCATATGCAATGCAAGTCTTGTTTATATTCCTTTTTGTTTTGGCATTAAACTCTTGCTGCTCATTGCCATATTCAACCTAAGCAACGAAGATACCTCAGCACTCTCGGTGAACTATTGCTGTTTAAATCTATACAACATATCACTTGCCTCTGTTTTCAAGGGTTCTGTCTAACATTATTCTCGGGATAAAAGAAATTAAGGAAAGAGAAGAATGAAAATTAGGCTCTTCATTCTTTGGTTATAAGAGGGAAAAAACCAAGAAAATAAAGAGAGAGAGAGAGTAACAGAAGATTCATATTTTTCACATGTCAAAACTGTACCCCTCGAGCTCTATTAAAAATTTCTGTGAAGATGTACACGTAATATATATACTTTTGTAGATTATTTACAGATTGATCCATACATGAATGATTCAGCAGACAGAAACAAGTAAATTTTGGACTGCATATCCTTGTTGGGAAGCAGAAATTGAGCAGCGTCTTATATTAATGGAATTAAGCAAAACTTTCTCAAAATCTTTAGCTGCACCGTTTTGGATGAGCAAGAGTACATAATCCATGAAGACTGCATCACATGGCAATGTGATTGGCCCATCACTTGATAGTCCAAACTCTTCTTCTGACTTCTTGAAGAGCTCTAGGAAGATGGGGTGGTTCAGATACCCCAAGGGCACCTTAAAACGCCCCTCATCGGCTGTGTAGAAAACAAAATAGCCTTTTTTTGACACGGTTGAGGCATTTCTGCCGTCCACTTGATGATGTACTCTCTTCCTCCCTATGGCAACTCTCTCCCTCCACTTTCTTGTCATCTTGACGAGCTTCTTGGGGCTGATCATGCTTAAGTACTGTATGTATATTATAGATGGAAGGTTTTGAGCAAGAAGAGAGGAAATACTGCTTCTGTGTCTATTGAAAGGCAATGATCAAAGGGGCTTACTTTTTATATTCAAAAAGCTGGGAACACTACTGTTTATGCAGCTATCCTTATGTTGGGATTTCAGAAGGAAAGCATGTGGTTAGTTATGTAGAATAGGTACAGGCAAGATGGGAGTTATCATCCATGTTTCGTTGCCAATGCATCGCGGAGCCAACATTTGAGGATACTTTCTCACGTTTGCTGTCTGATGTCTTCGGGTTCAAGGACATAGAAGGTCCTACGTAATTTATATAGCTTTTTTTAGACAAAAGCATTGCTTCTGTTTTATGGCACTTCGTTAATGTTTTGTCCTCTTTCTTTTACAGCACTTTGCCTTTTTTTTCCCCTATATATCTAATTTATTATAATTAGTAATCAAATAAAAACACATTAAAAAAAATCACAATTAAGTTATAAATATAAGTTAAAAAATCACAATTATGTAGATGTGCGACTAGTATAGCTAATTTGGGGCCCAACCTGCATCTTCCTCTGCCATTGAAGGTACTTGAAACATTTTAACACAAAAATAATCTTACAAAAATAATCTTACAAATTGACGTGATTTCATCAGATCCGTTAAATCTATTTTATACTACTTTATAATAAAAATAACTTTACAATCTGATAAATCACATCAAGTTATATCAATTTGTAAGATTACTTTTATATAAGAAAAATGTTTGTTGCAAGCGCCTGGTATAAATGGCGTGTAAACGTAACTGACGTGGAGACACTTGATGAGAGAGAGACCGAGCTGATGGAGCTGATGAGAGAGACAAATCGAGCTAATGAGAGAGACCGAGTTGATGAGAGAGGAATAATTCATTTTAAATCTAACGTGACATAGACGACTGCATACCGGTTGTATCTAACGACTATATATAGAAGAACTGTTTATATAATCACTTTGTGGCTAGAATATTTTCCATTTAATATTGTCTGAAAAATTTAGGCAGTTAACAATAAATATTGTCAGACCTATTTCATATATTTCTCTAAACTTTCGAGTTTTTATCGAAGTAAACATATATATATATTCAAAAACCACAAACAAGAAGCTGCTCGCATGTACATCGATCAGGGGTCAGCGAGCAGCGAGAGATGTTGATGGAATTGATCAAAGCTTTCTCTAAATCTTTGGTCGCACCCTTTTGGATGAGTAAGACAACGTAGCTCATGAAGACTGAATCGCACGGCAATGTGATAGGTCTCGAACTTGACAGCCCAAACTCTTCTTCAGACATCTTGAAGAGCTCTTGAAAGATGTTGGTGTAGAGATAAGCTAAGGGCATCTCAAAACGCTTCTCATCAATGGTGTAGACAACAAAATGGCCTCTCTCGGCCACAGTGGATGGATTACAAGGGCTTGGATTCACATCAGCATCGTCACTTCTGAGAAAATAAATTCTTTTCCTCCCTATAGAAGATAATTTGCGCCACTTCCTTGCAATTCGTATGAGCTTTTTTGCGCTGATCATCTTCTTTTAATTGCTCCTGGAGCTGGAAAATGGAAGCAGAACTGATTCTTGAAATTCTAAAGCCGAATCCACGTACTGTGTGTTTGGTGAAGAATGGAGGAGGTTTGCTCGTGTGTGTGTATATATATATATATATATGTGCGCGCGCGTTGAATCCATGTTATCCAGGCTAGTTTTTTGTGCATGGCGTGATTACTGATGCAGAAGCTAAGAACTATGTGATTCCTTTACATTGGTATAGATGTTTCGCTTAATTTGTGGCGCAGTTATCTAGACCAATGCATGATCATAATGGCTGTAGCGAGAGCGACTTCGAGGAGGGTCTGCCATGTTCAGAATCTGACAAAGTTGACAGCAGAGTTTTGTCTTGATATCAGAAGTCTTCCTGGAATGTACCAATAGGGTGGGTCTACACCCACCGTTGGGGGCTCCCCACTAGGCAGTTTAATTTTTTTTTTTTTAAGTTTTATTTTTTCATATCATTTTTTAATATTTTTTAAAAAAGAAAAAAATTCTTAAGATTATTAAATAATAATTTCTTAATCACTAACTAAAAATAATAAAATAATAATAAAAAAAAAGAAGCAGCGACTTTCGGCGGAATCCCTAGCTTTTTCCGAATAAAATTATGGGAGTGTAGATTTGAATGTGCTTGGAAAACGGCACTTGGGATGCCTTTTCTTTGACTGCGCTTGGCCTTGGATTTTGTTTTGTTGCTGCCTACTGGATATATCCATTGATCGACAAACTTGTTTCTCTCCTAATGTTTGTTTATATTTGCAATCTGACAACATTTGGATAAGTTTGGATCCAATCAAAACAAAGTTCATAATTAACACACAAGTAATGGGTGCACTTTCAATGCTAGAAATAACTTTTAAGGATAATGACCAAAACCCATGCCTTGGTACTGTACTACTCGAGTGATTTTGGTGGGTTTTGCTACGTTCAGAATATCCTCACCGTAGCATACAGAATATATGGCTAGAAAAGTAGAAATCATCAACAATTTGGGCCCCAACCAGCTCTGATTTAGTCAAACAAGTTGGAAAATGACTAATTATATAGCAACTGTTATCACTAGTAATGGTAAAATAAAGTGGTGTGCACTCCATAATAATAATTGAAAACTCAAGTTGATCCTTTGATCCAATCAAATCTACAAATGTACATTGGTTTTGTCTTCGCATTCCTTTTGGAATAAACTTCGTAGGCTCATCGAATTGAGTCCAGGTTGGGCCAGTTGAATGCCGATGATGATCCTGTACATGGTAGGGTAATCAAGACTTGAGACCTGTCATTACTTGAAACGGGTAATCAAGATGCAAAAGGATAACAATGTTTTGGTCTCATGGTGTAGAAATGGTCACCTTTTTTTTCTGCTTCTTTAATTAACACAGATAAGAAGCTGCATTTTGGTCTAACCACTCCCGTGATACGAAATCACTTATCAGGAGGCCAGATCCCTATCCTACGAAAACTATATCCAACTAACAAGTGAAGAACCTCCATACAACACATTGAAAGCCCATTGTACATCATAAATGTACAAATCACTCTTCCAGCCTGAAAAACATGGCATCTGATTTAAAAAGATCCAAATTGCTGATCTCCACGGCATCTTGCGAAGCAAAACATCATGCCCCGATGTATATGTACCAAGTAGCCAGGCTGTGAGCCACACTTCGATGACTGAATGACACAATGATAGATTTATGGTTGATATCCAAGCCATCCTTGTCTTTTCTTTTTACAAGCTGGTACAATTGTTCCTCTTAACTAATCTTTGGTAACCCATCTTCCACCTCTGATCTGATATCCACCATAGCTTTGATCGCTGCTGCTCTCTCCCCCACTTTCAGCACTAGTGTATCCTGATTTTCGGCGGTGCTTCTTTGCTCTTGAGAACCCACTATCACTCATGCTCCCGTATAATAAGGGGTCATCTATCCCCCGAATAACCTTCCGTGCAGGTGATGAGGTGGCAATGCAACTGTCATCTTTTGTTCTTCTTCTATCCTTGTCATGCCTCTTGATGTTTTGAGAGATCTTATGTAACTTCTCACCAAACTTTGTGATCCCCTTCTCCACAGGCTCCACTGCTTGGGTTACTGTGAACTTCAGGTCATTCACAATCTGTGTCAGAGACAAACAACAGATTCAGCAGTGAAAATAAGCAGGGAAATAACACACACACACACAATTTATCCAGCATGTGCAACAGTGCAAGCATGCAAAAAAAGTTTAACTTGAAAAGGCTACTAAGGGAGAGAAAATCAGGGTAACTAATAATTATGATCCATCTTCCCCAACGTTTGTTAGTGTCTGCCATATACAAACACAGAAACCAATTAGCTTTTGCTTAGTGTTATTGGTCCAAAGACTGGCTGAAAACAGGAGTAGCCCTCCCCTTGTCCCTAAACCCTTCCAAGCCCGAGTGAACACAGGATTCAATCCCAAGTTCCTCATGTGACTGCCAATTAGTTTTTCTTTTTCCACCAAATAACTATCAATCCTTATCTTTTCAAAATCACCTAGTTCCATTCCTTCATGAATGCTGCCCCCCATCACAACCATGAACAAAATCACCTTAACCACTATACTGAATGAAACCACCAAACCACAAACTTCATCTTCTCAACTGACACAGCTATCTTTACAACCAATGCCTTAAACATAAATGATGCTGTCAGAATTTTAAGTTCTTAAGCTCTTATTCATCTGTAATGGTTGGATCCAGAAGTGCAGTAGAGCTAAGATTGTACTATTTAGTGAGATTCGAGAAAACCTACGTGTCCCCCACCACCAAGAACAACATCCCGAACACTTTCTCTGATAGTCATTCCACTCCTGACCTCAATGTCTGGCTGTGGAAGGCGTAGTTTAGTGGGGCGCTCACTGTCCCTAACCTCATCAGGATCCAAAGGACAGTCAGCAGATGCATAGTCTCCAAGAACTGAAATACTTCCGGTGAAATGGTCTCCCATTAGCGCATAAGGTTTTGCAGGAAATACATATAAGTGAACAATGGAAGCAATGCCCATCTGCGCTGGATGAATATATAGACATGTTAAACTTCAAAATTCTGCTAATATGTCTATATAACATGTCTGAAATAGGAATCATTTGTAAAGACATATTCCTAACCAATCCAATCTACCTCTATACAAATGATTTCTGGTATAACATGTTAAACCAGACCTACTGCTAGTCTGCTACGATAACTAAAATCACTTGCCAAAGAAACAAAGAAGCCCGTGGAAGACACCATCTACCTCTATACAAATGATGAAATCTTGAACAGTTGACTTAAACTGTAAAGCTTGAGCTATAGGACTTTTGAACAAACCAAGGGCATAGAGAATAGCAATTGCCACACCTTGCCACCAAGTTAAGAATACAATTGATTTAAATGTCAGAAACTTAGCCAATGGCTTTATGTGCGCCAATTCATCCTTCGTAGCAGTATAAAACTGAACAAGACAGTACAAAGCCCACGACTGACTGAAATTTAGAACCACTGCAATATAAGGGTACCTGCAACAACACAGAAACTATGACCATTAGATATAACTTGAGATTCCTTGTCTCCAACTACAAATTAAGATTTCCAATTCAAGAGAGAGACAAGAATTATCAAGGAATATTAACAAGAGGGTAAATGAAAACTAATAAAGCAGAACATAAAGATCACACACCATCATATACATATTTTTTTACGAGCAAAACATTCTCTGAAGTCATAACATAAGTCAATCCTATCGCACTTTTAGCAGCATAAAAAAGCAGAACATTGAATTTATGTCGTGCAACGGCCTCTGATTAAATGGCCAACATGGCTCTCAATTACTTTACTACATGAAAAGTTCATTCAAGATAACAAGGCACCCTCTGCTACCACCACCTGGTTGTTAAACTTGGTTACTTTTCCAACTCTATGTAAACCATAATAGTAGGTCTAACAGACAATATTTATCAAATGTTTATAACAGTACTGAAACAACCAAGGTTAATCATCTCTAAATACAAACCATCTATCTCATATTGGGACAAGTCTGCTGCTCTTGATCAAACAAGAAATTTCATAAGAAAGCCCAAAATTGAAAGAACCCAGAATACAGAGATGATAGAATTACAAGCACCCACTAAACCCACAAATTCATCCGGCAAAAGAGTACACACTATCCACTGATGGTGAAAGGCTGCTTAGCTACCACTCACCCACCCCAAACACCAAAACTGATAAAAACAAAAAACCCAAAACTTATGCTCATATACTGAGTCCATCTAAGCTGACATCTAAAACGAGATTCCAGAGAAAAAACTTGTAACAAAACAATAAGAATTCATGTGATTAACCATAAAGGCAAGAAAATTAATATATGACGGATTTTCAAAACTAAGTGAACATTTTTTTCTAGTCCAACTAAGTACAATAGGTAAAAGGGATAGATTCATAATTAGCAAGAAAGGAATTATCATTGGCAAAACGTAAAAACCAATTAACCATGAACTGTTACTACAATGTGAGAAATGATTAGGAACTAATACATTCAGCAACAATGATTCAAGAATATCTTACCCACATCCCCATTTGAATTCTCCTTCACAATATACACTGAATGCTTCAAGGATCACAGCTAAGATAGCACTTAGAGACTTTATCATCATCTGTCAGGGAAAAAATAATTTGATTTTGTTTAAATGACAGAGACAGAAGAACAACAACTATCAGCAAACAATAAACATCTGAGAGACAGCAAAACATACATACTGAACAATTCCGATTTTGATAATTTGGTAAAACCATTGGCCTAGTCTCCAAGGCTTCAAGAAATAGTTCATTGGAAAAGGATGCTTTACAGTTCCTTTTTCAGAACTGTGTTCTAACAGTGGCGTCTTAGAACTTGCACGTCCCTCTCTTTCCATAAACTGAATTGTCCTCTCTTCCCCACCTTAAAAGGAGAAAAGAAAAAAGAAAAAAAGATCTAAATAATGACCAAGAATCTGAAGATAGAAACTAAGATCTGGACCTGTCAGCAAGAAAAAACACCAAAGCATGGCACTAAGGAATCTAGAATCTAGAATTAACCAACATTCACCAAATTAATGATTAAAAAAAATATATAAATTCTTCATCAAAGTGTTAGAGAGACATACCCAAGCATGCAACAAGGTATCTCCCAAAGCAATACATAGCAAAGGACTCATAGCAATCCCGTAGTATCTCACAATCAACACTAATCGATGGGTTCACCAACGATACAAGCTGTAAATAAAAACCCAAGTTATAAAAGGTGACAAAATATACAAGCAAATAAAGGCAAGGGAACATCATATAAATGCTCAGCACATACCATGTTCAAATGAAATTCCAAGTGTGCCAAAACATAAATAACTAGTACCAACAGGCAACATCGTAAATTTCACAAATCATTAAAGCTTTAATGAGGGACAGAAAGAGGGCATCTTTTATAAAAACAAGTTTGAGGAAGGCACTGGAGTTCTAAATTCCAGAACTTGAAGAAAGACATATCAATGTTCACTATTCGCAGAAGGAACATTTATTAAGAAATATAACTTCTACCCAGAAATTCATTATAAGATGCCATATGGCTTTGTGTAGAGAACTCACCGATTCTATTGCATAACATGGTACCATTAGGATAACTCCAATCAAAAATTTTTGCTCCTGGGAAAACGGACAAATGAAACCAAGGCAAAAATTCAACCAAGTTATAAACATACATATGGCAGATAATACAAGAAAGAATTCCAACACTTGTAGAGGAGAACCTCAGGATTCTTGTATGCAGACAGATGCTCGAATAGAAGGTATATTGAAAGGACTAGAGTGACAAGTACAAAGGAGCCGGCAACTAGACTTGCCCATGTAGGCGCTACGTAGCCCAACAGATAAACAGTCTTCATCAGCTATAATGACTTCTAACTGGCCTATATTTTCAGATATAGCCAGCATAATGGAACTATATTGACTTATCGACTTGCATGAGGTGACATATCGACTGAGCCAAAGCAAACACAAGACCTATCAACATGCACCACGAATGATAAGCATATTCCAAGAGTCGGAACGCACAGGTTTAAAGAAAATAATGTATCTTTTCTACATGCATCCATTGCGACCCCACTTTTCATTTTTGTCATTGAAACCCACATTTATCAGTATTCAAAACCACTTTCGACTTATAAAAAACTTGGGATGCCATTGTCAAAAACTAATTCAGAAGCGCAAAACGGGAGAAGACCACTGTATACATGAAAGTATACAAAGACTCGAGCCCTAACAAGATAGGGAGAGAAGAGAAGAAGCACTCAGAAAACATTCTCAGAAACACTTTCCGCTCTTCAAACTCTGGTTTTAAAAAAAAACTAACCACGGACAACAAATTCAAAAGACCGAAGTTCGCACAAAATAAGCTCATAGATATTGGCTGTTTTTATAAAATAAAAATTATACAATTCAAAACTGCTTTGATATAAGCATGCAATCGATTTGAGAGAGACTGAAAAACACGAGCATAGAAAATAATCGGAGCCAATTCAGACCAATTTCTAGTTTTCTTTCTTACAAAAAAAAAAGGATAAGAATCAGTATCAATCTATTGGATGTGTTATGTACAAAAAAGTAAATGAAAGTGTATCATCGTCCATTGAGAATGAAAATCCTGAAAACTGAAAAACTGTAGTTCATTGCTTTTTCCTACATTTGCCGACAATTATACAGAGAATTCACAAACCACACAGTATAAAGAGAAAATCACCAAAGAAATCACTTTTAATTCAAAAGAGAGATGGGCAAAAGAAACAATTACAGAGCTTCGTTGAAGTTTGCTAGAGAGAGAGGGGAGGAAGAAACAGTTTCGTTCGAAAGTTCAGAACAGAAACCCCCAAAAAGATTGGTAAATATGGGCATCCGAAACTTGACACGGACGCGGCACGTGATTCAGATGATCTGGCACGGTGGACTGACACGTGGCTGCTTATATTGGGACAAGTTCAGTGTGAAATATGAAACCTTCTTGTAATTTTTTTCTTACTAACTAAAACATCGTTTATTTTTATAAAATTTTTTAACTTATCTCATCTCATTTAATTATTATAATTTTTTAAAATTTCAATACAAAATAATATAAACAATTCAATTTTTTTAAATTTAAAAACAAAAAAAATATTATAAAAATATTTTATTCAATTTTTAATTTTCATCTCAACTTATCTCATATCATTTACGAAAACAAACGAGATCTTAGTTAGTATAAGGGGATAATCCCTCCCCCTCTTTCTATAGACCCAAATAACGAGTCCATGAGGGACCTCAAGAAAAAAGGGAAGGTTCGAGAAAGTCCAACTCAGCAAAACGATCCTCCTATAAGAGAAGCCATTGGGTCTCTGCAAGGAGTTCGTCCCATAAGCAAAATCAACCCGAGAAGCAACCCTCGTGTAAGAAAGACGAACGATGGGGACAAATGGAATTCACTACCTTAACACATCCTAGTAACGCCTAGCCATCGAGAACCTGTACACGCAGGTGGACGAGAGATGCGGAGGACCCTCAATCTCCTAATAGCAGGTATGGAAAGACTTGGTAATAACCACTCTCAGGCAGAAGTTCGGTCAAGAAGCCAACCGTATTAATGGCGCTGCTCCCTGAACTCTACGTCGCATTAATGGCACAATCCCAAGAACCACAACACATTTAAGGATTCTGACCAAACAATAGTCGAGGCGATGTGAGCCCCATAAGACAAGGTACGAGGTGTCCCCACCCAAAACCCTTATATAAAAGCCGATCTCCAACCTCCAGGTACGAAGAACTCTCTTAAATTTCAGGAAGCTCATGTACAAACTACTAAAAATATATACTAATTTAAGCATTGGAGACTCTCCAATCTCCACCAAACCCCCCCTTCTCTATTTTTTTAAGTGTGCAAGTCTGAAAACTAAGACCTAAATTGCTGGAACCTGACTCAAAAGTGTACATAACACGATGTTAACAGTTGAACTTTTTTAAAGTTATGATTATTGTTGGAGTAATGCAATCAATTGATTGTTTTAAATTATGTTGTAAGAAGTTTTCGTAATAAAAGGGTAGACATTGAGTGACTTTGATTGTATTGAATTCTAATCCTACATTTTACGTATGAGTATTGTTATTTGAAGGTCCGTACATTATTCATATTCCATATCATATAATTTGATTTGTAAAATTTAAATTTTAGAAGTTATTTTTTCAAAAAACTAAAAATACAAATGAGCTTTCAAAAACAAAGAGGAAATTGCACATCTAAAAAATCTCAAATCTCAATATAAATTGCTTTGAGGTTATAAAATAAATAAATAAGAGAGAACCTTAAAATCGGTCGGGTGTGTGTTTTTCTTTTACACCCAACAAATAAAAACCCAACAGGTAGTAAACTTATGACAGTTTCGGTGGGTGTGTATCCAGTTAGATCCTTCCCTTCTCCTTCTCTCTTTCCTCATCTCCCTAGAAGCCTTCTTCTCCTCTAAGCCATTTTTGTCTTCCCCAAAGCCATTTTCTTTTTAATTTGAAGCCCTTCTTCTTTGATTCGAAGACCTATTAGACCAATCTTCATTTTTATATTCATCGATATGTATATTTTTCATGCTTATTTATTTTCTTTCAATACCTGGGAGAGTCGTATTTGCTTCTGCAGGTCAGGCGGATGATCAAATAAAGCAAAGAAAAATGTAGAAGTCGTACTGGGTTCGAAGCTTTTCTTTCTCATTATTAGTACTTGCTTTTATCTATTTCTTGTAGAGATAAAAAGAACAGTGAGAAACTAGATTTACTATGGAGAGAGAGAGGGAGAGAAAGAGAGAGAAGTGTGAATTTAAAAACATAGACGATTGGAGTCTTGGCGTCATTGCTGGTTAAGAAAAACCAGAGAAGCCCCAACTACCAGTTACAGCAGGTCACGGGGTGGGAGGAGGGAGAGAGAGGGGGAAGATCAGAAGTCAGAACTGTGAAAAGAAATATTCAGCTGTGCATGAGTTTTTGTTGTAATTTGCTGCTTTTCCTACGTGGCAGTTTGTGATTTGTTGGTGTAAATTGAAGCTAATCGCCCGACCTGCCTGAAGTTGCTCTCAACAAATAAAACAAAATCTGCTTGTCATTTCAGGTATAAATCTAGTAATTTTTTTTTTCTTTGTATAAATGGATATTACTCTTATTTACAACCATATATTCTTTAAATTAAAGAAATGTAAAAGAGCCCCACCGACTGATAAAATATCTCCAAAAAGCCTTTTTTTTTGCTTTTTATAAAAAAAATCAGCTAATCAAAAATTTAATTTCTCTTAATTATTTAATTTCTCAATAAACAGCCTAATGGTTCCTTTATTGATTTCTCTATTTTTTTAAAAAATATTTAGCAAAACTTCTCGAAATCATCCAAAAAGTTTTGCATGCTTTTTGTCAAGAAACCTGGAAAATCTTTACATAATCTTTGTTTTATACAGAAAATCACCCAACCAAGGAGAGTATTTTGCTTCAGAATTTACACACCTGTTGTATAGCTTTCTATTGAATAAACTCCTGAAGAAAGCACGAGTTCAAGGCAAAAAATGGAAAAATATGTAATAACAATATCATTGTACACTAATTTTCCCAGGAATCTATAATCTATTGTAAATCCAGTTAAGGTCCCTAGCCATGGCTCCAAGGCTAGCATTTCCAAATTCATATAACTGCACGGAGCTCTCCAGTGAGGAGGGCAAATTTCCGGTGCTGTGACAAGATAGAAGGCACTGTAACTGCTTCAACTCTCTCTGCCAAGTCATTACCACTGGATGCCATGCTCTGCTTAACCGCATTGAGGAGTAGCGTCTGCAGGATTTGCAGAGTATCCCCATGGCTGACAATTAACACTGCGCATCTGCAGAATGAACATTATGCAATCATTTGCACATAAGGAACATTTACATTTTCTTTCTTGGAAAGAAAATTAATAAGAAAGCCATTTAAAGCTGGGGCAGAATTTGTTACATTTACACTTAGACGAATGTGGTAATTGCACTGGACTGATTGTTACTCCATGGATTTTGAAACAGCCATAGCCTACTTATAGCAAGTAGCCTCACAAGAGAGAAGCAGAGCTTCCAGCACAGATAATAATGGTAGAATTATAGCAAGTAGCCTCACAAGAGAGAGACATGAAAGTAATGCAAGTAACGCTGATGGATATAATAATTACCCCAGAAATTCTGACTCCATAGTTGCCATAGCTTTTGAAAGCCTAGAAGCAACATCATTAACACTTTCCCCACCATCTCGCCGCATGAACGGATCTTTTTCATCAAGAGCCCATACCTCTTGATACTGTTAGCAAGAACAAACAGAAGTGTACGAAATCACTAATTGGAAATGGCATAAAAAGTATATACTTTAGCATTGGGTATATTGTGGAGTAAACCTGAATACTGATCCTACTCCAGCATTAATGATTCTATACACTGTAGTTCCATATTGTTTCTGTTCCTTTCAGCAAGTCATTGCAATTGTATTTATATGTCAGACCCAAGATCCCTCAATCTGCCATCCTCCCTTTGGCAAAAACCATGTGTCAAGCACCACCAATAGTCACTTACTTTATCATGTGACGTAAGTTCTAGTGAAGGACCAAAGAAGCGTTCTCGAAGATCTTCCATCGCCTGTCCAGCAAAATCTATACAATCAGCGCAGAGATACCATACTTATTATTATTATTATTATTATTGTTTTATTCTTCTTCCTAAACTAATTGAGTTCTTCTACTCATCATTCATACACCACACATTTAGTAAGATAAAAAAAATTAAAAACTAAAAAATTATATATGGTGTGTGGTGTGAGAATGATGAGCATATTTTTTCTTATTTTAAAGATATTGTGAGTAAATTTCTTTGTATCATATAATCTCTTTCATTTATGCTTAACAAATGCTTAGAAACCTTGATATATTACACATATAGGAGGGTGGAATAGCCTACCTTACATTGAGGACCTTTAAATGGAAGATTCAACATGGATGCAACAACCTTAGAAGTGTGGCTTGCTCTTGAAAAGGGAGAGTAAGAAATGCGGACATTTTCAAGCGGTATGTTATTTGCCTTTAGTGCCTGCAAGATTCAAAATTAATTTTTTTTTATTTTTATTTTTTTCAAATAACTATAGTGTGTAGAATGATACATCAAGGAATGGGCAAATCGAGAAGGTGAACAGAGTAAATGCAAAAGTGCAATCCCCACCAGAGCTATGTAGAACCATTTCTTTATCTCTATATGTCAATTGGTATGCTAAAGAAAATTGCATTTAACACTCTGACTTACCACATTTTTTTTTTAAAATTCTCTTATCGCTAATGTTAACCACCTGTGTCATAACCTAAGGATGTGCTAGTCACATCTGTAAGACACCCTTACAAGATTAGTTAAATTTAAGAAAACTGCATTTAACATTCTTCTGACCACCAATTTTTTTTATCTGCACCCTAAACTATCAAAAATACCAATTGCATCCTAAACAACGGAATTTTGGCAGTCTGTACCTTCAGTTAACATTTGAGTTTTATGATTGTGTCACGCGTCTTATTTATTTTTCATCGATATTATCAAATCTTGACTGAGTGTGCGAATAACCAGAATTCGGTAGTTAAGGATGCAATTTTTTTTTTTTTTTTGGTATTGGGTGTCTAGTAACAGCGTCTTGACTAATCCCGAGGGTGCACAACAATGTTTTGAATATCATACCGGACGCCATATCGGTAAAAGCATTGGAACGAAATATTTCGGTATCTATACCGTTTCAGAATAGTCAATATATGAATAAATTATATATATAAATATATATATATATAAATTATATTCCAAAATACTAGTCTATATATGAATTATAAATAGCATAGTCTAAATTGGAGGTAAAAAAATGAACTTGTAGTTTGAAAAAATGAAAAAAATAAAATAAAATTAAAGGCCAAAATATCACAGGCCGAAATACAGGTTGGTACAGGCCGAATATAGGCCGGTACGACCAATATTTGGGCCAGTACGAAATATATGCAATACCTGTACCGGACCAGTGGCCGGTACGACATATTTTGGCCGTACCGACTGATACAGTACAATATTTGAAACACTGGTGCATAGGCCATTGGCAAGGAGTTTTTCACAAGTGCACTTCGGGTAATTCAAGGGGAAAGTCTCCAAATCCGATGGTCCTAGAGATTATTTGTAATCAAGGAGATTTGAACGTTAGACCTGGAGGGAGCATACCCCCATGTCCAAGGCTTTTACCACTTGAGTCAACCCCAAGGGGTTAAGGATGCAAATTAATGTTTTTGATAGTTTATGATGCAGATTGAAAAAATTATGTAGTTTGAGCGTGAAAAATGTAGTTTCCCATTGAAATAAACTCTCCACACTTGTTAATATAGCTCAAATAAACTCAGTAGATAAAAGTACAAGCTTCAAATTTATTAAAAAGGGATTGCAGTCATATTGGATGAAAGGCAGAATGGAGCATGAGATGGATTAAAGATAGACTTCAAACCGAAAATCATGAATCATAAACAACCACCTTTAGAAATAACTCTCCAGCCAACTCTGCTTGCTGAACCCCTTCAGATGCCAATTGAAATTCAGCACGCGTACCATTTTCCTGTTAGTATGCTAGCCACCTGTTAAAAACTTGATGTGGACTCCAAATTCTGTGAACAAATGTACTTTCTAAGATCATATCCCCCAGAAATGCGTCCTAAGATCTGGGAACACTGGTGACAAAACCAGTCATGACATAAAGAAATCTACTTTCCTACAAAAGATAAAACCAAATGAACCAAGCCTCATTGTTGACTACAATGAATGAACTAAATAAATGGCTTTTTGGCAGGTTTTGCTGTGTCTATCCGAATATCTCCCAAATATAATTCCTTTTTTCTCTATAGAAAGAGAAAAACAAGATTAACGCTTGAAAACAGCCTTCTCAAGAAAACCCAGTTGGGGCAATACCAATTAAAAATCGAATAGCTAATAAAATCCCCCATTTATGCGGAATTTATATCTTGTTTTGGACTGGGGAAATTGTTAGACTAATCACTTCTGGACATTCCACACTTGTAGCCGACACTCTTGGACTTCCCAAACTTGCAGCTGCAAATCAATCTTCTCCAGAATCAGAGTGATCAACGTGATTAATATTTTCCTGATTTTCCTCTTTCCTTGTATCATGCTAATAGTTTGATTTCCATCCTGATTTCCATCCTGTATATTTCTATAGTTATCCTTGTAAAGCTGTAATATTTTCTTTCCATATTTATCTGTGTAAAAATCAACGTACACTGCATTATTTAATAGAGAATGAAGTCGTAGCAGAGGCTAAGTTGGTCTCTCTGTTTTTCACCATTTTCTGTTAAGTTCTTACATGGTATCAGCCAACTAAGGCTCAAGCCCAACAACAACGTTCCTATACCCAGCTTCCGCACAAAAATAACCAAACCTCATGGCCTCTTCCCTTCAAACTTCACCTCAGTTTTCGAAACTGGATGGCCCCAATTATCTTACCTGGCGGATCCAGTTTCTTGTTTTCCTGAAGAGTCACGACATGGTTGGACTCGTTGATGGTACCAACCTTGCTCCACCCAAAACTTTGCCTGACGGACCTCCGAATCCGGATTATACTCGACGGTCCAAACAGGATAACTGTGTTCTCAGTTGGCTTTATGCCTCTATCACTTAGAAACTTGTCTCTACCGTCCTTAATCTGGAGACTTCCAAACAAGTTTGGGACGCTCTTCAAACCCGTTTCTCTTCGGCATCGCGTTCTCGTGTCGCTTTTCTCAAAAGACAACTTCAAACCATTTCCCAGGGAACTCGCTCCCGCCTCTCTTACGTTGAAGAGGCCAAGCTCCTCTCAGATCAACTGTCTACTGCTGGCAAACTCGTGGATGAGCAAGACCTCATCACTTACCTCTTGAGTGGACTCAAGCTGCAGTTCATGCCCTTTGTCACTGCTTTTACCTTTGCAACCAGGGACAAGGACTTCTCTCTGGACGATTGTCAGACCGAACTCTTAAACTTTGAGACGTTAATGGAGGTCTCTAGCCCCTCTGTTCCCGCTGAAAACAGCTTTGCCTTTGCAGCTAATTACTCCAAGACAACGCGCAAAAGAAGAATAATAAAGGCCCAGCTTTTTCATCCCAGACTCGTTCGCCTATACCAACTACACGTCCTCTACCTCATGTGGGGTCCTCTAGCACCAAGCCCGATGCACCTAACTCTGGAGACAACAGACCCGTTTGTCAAATCTGCACTAAAAAGGGACACATGGCCCTCGATTGCTATAATTGCTTTAATTTCTCCTATCAAGGCCGCTTACCCCCATTAGATCTTGTTGTAATGGCTGCTGAAGGTAATACTTCTTATGCTCAACAGGTGTGGTATGTAGACAGTGGGGCCAATGCCCACATCACCAATAATACGACAAACCTCACTACCGCACAGCCCTATGAAGGAGAAGAGACTATTACAGTTGGAAATGGCTCAGGTTTGGTGATTCAAAATATGGGTACCACATCGCTTACCTCAAATCATTCCAATTTTACTCTATCCAATGTTCTTCATTGTCCAAATGCTTCTTCAAATTTAATCTCTATCAATCAATTTTGTTTGGATAATGATTGTTATTTTGTACTGACTGGAAATGATTTTTCTGTGAAGGAGAACAACACGGGGCGACTACTACTCCAAGGGCAAGTTAAGAACGGACTCTATCCAATTGCAGGCAATAAATCTTGTTCAAATAAAATTTCTTATTTTGCAGCTCAACTCGGTGTATCCACCACTCTCGACACGTGGCATGATCGTCTTGGCCACCCGTCTCAAGCTGTTTTAAATAAATTGGTTAATTCCAAACATTTAGATGTTTCTACATCAAATAAATTAAGATTTTGTTCGTCATGTCCTTTGGGGAAATCCAAACAATTACCTTTTAGTGACTCAACTCGTCAAACAACTCGTCCTTTAGCACTTATTCATTCTGATGTCTGGACATCTCCTATGTATTCAGTTGGTGGATCGAAATATTATGTTATTTTTGTTGACGACTTTTCTCGCTTTACTTGGCTATATCCCATTAAATTTAAAAATGAGATTTTGGCTATTTTTAAACAATTTAAAACTCTAGTGGAAAATGTCTTTTCTTGTAAAATTCAACAATTACAAACTGATAATGGTGGTGAATTTACCTCCACCATTTTTAAATCGTTTTTACAAGAAAATGGCATATTCCATCGATTAACATGCCCTCATACCTCCCAACAAAATGGGATAGCCGAATGTAAACATCGTCACATAGTTGAAACCGGCTTAACTCTTCTTGCTCGGTCCCACCTACCAAATACATATTGGCCAAATGCCTTCCTCACATCTGTTTATCTTATAAATCGACTTCCCACCAAAGTCTTGCATCACTTGACACCTTTTTACATGCTCCATAAAAAGGTTCCAAAATACTCACATCTTAAAATTTTTGGCTCGGCATGTTTTCCTTTACTCCGATCCTATGACACTCACAAACTCTCTTTTCGTAGTAAAGAATGCATTTTTCTAGGATATGCCAGTCAACAACGTGGGTATCGGTGCCTTGACTACACCACTGGTCATGTCTATGTGTCTCGAAATGTCATCTTTAATGAGCAAGAATTTCCTGCAACACGTGATAGCGTCTTCTCTTCTCCTGCCTCAACGAGTACGGTCTCCCCAGGTACGCCTTCTTCTCTATTTTCATTTCCACCATTGCCAACCCAAATCTCCCCCACTACTGAAACTAATCTCGACAACCCCTCCTCCGAAAACCCAGATCCGTCTCCTATGCCTTCATCTACGGACCATTCACCCAAAAATCCCGAGATTCCCATAATCGATCTCCCCATCACGACTTCCCCACCTCCCTCCATCCCGTCAGTCTCTACCCTGTCCAACAGTCAAACCCATACCATTAATCGCGTCACAACCCGCTCCATGACCGGTAACTCAAAACCCAAAACTTTCCCAAATTTCATCTCTCAATACTCGATTCAGTATCCCTTGCAGGTACTCTCCACGGTAGTCACCGAAGCTGAGCCCTCCACTTACACACAAGCAGCCTCTTCTCCTTAATGGCGTGCTGCGATGAGTTCTGAGTTTGACGCGTTACTGGCGAATGGGACTTGGTCACTCTGCCCTCGTCCACCTGGTAAGCATGTTGTTAAAAATAAATGGGTCTTTAAGATCAAAAGACTCTCTAATGGTCGGATTGAGCGCTATAAAGCGCGTCTAGTTGCCAAGGGGTTTGATCAACAATATGGCATTGACTGTGCCGAAACCTTTTCACCCGTAGTGAAACACACAACTGTCCGAATGGTTCTTGCTTTAGCAGTCTCTTTTAACTGGAATATACGTCAGTTAGATATTTCAAATGCATTTTTGCATGGGTTTTTGGATGAAGAGGTATTTATGGAACAACCTCAAGGGTTTGTTGATGAGAATTACCCAGATTATGTGTGCTGTTTGCACAAGTCTCTGTACGGCCTCAAACAAGCACCACGTGCTTGGTTTCGCCGTCTCTCCCAATTTCTGTTGGATTGTGGTTTTACTGAGTCCACTGCTAATTACTCACTTTTTATATATGCTACTGATTCAGTAAAATTATATGTGTTAGTTTATGTTGATGACATCCTCGTCACTGGTTCTAGCACAAATGCTGTTGATTTATTTCTTTTATCTCTCAAGGATTCATTTCTTGTTAAAGATTTGGATGAGTTGAGTTTTTTTCTAGGCGTCGAGGCTACTCGTGATCAACATGGCCTACACCTACGCCAAACCCGTTACATCACTGATCTGCTTGAGAGCACCAAGATGGTGGGTGCTAAACCTCTTAACTGTCCTTCCACATCTGGACCAAAACTCTCTTCCACCGAAGGTGAGCTCTTATTTGATCCTACTGAGTATTGCTGTGTAGTCGGGGCTCTTCAATATTGTACAATTTCGCGCCCCGACATTGCATATGCTGTCAATCAATTGTGCCAATTTATGCATCATCCCCGTGAACCCCATTGGATTGCTGTCAAGAGAGTGCTTCGCTATCTTAAGGGTAGTATTGACTATGGTCTCTATTTCTCTCCCGGTGCTATAAACTTACAAGCTTACTGTGACTCTGATTGGGCTGGAAATCCGGATGATCGTCGTAACACAATCGGGTATGGTGTGTTTCTTGGCCCAAATCTCATCACCTGGACAGCCAAGAAACAACCCATTGTATCCAAAAGTAGCACGGAGGCGGAATACTGCAGTTTGGCCATTACAACTGCAGAACTATATTGGATCTGTATGCTGATGAAGGAGCTTGGTGTACTCCTACCCTCAACTCCAACTATTTGGTGTGACAATATTGAAGCAATTGCTTTAGCCTCAAATCCAGTGTTTCATGCTCGCACAAAACATATGGAAGTTGACTACCACTTCATCCGGGAAAAAGTCCTCAACAAAGACATTCAAGTGAAGCATATTTCTACCCAGGATCAAATTGCTGATATTTTCACCAAGGGGCACACCGCCTCTCGGTTTGCTTTCCTACGGTCCAAATTAATGGTGATCTTAATCCTCATCACTTTGAGGGGGTGTTAGACCAATCACTTCTGGACGTTCCACACTTGTAGCCGACACTCTTGGACTTCCCAAACTTGCAGCTGCAGATCAATCTTCTCCAGAATCAGAGTGATCAACGTGATCAATATTTTCTTGATTTTCCTCTTTCCTTGTATCATGCTAATAGTTTGATTTCCATCCTGATTTTTATCCTGTATATTTCTATAGTTATCCGTGTAAAGCTATAATATTTTCTTTCCATATTTATCTGTGTAAAACTCAACGTACACTGCATTATTTAATAGAGAATGAAGTCGTAGCAGAGGGTAAGTTGGTCTCTCTGTTTTTCACCATTTTCTGTTAAGTTCTTACAGAAATTACATATGAAGCTCAATATACATTATACAAACATCCACAAAATCTGCAATTTTGTTTATTGCAGAATATAACAAGAAATACTTTTTAATTAAAAAAAAAAGAACGAAAATTCGAAAGAGACGAACCATGGATGAGACAATAAGGCCTTTCTCGTTTGGAATGCTCTTGCCGTGCCTCAGAACCCAGTATCTGTTGCGCACGAACGACGTCGTATCCATGTCCAAATTCCACAGCTCTCTTCCTATTGTTCCCAAGTTCCCAGTTCCCAGTTCCCAACCACAACCTGGTCATTTACGAGTCTGTATAATGGAAATTCTATTCGAGTCCTGAGCGGTAACTCTGTACAGTGATGAATGAGGATAAAAAGAAAGAAAATAGAGCAGTGCTACTGGGATGCCCCTTGAGGCTCACGAAAAGCACGAAATGCAACGTGGATAAGTGAGATTAAAAAAATATTAAAATTGTAAAACACAAATCTCCCTGCATTCTGTTGCCCTCCTCCCTAACGAATCTCATATTTTTTTGAAAGATCCATCACTCGAAGGCAGTCGTGAAAGAGTAATGCAGAGATTCTTTTTCTGAAAAACTCATACACAGACCTAGCTCCTATCAGACCATGAGCATCAAACCTAGCTCTAGTATGGAATCACTCCTCATATTAACAAAACCATTTCAAAATAAAAAAAAATGCTAGATGAACACGGTTCAACAAACTATAGAAACACTTCACAAAAAAAAAGAAAAAAACTTCTGAAAATTTGGAAAAGAAATAAGAATTCTAAAACCATCCGCATGCTCATGGAAACAAAAATGCTTATACTGGCATTTACAAAGCAGGGTGTCCAACAATTGCCATTATTGTCTGTGAGCAATTAAAACAATTTATTATCACGTATTTATTTTCATGTTGGATGTTGTCTGTAATTTGTAATTGATAGGAGCTAGGTCTGCGCATGAGTTCAAAACGCACCATGCTTCCAGACTCTTGCGAAAAAAAGAAAAGAAAAAAGTTAGTAGCATAAGTGGGAAACTTGGAGAAATTTTGGAAGGTTATCGTTTTGTATTGAACTGGAATTTGTTCACAATAATTTAGTTCAGAGTCCAGACATCTTTTCATTTGTGGACCATCTTCTATATACTCCAACTGTATGAGTTTCAGAACGTTCCGTCGAAGCTGCTTTCAGCTCCTTCTGCACCTGGTATGGCAGTTAATGGCACTGTATTTTGTGATGGAGACAAAATGCAGAGAAACATCACAAAACGCATAGAAATGACATGGTCTCTGATGGCGCAAAACGAAAGTAAAGGATTCAAGTAAGGGCAAAATAGACTTTCATTATTGATGACATGGAGGGTTTGTGTTTCGTGCCTCATGACCGGCGTGCTTTCTAGCATTTTTTAAGAAGATATTATTTTTAAAAAAATATTATTATAATTATAATTTTATGTGCTTAGTCCCATTTTTTCTTCCTCTAATTTTCTTGATTTATGACGTGGAAAGATATTACTGGATGTTAGAAGGTACTGTAATAAAGTCACCGCAGAGGAACATTTTCTTCCTTTTACAATCTAGTACACTTTCGCGGTTGGATCCGAGGCTCTCAGACGCCGAGCCCCTCGAATTGCAGCGCTCAGGAATCCATTTTACTTGCATAGAAAGCTAAAATCAATCGCGCGGAACCGATTTTACATTCATGGCTCTCAATCTTCGTCAAAAGCACACAGGTATCTCTCTCTGGATCCTATTCTAGATTTAGATCTTTACTCCTTCAAATAAAAACCTAAATTGTAACTCCAACAATTAATCGAAAACCCATTTTGTTTCTTTGATTTTTAGCCTGTATTCGCCTAATTTAATCCATTATTTCTTATAGCTTAGAATAAAAAAGGAACACAAATGGGATATATTGGTTAGGATTGTTATTCTCGTAATTAAACATAACCCATGTATTATCGGTGTGCATCTTCCCTATAAAAAAAAAAAAAAAATTGTGTGAGTTTTCTGCGTATATGATCGTGAATTTGGATATCTATGGTTTTTTGTGTTCAGAATGTATTGCTCGAATGTTGAATCTG
The DNA here is from genome assembly GCF_001411555.2 of Juglans regia. Lineage (NCBI taxonomy): Eukaryota > Viridiplantae > Streptophyta > Magnoliopsida > Fagales > Juglandaceae > Juglans > Juglans regia. Next base: position 7,033,365 of record NC_049913.1, read on the forward strand.
AACCAACCAGTGAACGCAACGGGCACCGCAAACGAAGAAGTTTACAAGATCTTAATCTACGATAAGTTTTGCCAAAACATTCTCTCCCCATTGATCCACGTCAAGGACCTTCGAAAACACGGCGTGACCCTCTACTTTCTTATCGATAAGGATAGAAAGCCAGTCCATGGAGTGCCCGCAGTATATTTTGTCCAACCAAATCAAGCCAATATTCAGCGGGTCATTGCTGACGCGTCCCGGTCACTCTATGATAGTTTCCATCTCAATTTCTCCTCCTCTATTCCCCGCCCACTGCTTGAAGAACTTGCATCCGGGACTTTGAATTCAGATTCGATTAATCAGATTTCGAAGGTGCATGATCAATATTTGGAGTTTGTGACGTTGGAGGATAGCTTGTTTTCATTGGCCCAGAAGTCCAGTTATGTGCAATTAAATCATCCGTCTGCTGGGGATCGTGAGATTGAAGAGATTGTGGAGAGTATTGTTACTGGGTTATTCTGTGTTTTGGCTACCCTAGCCGTGGTTCCGATAATCAGGTGCCCACGTGGTGGGCCGGCTGAAATGGTTGCTTCTGCATTGGATCAGAGACTGAGGGACCATTTGTTGTCAAAGAACAATTTGTTTACAGAAGGTGGGAGTTTTGTGAGCTCTTTCCAGAGACCCATTTTGTGTATATTTGATAGGAATTTTGAATTGTCAGTCGGGATACAGCACGATTTTAGGTACCGAGCTCTTGTTCATGATGTTCTTGGATTGAGGCTCAATAGGTTAAGTGTTCAAGGTGAAAAGGGTGGGATGAGGTCCTATGAGTTGGATAGTTCAGACCCCTTTTGGGTGGCAAATGGGTCACTTGAATTTCCTGAAGTTGCAGTGGAGATTGAGTCTCAATTGAATAAGTATAAGAAAGATATTGATGAGGTGAATAAAAGGACCGGTGGGACTGATGGGGCTGAGTTTGATGGGACAGACCTAATGGGGAACACAAAGCATTTGATGAATGCAGTGAACTCCCTGCCTGAGTTAACAGAGCGGAAGCAGGTTATAGATAAGCACACCAATATTGCAACTGTTTTGTTGGGTGAGATCAAGGAGAGGTCGCTTGATTCTTATGCGAAAAAGGAGAATGACATGCTGGTCCGAGGGAATATTGATCGGAATGAGCTGCTTGGTGTGCTCAGAGGGAAAGGGACAAAGATGGATAAGCTGCGGTTTGCTGTCATGTATCTGATCTCTTCAGAAAACATTAATCAGTCAGAAGTAGAATCAGTGGAAGCTGCACTTAGAGAGTTCGAGGTTGATACTAGTGCATTTCAGTATGTGAAAAAATTGAAGTCGTTGAATGCCTCAATGGCAACAGCAAATTCAGCTAGCAGAAATAACATTGTAGACTGGGCTGAGAAATTCTATGCTGTGACAGCAGGTGTGAAGAATCTGTTATCTAGTGATAGGCAACTGGCATTGACAAGGACAGTGGAGCTCTTGATGGACGGGAAACCTAACCCTGAAATTGATAGTTACCTAGTATTTGATCCCCGTGCTCCCAAGTCAAGTTCTGGTACTAGTCATATGAGAGGACCATTTAAGGAAGCTATTGTCTTCATGATTGGTGGTGGTAATTATGTTGAGTATGGGAGCTTGCAAGAGTTTGCACAGCGTCAGCAACCTGTCAAGCATGTTATATATGGAGCAACAGAAATTCTCACAGGAGTGGAGTTTGTTGAGCAGCTTACACTGCTGGGGCATAAGATGGGATTTGGGAGTAATGCTGCTGCTCCAACTCAGTGATACAGGTGTTATTGCTCGTTAAAGATTGCTGTCTGACAGTTTATGGATATGACATAGGCAGTGTACGAAGTTGAGGACATAGTGTGGAGAATTGAATATATATTTGAATCTGGTTGTCTCAGAATTGATGCAGAGATTGTTGTGCAATCCATTTCTTTCTTCTTCTTTTTTTTTCCTGTTCTGAGGCATTCGTGCTAATCTTCAAACGAGACTTGAATCAACTGTCTTTGAGGATCTCGAAGTTGAAGTGTATGCCATTTTTTAGCTTTCATCATAGCATATAGGTTTCCACCATTGAAAAGCCATATTTGTGTTTATTAGTATCTGTTTGTTAGAAAATTTTCTGTTTCTAACTTTCTACTGTTCTTTGCTGTACTTGAGAACTAAACTTTTGAGAATCATATCAATTCATTCCATGCATTAATATGAGCGCCACCTTATTGTTGATTAACATTTGCCAGTGAAAGGTATTTCACTGTATAGGATAATTTCAATTTGTTTGGAAGATTCATTTCTGCATCCACAACTTGATAAGTTAAATTTGTGGATGGTTGATACTTGCTATAGGCCAGTACGAGTGTAATTTGACCAGAGCTTATACAAGTAGTCTGAACCACTTGCTCGTATACAATGCACACATTAATGGTGGTGGGATTGAGCATTCATTTTTTTGGGGTTGAAGACTGGTTTGTGGAGGAGTTAGACATTAATTATACCCAATGTTGGCGTTCTTGGTGGCAGATGTAGGCTTTCGATGGTAGTGATAGTATCGGATACGTGAGTGAGAAAGTTATTGAGCAGTTGATTGGTAATGCTTTGATTGGGATGCGGTGCTTTCTCTGTTTCTCATCGTAAAAGCCAAAAGGTTATTGACTTATCTAGCTTTCAAAACAATCCGCAATAGAATGTGTATCTATCCGTTGGCTCTTTAGAGGTAGAGAATGTTAGGAAACTGGGTATTTATTATTAAGAGTTTTGTTCTCACAAAAGTTTGAGGACACAAGGGTTTGGTTTGTTATGTTTACTTAGGAAGCAGGGGAATAGGAAATTTATGCTGGCAAAGAAGGGAAGTGCAGTTTGGTTGCTGGAAATTTAGTTGGAGCTCGAGTTCTTGTAGCTGGTAACTACCATCTCTATACGCACTTGACACGGTTAGTCGTTCATGCTGAAGTGCCTTCAAAGCTTATTCTTTCGTGTTTCCTGCAAGTTTGGACCAAAATTGAGATACGATTCACGAAGATTATGCTAGATTGATTGCCCTCTCATTACCTACAGAGTTTTTCTACAAATCAACAACTATTTACATCACACATTTCATACCTATAGATTTTTCATAATGTGTGGAGTGTTTTTCATAGGATATGAGAGTATTTTCATAAGGTATGAGGTTTGGAATGGTGAATAGTGACTAAGGAGAATAATTTTTCTTATTCAAACATGTCCTAATTTCATATAACGTGACTATTATTAACGTTGTAAAAAGTCTAAACTGGGGCAACACAAAAGACGCATAAACTTCAGTTTATTGTACCATCCCCGAATTCCACACAAATTACAATATGAAATAATAGATTAGCTTGGGAATGGGGACTGATTCTTTTAATAAAATGGGTTAGAATTTAGATTAAGATTGTATATATATATATATATATATATAATGATATAATTCAAACTTTATTTGATACAATTTTAAACTGACTGATTAGATTAGACTAGGAATTTTTATTACAATTTTGTGAATTTGACATTAATTATATAATTTATATTAAAAATTAAAGTTATTCTATTTTCACATTGGTGTATAGAATATACTATTCACATTACTTAAATCATAAAATTTAGTTTTTAAAATTTAAAATTTATCTTTAATAAATTTTTTAAATACTGACTTTATACTGAATTGTAAATATAATTTTCTTTTAAAAAAAAAGAATAGCTATAGCAGATTTAATAAAAATAAATTTATCAATTAATGTAGTTTTATAAGATACGTTAAATTTAATTTAACAATAAAAATAAAACACAATAGCTAAACATTTCTCATTTCCAAAACTTAATTCAATTTATCAATCGACTCTCTAATTAAGTTCACAACCCGTAGGGACAGAATCGAAAAGTCGTAAAAAGAGGGCCATAACTGCAAAACCGGAAAAGGGACCAAGCTGATCAATCAATCAATCCACGCGCTTCGCCTCTGCAACTTCTCGTACCCAGTCTCCAAAAAGTCCAGGGGCTTAACCTAGCCCCTAGACATTCACATTAATCTTCCCTTCCGCTCCACATGGCCCGCCGAGCCCTCCCTATCCTGAAGCGGCTAACCGCCCCGCGCCCCACATGGAGCCGATCCGTGACCTACATGCCCCGACCGGGCGACGGGGAGCCACGCCCGGTGACGTTGATCCCGGGGGACGGCGTGGGCCCGCTGGTGACGAACGCGGTGGAGCAGGTGATGGAGGCGATGCACGCGCCGGTGTACTTCGAGCGGTACGACGTGCACGGCGACATGAACCGGGTCCCGCAGGAGGTGATCGATTCGATTCGGAAGAACAAGGTTTGCTTGAAGGGGGGGCTGAGGACACCGGTCGGCGGTGGAGTGAGCTCGCTCAATGTTCAGCTTCGGAAGGAGCTCGACCTCTACGCCTCGCTTGTGAATTGCTTTAATCTCCCTGGCCTTCCCACACGGCACGAGAACGTAGATATCGTTGTGATTAGGGAGAACACCGAGGGCGAGTACTCGGGGCTCGAGCACGAGGTGGTCCCCGGCGTCGTCGAAAGCCTCAAGGTAAAGTCTAAGAATTAGGACTTTTTAGAATTTATCTGATAGCTAATGGTTCAGAATTTGGGTCTCAGATAATTGTTTATTTATTTATTTATTTTTTATAATTAAGTCTCAGATAATTGTATTTCCTAATATGCTTAAATTTTCTATCTTTCACGTTGAAGTTTCATAATATGAGTCATTTGATGAAAAACTATGATATATCTTTGTTTTGAGTTATTTAGCTTGTGTTGGATCATATATTGATTATCAAGGAAATTTTCCATTGTAGTCTTGACACATTGGTTTGTACACATTCGTCAAATAGGGAAAAAAAGTTGTTTTAGTCCATATCCTAGGGAAAGTTTTCCTTGCTAAACGATCCTATTTGGCTTAGGTGATAACAAAGTTCTGCTCAGAACGTATTGCAAAATACGCCTTTGAGTATGCATACCTAAACAACAGGAAACAGGTGACGGCTGTCCACAAAGCCAACATTATGAAACTTGCAGATGGTTTGTTTCTAGAGTCTTGCCGGGAGGTTGCTACCAAATATCCCAGTATCAAGTACAATGAGATTATTGTGGACAACTGCTGCATGCAACTGGTTTCAAAGCCCGAGCAATTTGATGTTATGGTATGTGACTCGTGAAAACTTCTTCTTTTCAGTTCTAATATGGAAGCTCTCATTTATTTTAGGTGGACTTCATATTACGCGATAAAATTTTTGAGGACCAATGCATTTCTATATTAAACTGACTCTGAAGTATAGTTGTATAAGATGAGGTTTATAAAAAAATGGTTACCAATGATGTAACAAGGTACAAATAACTTTGTGGTTGATATTAGAGATGGCCTTTCTCTTTGATTTCTCATGGCTGTCAAGTTGATGAGCATGGATAGATATGGGGTTCTAGTTTTAGATGGGCTCTTAAAGCCTTTTATATAGTGAAAAACTGTGTGGACATGACCACGATGTGAAGCATTGGATTGATTTTACTATAGTCACTAGTCACATCCAAAAGATGAAAATTAAGGCCCGGTTTGGATACACAAAACCATCTCATCTTATCATTACAATTTTTTCAAACTCCCACACAAAATATAATAGACAATTCAACTTTTTCAAATCCTAAAATAAAAATTTTATTAAAAAATTATATTCTGACAATATTTTATTCAACTTTCAACAAAACATCTCATCTCATCTCATTTGAATTGCGTAACCAAATGAGGCCTAAGTGTTTTCATGGATTGGATTTTTTGAAGTGGTAATCATATTTTTTTTGGTACCGGAATAAAAGAGAAAAAAGTTGGACGTGATATACAAACCTGTTGAGCTGCATGCATTAACTTTGGCTTGGCTTGTGGAGAATCTCATACAAATCCATATGCTCACAAAAGAAACTATCTTCCCTTGTGCCTTAGTTTTTCTTTGTTCTTTTTTCTTTCCAAAGGTAACTAGGGCTGGAGTTTTAAGTTAGGAAGCTGAGCACCAGAAACACTCTAATTGGCTCAACTCCACTGAATATTTTATGTAGGTGTGTTTTTTGTACTGTGAGACCCTTTCAACATAAATTAAGCAGATAGGATATAGAAAAGTGCGAGAGTGGTTGAGCCAGTGAGATTCTGGAGTATACTGTAGTATCGAATGGATGTGCTCTAACCAGGGTGGAAACCTAAAAACAAAAATGCTTGGCTGTTTGGATGATGGAATGCTTAAGCTGGACCTAGCTTGAATCACATTGTTGTGCTCCAATGCCAAATAATCTGCTTATATTGACTTATGTGGAGAATATGTAAGCTAAGATTTTTTTGGTTTGATGATAGCAAAATGTTTTTCTTCTGTAGTTTAACTAATATGTGTTTTACACTTTGCACTCAAACACTCAAAATACCCACACCAACAAATTACATCCCTCCAACCATAGAAAACTGGCAGATAACACTCATCCAGTTATGTGTGTTACAATGAATGAAAAATGGATGATGTAGCACAATCTTGACTGTCAGATCTTAACAGAGGATGTGCATTGAAACTTTTTGGTTTTTTTTTTTTTTTTTTTTATATAACAAGTAAGAGGTAAATTTTATTGATACGAATGAAATAGGCGTAGCCTGTATCCACAGGAGGTATACAAAAGAAAACCAATACATTCTAGGATCGATAGATTAAAGACAAGAAGTCATAAACATTATTTCCATTAAGCACAATGGTTGAAAACCAAAGCAATAATGTGTGTACAAAAATATTCTGAAGCTCCGCCATTGTGCGCTCCCTATCTACAAAGCACCGCTCATTCCTTTCCGACCAAGTACACCACATAGTGCACAACGGAAACATCTTCCACACTACCGCCACTTGAGGACAGCCTTTAATCTCCTTCAAAGAAGCCAGTAAATCAACCACCCTCAATGGCATTACTGAAGTGACATCAACTCTTCTAAAGATCTCATCCCACATCACCCTTGTCATCTCACAATGCAATAGTAAGTGATCCACTGATTTTCCATGCTTTTTACACAAATAGCACCAATCCATCACAATGAGTCCTCTCTTCCTCAAGTTGTCTATGGTCAAAATCTTCTCAAGAGTAGCAGTCCATACGATGAAAACTACTTTAGAAGGCACATGAGACTTCCAAATATTCTTCCAAGGGAAGGGAACATTACCTTGTGATGCCAATATTTTGTAATATGTCATGACTGTGCTGCCATTGGACCTCCACTGCATCCTATCCTCCTGTGCTGTAGTGTTTCCTGTGGAGTATATCAACCTGAAAAATTTTGAAACAATGTGCAATTTCCAATCATGAATATCCCTATTAAATAGGATATTCCACTGGTGAGAACCATGAGAAAATACTCGCAATACGATAGAGAAGAAGCATCATTGTTAGCTGCAATACAATAGAGAGCTGGAAAGGCCATCAAGTGCGCGATCTCCACACCAAACATCATGCCAAAACCTGATTTTGGTACCCTCTCTAGCCACAAAACGGATATGATCTTCGAAACTCTGCCATCTCCTCCTAATAAATTTCCATAAGCCCACGCCATACCCCCCCCCCCCCCTTCCCCCCCAACACCCCCCAAAAAAAAGTACTTCCATGTCTAAAGTCAATGATTTCCTTCCACAGTGAATCCCCCTTCAAGGGGTACCTCCATAACCATTTCCCCAACAAAACTTTATTGAAAGTCCTCAAGTTGCACACTCTCAAGCCACCATTTGAACTTGGGGAACAAACTTTATTCCAATTAACAAGATGAAATTTTGTTAGCTCCCCCACTCCCCCAAAACAAAAAATCCGAAAGAATTTCTCAATCCTATTCACTACCCTTGTAGGCAAAGGAAATAGAGATAAAAAATAGGTGGAGAGGTTAGTTAAAGTGCTCTTAATTAATGTGAGTCGACCCCTTTTCGACAAATACAACCATTTCCAACCAGCCAGCTTTTTCTCTACTTTCTCTACAATCTCATCCCAAATAGCTCTAGCCTTAAAAGTCGCTCCTAACGGGAGGCCCAAATATTTCATAGGCAAAGAAGACACTTTACGATCCAGAAGGCTCATCAGTCTGTTGATATTGGGCACCATGCCCACCGCAACCATCTTGGATTTACCAAGGTTCACCTTAAGTCCCGACACGGCTTCAAAACATAATAAAAGTGCTCATAAAGTTTGAATCTGGTCGTGATCCACTTCACAAAAAATGATAGTATCATCTGCGAATAAGAGATGTGAGATTATGATAGAGCCATTAGTATCATTACCCACCGAAAATCCTGATAGAAAACCTCCTCCAATAGCATCCTTCACCATCTGGCCAAGTGCCTCCATAATAATAACAAAAAGAAGAGGCGACAATGGATCCCCTTGCCTCAATCCACGAGAACTGTTAAAAAATCCAGCAGAGTTGCCATTAACTAGCACTGAGAAGCGAGCAGTAGAAGCACAATGTCGAATCCATGAAATCCACTTATCACCAAAGCCACACCCTCCTGAGCAAGTTTAAAAGAAATTTCCAATTCACTTGATTGTATGCTTTTTCCATGTCAAGCTTGCATAGAATATTTGGAACTCCCTCTCGCAACCTATGATTCAAGCACTCATTGGCAATGAGAACCGAATCAAGGATTTGTCTCCCCCGAACAAATGCACTTTGAGGCGTAGAAATAATTTGGTCCAATACCGGGCTTAGCCGATTAGCAAGGACATTTGAAATGATCTTGTATACTCCACTCACAAGGCTTATGAGGCGGAAATCCTCAATTGCCGTAGCCCCATGTTTCTTTGGTATGAGAGCAATTAATGTCGCATTGAGACATTTCTCAAACTTCTTGAAAGAGTAGAATTCAAGGAAAACCTGCATAACATCACATTTCACAATATCCCAATAAGCTTGAAAGAATCCCATCGAAAAGCCATCCAAACCTTGCATTTTGTCCTTGGCCATACCATGAATGACCTTATAAATCTTGTCTTCGTCAAAAGGTCTTTCGAACCAACTCGCACTCTGCGAATCAATAGACTCAAATAACAAATCATTAAGCGTCGGCCTCCAACAAGTCGGTTCCGTGAGGAGGTTCTCGTAATAATGCACAATATGGTTTTCTAATTCAGAGGGGGAATAGAGCACTTGAGTACCTGAGTGAAGTGTCTCAATAGCGTTGATGCGCCCATGTGAATTAGCCACTTCAAGGAAGAACTTTGTACATTTATGTGTGTACAAAAATTTGCGTATCCCAATAATGTGTTTATAAAAAAATTCTGAAACTCTGCCATTTTGGTTGTTTGAGAGTGGAACGTGTCATTATTGGTTGTTTGGGATGCATAGTGTAAAATGCCTATTAGTTGGAGGATGAAAAGTTTATTTACGCTTTTTCCCCCCCCTCAATCATGTTCTTTCTGCTCTAATTGATGGTTCAATCGCCTTGGGTATTTATTGAATTATCGATACATTCCTTTCTTTCAAGGGTTTTGGCTCATTATTCTCATTACTGTTTGGCCTGCTGGGGACATAACTGAAGTCATATATCTAGCATCCTATATATCTCAAGTGTTTCTTCTTCTACTTCTCAGTTAGTCCAATGACGTTTTGTGTGCATTAAAGCTTTAATTAATAACTCGTCAATCTCCACCTTCTGGCTAACTGATGGAGTCTGATTTTTGTTTTGTAGGTGACTCCTAATCTTTATGGTAATCTAGTGGCGAACACAGCAGCTGGTATTGCTGGAGGAACTGGTGTCATGCCAGGAGGTACTAACTCTAATCATATTCATAGCCTTACAAGTTCTAGTTTTTGCTTTGCTTTTCTGAGTTATTAGATTTTGGATCTCATAGAGTTAAGATAATAACTTAGCCTCTTCATGGCATGAATCTGATCAAGACTCAAGAGGGAGTGACAATTTTCTTTTTTTTCCCAACAAAAAAAAAAAAACCTTATTTGTGTCTGCTTGATGCATATATGATCAGAAATATGAAAAAAAAAAAGAGTAAAAAGACAAAAATCATCTTAACTATTTTTTAATCTTCCGATCATTTCTTGTATCTCATTTGGTCTTTGCTGGCTACAGGCAACGCAGGGGCTGATCATGCTGTGTTTGAGCAAGGTGCTTCAGCGGGAAATGTGGGAAAGGATAAGGTAGTGCAGCAAAATAAGGCCAATCCTGTGGCTTTGCTCCTCTCATCAGCCATGATGCTCAGGCATCTTCAGTTTCCTTCATTTGCTGACAGGCTTGAGACTGCTGTGAAACGTGTAATCTCCGAGGGCAAGTACCGTACAAAAGATCTTGGTGGAGACAGTACGACCCAGGAGGTGGTGGATGCTGTCATTGCTAATCTGGACTGATTGATTAGGAATTACCACCTTATTCTCAGCTATCACCTGTTCATGTTGATTCTTCCTGACCATTCCCCCGTGGTTCCAGTTCCATATCATTGTTATTATCCTGCTTTCCAGAAGGTGTGATTTTTTTTTAAGTAACATGAGTACACTAAAATCAAAATCTCGAGTGTTGTAATAAGGAAAAAAAAAAACTCATCCGATATATTCTTGTTTTTATTTTTGTTTTGAAATTCTGAATTAGAGAAAAAAAAAAGGGCATTGTTTCTACTTTCCTACAAATGTTGTCCACTATCACTCAATTTTGTTTGTGTTCTGTAATAACACCTAAGATATTTCACATTGAAATAAAAAGAAGTGTATTTAGCGTTCCTAATCCTTGTTATGTTTTATGTAGGGATAGAACAGTGTAATATTGGTTTACTCTTGTTTGACAGAATTCAATTGGTACAACTTAATTTTGAGAACAGACCTGAAGAACTCCACGAGTACGTACTATAACCCGTATCTAATGAATACTAAATAATTAAGATCTTCCCAAATTATTATCCGAATTTTGGAAAGAGATACCACAAATTACGTCAAAATTCTTGATGAGGCAGTCGTTGTTATGTAAGCCATCCATTCATGAATTTTGAACACAAACATGCTTTGGTAATGTTTCTGTCCAAAAGAAATAAATTATATAAAGTAAACTCACAAACTGATGAGACTTTATAGAATTCGTTAGATTTATCTTATAATAATAAAAATAATTTTAAAATCTGACATACTAAATCAAGTCACATAAATTTACATATTTAATTTTATGTAATCTTTTTTTCACTAAACTATTTTCCAATGCACATTCCTCCGTTCCGTTGAGCAAGTGGCTTTCTTGGGCTTTGTTTGACTGTTCTGTCTGGAAGACGAAAATGTGGTTGAGAGTTGCAATCATAATAATTGAATGTTTGCATTATTCTGATATATGATTCGAGTCCACTTTAATGCTTTATCCTCTTGTTCATTCTCTTCAATACAATCATTGATTCTTATCCTCAAGCCGACTCTAGTTCATTCTCTTCAATGTCAGCCTCTCTTTTGCTATATATCTTTGAATTAGATATTTTAACACCACCAATCCAATCCAACAACTTTCATTGATTTCTTCACAGAGCTCTTTACTGGTCACCCTCATTCATTCTCTAATTTTTCCTTTTTTGAAGAAAATTCCATTCTTTTAGCATTTTCTTCTTCTAAAGAAAATACAAATCTCTTTTAAACTATCAATCAATTAAAAAAAAAAGTTCTTTTTATTGATATGTTTATCGTTTCAATAAATAAACTGACACGATTCTTATACCTTAATTAAGAATCATGCTAGCGCTCCCAGCTTCTGAGCTACCGCTCGCATTTTTTATTCTTTTCTTTTATTTTGTGATTAAAAAAATATTTTTTTAATAATATTATGAATTTAAAAAAATATATATTTAAAAGTGTTAAAAAATAGGTATAAAAAAAACACAACAAAATAACTAGCCAGCAGTGGCTGTAGTGCTGTATTTTTTTATAATTTTTTAAGGAAAATGATATTCTCATCACTGACTTTTACCGTTTGATGTTATCGTTAAAAGTTTTTATTTTTTTAATTTTTACTTATAATTAAGGAAATATTTTTTAATAATATTATGATTTTTTTTTATTTTTTTAAAAAATATTTAAAAATGTTAAAAAATACATGTAAAAAAAAAACAAAACTAAAAAGACCAATTATATATACCGGCTGAGAGCTGGGAGAGGTGGACGTAACATCGTCCATTAATTAATCATTAAAATCTTTATATCTATATTTATACTACAACTTATAAATAGTAAAGTTTTTAGTTAATAATCATATCTTCATAACTATTAGTTAGTTTTTTTTTTTTTTTTCATGTATCTCCAGATGAGTTTTACTACTTGTAAGTTTAGTATCTCAACATAGTATTTGTTAAGTAAGTTTTTATAGTTACAAAAAAATAAAGCTCTAGTACTTCGAAAATAAATTTCATTTTTTTATCTCTAGATCATATATATATATATATATATATATATATTGAAGTTCTTTTTTTTTTTTCTTGAATTAAATTTATGAATTTTCAAAGTATTATTAATATTTAAGTAGATATTATGTACTAAAATAAATTATTAAAATATTAAGTTAAGCCCCCAGGTATGACTTCCTGACTCCGGTGGTAAGCGCCGTAAGCCTCCACTTCTTATATCACATCCACTTTCTGGATTTGTGAAAGTGAGCTCTCCATCCGCAAACCGCTATATAAAGAATAAACGGTAGGAAAAAATCATCAGAAGATTAAAAAAAAAAAAAGTGATAAAAAATGTGGACAGTTTTTGGATTGTGTGTTGTGGGATTGATTGTAGTATGGTTTACTTACTGGATAAACAAATGGAGAAACCCAAAGTGCAATGGAGTACTCCCTCCTGGTTCTATGGGACCTCCTCTTATCGGAGAATCCCTTCAGTTGATCGTTCCCAGTTATTCTCTAGACCTCCACCCTTTCATCAGAAAGAGAGTTCAAAGGTACCATATGTATAATATATATGCATGTGTATGTTTTTTAATCTATGATCTCTCAACCTTATTTAGAAACATCCTTTCTCATGTTGACACCGATGATCCCCTAATTTCTCTTCTTTATCTCTTCACCGGGATCATGACGTTTTCTCACTAATTGGGTGCAAATTTCATTACTCAGATGGCTAATTAGATGAGCCATCATTATGTAATCCATTTTTTTTTGGTTATTCAGATATGGATCCATATTTCGAACAAGCGTGGCTGGTCGGCCTATTATAGTATCAACAGATGTGGAGTTCAACCATTACTTAGCTAAACAAGAAGGCAGGTTGGTTGAACTATGGTACTTGGATTCATTTGCAGAGCTCTTCAAGCAAGATGGTGAAAGTAAGACTAATGCCATTGGTCTTGTCCACAAGTACGTAAGAAGTATTACATTGAATCACTTTGGTATTGACAACCTCAAGGAAACGTTGCTTTCTCAAATCGAAGAATATGTTAACAAAACCCTACAAACATGGTCAAGTCTGCCTTCTGTTGAAGTGAAGCATGCCGCTTCAGCCGTAAGTTCCATTTTCTCCCCCATTATACGCTTTTCTTATAGCCTAGAATCTGAAGGCATTAATGGTATAATATGTCTTTCGATGGACTGGACATGATTAATTGCAGATGATATTTGATCTCACTGCCAAGCTATTATTTGGTTATGATGCTGAAAAATCGCCTGTGAAGATGAGTGAGAAGCTTGCCAATACCTTAGATGGTCTTATGTCATTTCCCTTGAATATCCCTGGTACTGCGTACCACAAATGTTTGAAGGTAATTCAAAATGATGAGAAAAGGATAAACTTCTTAGGAAGAAGAATTTGTTTGAAATTATTTAGATACGTTTTGTTTTAAACATTCTCGGGTTTCATTCAGGACCAAAAGGAAGCATTGAATATGCTAAGGAACACGGTAAAAGAGAGGATGATTTCACCCGAGAAACGTGGAGGAGATTTCCTTGATCAGGCTGTTGATGACATGAAAAAGGAGAGTTACTTAACAGAAGACTTTCTCGTCTATTTGTTGTTTGGGATCTTATTTGCAAGCTTTGAGTCGGTTTCATCATTATTATCATTGACTCTCAAGTTACTTGCGGAGCATCCTGCTGTTCTACAACAGATGACGGTATGTATACACAAAACATATTCTAGCCCAGCCTGCAATCTTTTCGATGTGCATAGCAATGGTGTAGCACTGATGTTTGGTTTTTATCAGGCCGAGCACGAGGCAATTCTCAAAAACAGAGAGGATCCAAATTCCACACTAAATTGGGATGAATACAAGTCAATGACTTTGACCCTTGGAGTCAGTTCTACAATCTCAACATGCTCTCTTTTCATGGTATTATGATAGTATCCCAATTTTCTTACAAACGTTCTGGTGTGTGGGAATTGATTGCAGGTGATTAATGAAACTCTTAGGTTGGCAAATGTTGCTCCCGGTTTACTACGAAGAGCATTGAAAGATATAGAATTTAAAGGTATATAATACATATATATTGCTCTCGAGCATACTTTGGGTAAGGTTATATAGGGTTACCAAGCAAGTGTAAATGCAAGATTGGCAAAATGCTTACCCAGGATATACAATTCCGGCTGGTTGGACCATCATGCTTGCTAATTCTGCTATCCAACTGAACCCAAACACATACAAGGATCCACTTGCTTTCAATCCATGGCGTTGGCAGGTGTGTGTGTGTGTGTGTGTTATTATATATATCATTTGCTGTTTGTTGGTGGCAGTCATATTCTTTGATACCTATTCTTTCTCTTGTTATTTGAATGAATGGAAAATAGGATCTCGAGCCACATGTTGTATCTAAGAATTTCATGCCATTCGGAGGAGGAATTAGACAGTGTGCAGGGGCAGAGTATAGCAAAACTTTCATGGCTACCTTTCTGCATGTCTTGGTCACTAAATATAGGTAAAAATGACGCTCCTTGTATTCTATTACTCGTGCCATTGCTGTAACATGAACATGTTTGATCACCTCTTAAATCTTTTGTTGGAATGAGGTTACAGAAATTAGCCATAAAAGAACGGAAATTATTTTCTTGACCACATATTATCATGAACTATTTTCAACTTTGCATCCTAAAATTTCATTTTACACCTAAACCATCAATAGGATTCACTATGCGCCATCCATTGAAATCTGATCGTTGGTCATGTCATGTGGCCAATTTTCATTTATCTCAACAGTACTTAGATCTTATTTTAGTTTGCAAATTGAAAGTATAGGTCATATAGAATGTAAATTAAGACATTTTGTGGTTTAGATTGTGAAGCCAAAAATAAATGAAGGTTTATGGATGCACAATGTAATCAGCCCCTTTTTGTCTTTTTATTTTTTATTTTTACAGGTGGACAAAAGTCAAGGGAGGAAAGATTTCTCGAAGTCCTGTTCTAGGATTTGTAGATGGCATCCACATTAATTTCGTGGAGAAACATAGTTAATATTTCCATGTTAAAAAAGCTTTTTTTCTAAACTTGAGGGCCTCAAAAAGAGCAAGACACATGAAAACTTGAACTTTGTACGAAATAATTTGATAGTCATGGACACGAGGCATTACTATATATTACAAAAAATAATTGGATACCGATACAGATCGAGATCTTCCTCCCCCCTTAGTTTCTGGTTACCAATGTTTTTTTTGTGCTTCATTGCGAGGGTGAGGTGAGGAGGCGTATGTGTTGTAATATTATTCACCATTACCTAAGTTTGTGTTTGAGTTATATAAGAAGTACTCGCTAGTTTAAAGAGCTGATCATTCACACTGTGGAGAGAGAGAGAGAGAGAGAGAGAGAGAGAGTAGAATATGAGACTAGGTCCCTTCAACCCGGCCCGAAAATTACCCGATTAACCCAATTTTTTTTTTAATTTTTAATTTATTTATTTTTAATGTTGATATTATAATATTGTTGAGGATTGCCCACGTAGTGTTGAGGATACAATTGGTCTCTAGTAAGCATGCCATTAAGCCGTAGCATACAAAGATCTCATCTCTCCAGAAGAATTTTTTGGGTTGAAATTGAATGAACAACAAGAGTAATGCCATTAAGTCCCAAGAACCTCGCATGCATGGTTGTACAGATAATAGTATTATCATAATCCTGGGTTCCTTTTGGGAAGAGAATCCAAGATAAATAAATACTCATCAATAATATGTGAATCATACAAAACTAGTATGATATAAAATGATCATAATGGTATTCATCTTGAGTATCATTTCCAAACTTATGTACCTGGTCCTACATGGGCATAATCTCAGTTTACAAGATCAAAAACAACAAAAATTTCCATGTTACCTATCAGGACAAGTCAGAATAGCATAAATTAGTCAATGATCATCAGTTGGGTATGGGTTTGAAATATGTGCAAACATCTTATGTGCAAAAGGTCATTATCTAGTTCCAAACAATCTCTAATTTTGGTAATCTTTCTCAAATAATCAATGGCAGTAGTATTAGAGGATGCATTGTCTACTGTGATTGTAAATATCTTATTTATTCTCCATCTAAGTATAGATGACTCGATCTCTCTTCCTATTGTTGTACCTTTATGATTAGGAACTTTCATAAAGCCTATAATTCTTTTATGCAAAACCCAATCATCATCAATAAAATGAGATGTTATGCACATATAGTTAAGATTTTGCACTGATGTCCACATGTCAGTAGTGATGCAAATCTTATAATTGGATGCCATGAATATGTCCTTTAACTTGTCTTTTTCTAACAAGTACATTTTCATACAATCTCGCATAATAGTAATGCGAGAGGGGATTGAAAATCTAGGCTCAATTGCAGCCATAAAGTCTTTAAATCCCTGTTTTTCTACCAATATAAATGATAGCTCATCCACAATTATCATCTTAGCTACCGTAAACCTTATTTTCTGCTCATTATACTTGGCAAGTCCAAAACTAGGACGGCTAGATGTACCATCCACCCCATCCCTCCTAAGTCCGGTCCCTTTTGATTGGGGGTTATCCGTTCCAATCCCAGTCTCAATAAAGGCCTTACATGTGTCAATATGGTATCTCAAAGATGAAGCACCTTATTTTTTTAAATGACATAATAAAGTCTTACCACAATAATTGTATGCAGCTCTTTGGTCATTAGGATTCTTATTCTCAATTTTAGAAAATTGAAGCCATACATCCGATCTATCCTGAGATCTTTTGATAAGAGAGCGAACATGAGAATGAGTAATTGTAGGGAGAGAGCTATCTAAATGAATTACACTAGGGATTGATTCAGACCCTGAAGAAGGCACAGTAGCACTAGGCTCTATAACTACAATTTGAGATAAATAAAGCATTATTAATATATATATCAATATATATTACATGTGTCAATATATATATATATATATATGATCAGGTATCATGATTCCCAAGAAGTAGAACCCTGTGATTATGGCCCTCATATATAGTTAATACACTTGATTTACTGGATAGAACGAGAATATTTTGTTCCGACCAAAATTCCTTCTTTTAAGTAGCTGAATGAGGTAAAAAATTCAATTTCAAGAAATTTAAGAGTCGAAACTTAAGCCACACTAACCATATATATTGTGACTGACTCGATTAGGCAATTCCAAATTCTGCAGCCAAAAAAGGGAAGGGAGAAGAAAAAATGGATTTGTCTCATTTCCTAATTTCAACAGCTCACTTACCAAACAAACAAAGACAAGCATTTTCAGTAACTGGAGATCGAACGAGAAATGTGTCAAAGTCAAAACTCTAAATAGAAGTTCTCAAGGAGCTGCAATGCACAAATGGTTTTAGTGAAAATTCAAGATAATCACAGGGTTCTACTTCTTTTGCATTCCTTAAAGGAATTCCTACACGCCAAACAGAACCCTTAAAAGAATTCCAAAGCAACAAACTCAACAACATCCAAAGCAAGTCAAAGTCTACCAACATCTTCCACGAGTGGGATTTGACTGTTTTATTTTGGATTATATGAAGATGATGAGGTTCGCTAGCTGATACAACTAGAATTCTTTGAATACAGATTACTTGCTTCTCAATTTTTAAAAATTAAAAAATAAATAAAAATTAAAAAATTGAATCTCTGTTTTTGGTAATATCGCACATCATCGTCAATTCCTAGTAGCTAACAACATGCACATCTTCATCTACACACCAGCAGACACCTTTTCCATCACAGAACTCCGATGGCAGGGCAGGAAGACAGTTCTGAAACCCAAAACCAAAACCAAAATCAGAAACCCAAAACCAAAATCGAAAACCCATAATATCCAAAAGTTCAACAACCAAGATAAACCCAAACTCAAGAACCCTAACGGTTCAAATCATCCATACCTTCTGTCCGAGAGAGAGATTGAGGCACCGAGAGTGAGAATTGAGAGGGCTGAGACTACCGTGAGGGCTGAGTGCGAGAGGCTGAGTGCGAGTCTGTGAGAGGGCAGAGGGTGAGAGGGTGAGTGCAAGTTTGGAAAAATTCTAGACATAAGTTTCACACCCTGTTCACTTAAAAACATTTCATTTTACTTTTTTACTCGCATAATGAAAATGATTTCAGACATGTTTGTAAATAAAATAAGATAAAAATGTAAAATGACATATTTTTAAAGTGAGTGTACAGGATGTGAGGCTTATGGGTAGCATGGTTCGCGAGTCTGTGAAAGAGCTGAGTGCGAGTCTAGCTACGTTTGGGTAGCCAACATACCTCAACACTTTCTAAGTATTCTTGTACTATTGAAAATACTCCACATGCCAAACGCAATGAGCCATCTTCATATCAAAGTCTTTTAAAAAATAACTATAATATTTATCACTATTATATATAAATAAAAAATAAAATCACTATAATATATAAATAAAAAATAACATTACTATAATATTTATCACTATTATATATAAAAAAAATAAAATCATTATAATATTTATCACTATTATATATAAATTAAAAATAAAATCATTATAATATTTATCATTATTATATATATTAAAAAATCACTACAATATTTATTAATATTAAAAAATCACTATAATAAAATCACTATAATATTTATTACTAAAAATAAAATCACTATAATATTTATGGGATCCACATATTTTTTAACTACCACTCCAAAAGTCAATAACTCAACATACTTTACATATCCAAACAACTCAAAATATTCTCAATGGGACCCACAAACTCACTCCAATCTCTACTCATAACTATTCACAAACATTCTCAACACTTCTCAGGTATTCTCACTACCCAAACGTAGCCGTGTGAGTCTGGGAGAGGGGAGTCTGTGAGAGGGCAGAGTGCGAGAGAGAGGGCTAGCGTCAGGAAGACAAGAAGAAAACTCATTTTTTATAAAAGTAAAACGGCATCGTTCGGTTATCGGGTATTAACCGATTTAGCCAAATCAATTCGGAATTCAAACGGAAGTCTTCCGTTCCGCACCGTTTCGTTTCGGATTGGGTAATTCAGAATTCCCGAGTCGGGTCGGGTAAGCGGTTTAAATGTACACCCCTATATGAGACAGTCTGCCAGGTTTTGGATACAAAAAGGCTTTCAACTCACTCATTTAATCATTACAATTTTTTCAAATTTTTATATAAAATATAATAAACAATTCAACTTTTTCAAGTTTCAAAACAATAATAATATTAGAAATTAATACTCTAACAATATTTTATTCAACTTTTAAATTTTATCCCAACTCATCTAATCTCAACTCACTATTCAAACATCAAATGTAAAATAAATCTTATGAGATTTGCATATGGGGTTTTTGTCATAAGTAATGATATTCACGTAACATATTTCATAATATATTTGACAACATATTGTAAGGTAAGGATTTTTTTTGTAAAATAGTGTTATTTTTATAAGGTATTTTACAAAAATACTCCTCCCGTTAAAACGTTGTCATGCAAAGTGATGTATGTTTATAATTTTTTCTTTGCTATTTCCCGAGCCATGTTTTCTTCTTTGGCACTAAAGCCATGTTTGTCATTTTTCATGTTCTGATCTCATCTCATCTCAAAACTTCTCATAATTTACTTTCTACACATTACTCAAACGTCAAATATTTTTCAATTTCAAATTTTTAAATTTTTCATCTAATCATTATCTAATTATTATAACTTTCTCAGACTTTCTAACAAAACACAAAAAAAAAAAAAAAAAAAATTTTTCAAATTTTAAGATAAAAATTATATTCAAACTATTTTTTAACTTCATAATATTTTTATTCAATTTTTTCTCTTATTTTTCTAAATCTAATAAAATATCTTAACTTAAACTATTTTATTATTATTTACAAAACACTATCTTATTTCATTATCCAAAGATGCCAAAGTTGATGTTAAATAGGTGATCGATAAGGTTAGATGAAGTGCGACAGAGCCCTGTAAACCAGCTAGTGTGCTGCTGACACTCATACGATTGGGTTCGTTTGATTCCTTAAGTCATCTCAACTCATCTCAATTCATTATTATAATTTTTTTAAATTTCAATATAAAATATAATAAATAATTTAATTTTTTCAAATCTCAAAATAATAATAATATTAAAATATAATATTCTAATAATATTTTATCATCTCAACTCAACTCATTTTAACATCCAAACACAACCTAATTGTATTTGACCGAAATATTTTCATCCATTGGGAGATGAATAGACATATCATGTGGGCCACACTGTATCTAATACTGAATACCATCTCTCTTTTTGAATTGTAAAAAATGTTTCAATCATACTTAAAATCGATCAAAGTCATTGCTTTCATTTCTGGATAATACTTTGGATACTATCTCTCAACTTTAGAATTGTAAAAAATGTTTTAATCATAGCTAGAAAATGATCAAAGTCATTACTTTCATTTCTAGATCAACTGAAAATGAAAAGATAGTTTAGCTTGTGGTAATATATTATCACAAAGTGACGGGGTAATAAATGTAGATATAAAGAGATTACATAAAAGTAAATTTATAAAATGACGTGATTTTTTATGATCTATTGATAAAAATAATTTTACAATCTAACATCTAAATAGAAAAGTCTTTTTACAAGCGATTTCGCGTACCAAACCGCGCACCAATATTAAATGTAAGGCATTCGTTTAATAAAATAATATAAATTGAAGACGAAAATGATTTTCGTAAGACAGAAAATCTTATTATTCTCTCACAATTTTTATTTATTTATTTTTTATAATAAATAAATATTGGTACTCGATTTGATGCTTCAAATCGTTTATACCTAGCAAGTTCCCATTAAAATATTAATATTTAGGATAAAAAAATGGGGTTAATTTTCAAGACTGTTGGTAGGATCAGAAATGTTTGAAAAGCAAATGTTTCAATTTATCAAACTTTTAAAAGTCCAGTAGAATCTGCCATGGGTTGTTATTATCATGAGAACCAAAATGATCATCGATCGACCTTCCATGCATAATTAATGCATCCACTGATGGACTTCCTAATAAAGTAAAATGCTATTCTTTCAAAAGTAGTTTGCGTCTGATTTAATTTAATTCCTCATATTGATTAATCCTGCAAGTGGAGATTTTTGAGGGGCAACTTTCGTTGATTATTACTTGGTATTTTTGGTGTAGAAGATGTGGTATTTTTGGTGTAGAAGATGTATTGTCCGTATGGGGAGGGGCGCGCTCAATCTATTAAGATAAAAATTATATTAAAAAATTATATTTAAACTATTTTTTAATAGGCATATCACTAATATTGTGGATACTATCTCTCTCTTTTTAAAAGATAAATTTTATTTACAGTTCCTAAATAGAGACTATATGTTCAAATCATTCATTAAATACAAAAATTACTATTTTAATAAGAATATTATTATAACTTTAAAAAAAATTTAAAGATAAAATTAACTAAATTTTAATATAATCTCTATTTAAAAATTATACGTAATATTACTCTTTTTAAAATGGTCAAAATGATCATCGATCGACATTCCATGCATAATTAATGCATGCATTCATGGACTTTCTAATAAAGTCAAATGCTATTCTTTTAACCGTAGTTTTCGTCTGATTTAATTTTAGTCCTCATCTTGATTAAATGTAGGTGTGTACGTAATAATGGACTTAATATCGACTCGAATTTCAACAATAACTAATCCAATCCTTTATTCTTAGAGAAATATTAAATATTTAATAAAACACAAAAAAAAAACATGACTTTGAATTTTCAAATTTTAAGATAAAAATTATATTAAAAAATTAAATTCAAACTATTTTTTAGTTTTATAATATTTTTATTCAATATTTTTATTTTATGTTTTAAAATTTAATAAAATATATTAATTCAAATTATTTTATTATTATTTATAAAATACTCATTTTATTTCATTACCGAAACATGCCGAATTTGATGTTAAATAGGCGATAGATAAGGTTAGTGGAAGGGCGACAGAGCCTTGTAGACTAGCTAGTGCGCTGCTGGCACTCATACAATTAACTGTGTTTGACCGAAATATTTTCAACCATATAATACTGTGGGCCACACTCTATCTAATACTGTGGATACTATCTCTCTATGAATTGTCAAAAATGTTTAAATCATATTTAAAAACGATCAAAAGTCATTCCTTTCATTTAATTTTCTAGATTATACTTTGGATACTCTCTCTCTCCTTTAGAATTGTCAAAAGAGTCGGCTACTCTGCCGTTCAAGTTCACCGTTTTTTATTTTTATTTTATTTTTCAATTTTTTTATATATTTAAATATTTTAAAAAAATAAAAAAATATTACAATATACTTAAAATCACTTCCTTAATTATTAAATTAAAAAAAAAAATTTACCAAATGGTCAAATAAAACGATACAATTGAAAAGACAAAGTAATTTTTTCCTTGTCAAAAATGTTTTAATCATAGCTAGAAAATGATCAAAGTCATTACTTTCATTTCTAGATCCACTGAAAATGAAAAAATAGTTTAGCTTGTGGTAATATATTATCACAAAGTGACGTGATAATAGATATAGATATAAAAATATTATATAAAAATAAATTCATAAAATAACAAGACTTCATATAATCCGCTGATAAAAATAATTTTATAATCTGACATTCAAATACTAATATTTAGGATCAGAAATGGGGTTAATTTTCAACACTTTGTTAGTAGGATTAGATTTAATCTCGTTTGGTTTTGAAGATGAGATGAAATGAGATTAAAGTTAAATAAAGTATTATTAAAACATATATTTTAATATTATTTTTATTTTAAGATTTGAAAAAGTTAAATTATTTATTTTATTTTATATTAAAATTTAAAAAAATTATAATAATAAAATGAGATGAGATGAGATATTTTCTAAAAGCAAATGTTTTAGTTTATCAAACTTTTAAAAGTCTAGTAGAATCTGCATGGGTTGTTATTATCACGATCGAGGACCAAAATGATCGACCTTCCATGCATGCATAATTAATGCGTGCATTCATTTACTTTCTAATAAAGTCAAATTATGCTATTCTTTTAAACGCAGTTTGCGTCTGATTTAATTTAAATCCTAATATTGATTAAATGTAGCACTTAATATCGCCTCGAATTTCAACTATAACTAATCCAATCCTTTATTCTTATTGGCAAGCTTGCTCGTTAACGTTCTCAATTTACATTCATCTAACCACCTATTAATTTTTTTATTTTTGATAATTTTAGGAGCAATTTTTTCCTTTTATGGAAAAGTTGAAATACATTACAATTTCTTGATAGTTTATAGGGTGATTGATCAAGAAATTGATAATTTGGGATTAATTGAAAGTTATGTACTAGTGATAGTTTGAGAGAGTTTGTGGGTTTTTCCAAAAGACAATATTTGTTTCGCTTGGAAGAAATCAAAAGAAATATCAATATCACAACTAAAAACCTATAATAACCATATATATTAGGAAAGGTCTTAAACCATATTGTTTATTCAAATTCTTAAAATTTTTAAAAGTCACAAAAAAATCACCACTTGAGTCCATTTAATCTATATATATCTTGCTCTTGTTTGCCATGCTTGTATCTCTAAATTGATTCACATCGATAATTTTTTATTTTTGTCTTGAACCTCGCTGATTGTTTTTTGTATTATATAAAAAATTAATTATTAAAATATTAGGACTTGTTTGGATACATAGATGAGAATCTCATCTCATATAATTTTAACTAATAATTTCACTACTATTCACAAACCATATCAACTCATCTCACTATCCAAATAGGCGCTAAGTCAACCTCCTAAATTTCACTTTCCTGACTCCAATATTCGTAATAATTTTCTCCATCATCAACGCATGGATAATTTTTCACGTTTTAGCTAATTTTTTGTATTATATTATATGTAGTAAAATATATAAAATTTAAAATAATATTAATTCAGTCATCCCTCTTGAATCCGTAACCAACACACCCTCACTTCTCTATATATGTATCACATGTATCATTGGATAATGAGATCTGATCTATCAGCAAAGTAGCTACTAATTAAAAGGTGATACAAAATGTGGAAAGTTGGATTATGTGTTGTGGGAGTGATTGTGGTGTGGTTTACTCGATGGATAAACAAATGGAGGAACCCAAAGTGCAATGGAATACTCCCTCCTGGTTCCATGGGACCTCCTCTTATCGGAGAGTCCCTTCAATTGATCATTCCCAGTTACTCTCTAGACCTCCATCCATTCATCAAGAAGAGAGTTCAGAGGTATCATATATATATGCTACTCTTTTATCTATTTATTTAATCCTTTGTAGATAAATTGAGTGATTTAAACTATATATTGACAGCAAATTAGTATAATATACATATATATATACACTCTACAGTATATATATATATATAATATTTACACTGAAAGTATTGAATAAGCAATTTTACTAATGAGATCGGTATTTAGATAACCCATCATTATGCAATCCTCTGATTTTCTTCTTCTTCTTGTACATGCTTATTCAGATATGGACCCATATTTCGAACAAGCGTGGTGGGACAGCCTATGGTTGTATCAACAGATGTGGAGTTCAACCATTACTTAGCTAAACAAGAAGGGAGGTTGGTTCACTTCTGGTATTTGGATTCATTTGCAGAGATCTTCAACCTGGAAGATGAAAATGCTATTTCTGCAGTTGGTCTCATTCACAAGTACGGCAGAAGTATTGTATTGAATCACTTTGGTACGGACAGCCTCAAGAAAACGTTGCTTTCTCAAATCGAAGAAATTGTCAACAAAACCCTTCAAACATGGTCAAGTCTGCCTTCTGTCGAAGTGAAACATGCCGCCTCAGTCGTGAGTTCCATTTTCTTTATCCATTATACACCTTTCTCTGATAGCTTAGAATCTGTAGACACGCATTAATCGGATATAATTATATGTCTTTCAGATGGCATTTGATCTCACTGCCAAGCAATGTTTCGGTTACGATGTTGAAAACTCAGCTGTGAAGATGAGTGAGAAGTTCTTATATACCTTGGACAGTCTTATATCATTTCCCTTTAATATCCCTGGCACTGTGTACCATAAATGCTTGAAGGTATCAAAGTTATAATCAGAAAACGATAAACTTCTTATTTGAGATGATTTCGATACGTTTGTTTTAAAAATTCTTGGGTTTTGTTCAGGACAAAAAAGAAGTATTGAATATGCTAAGGAATATAGTAAAAGAGAGGATGAATTCACCCGAGAAATATCGCGGAGATTTCCTTGATCAGATTACTGCTGACATGAATAAGGAGAGTTTCTTGACACAAGATTTTATCGTATATTTGTTGTATGGGCTCTTATTTGCAAGCTTCGAGTCGATTTCTGCATCATTGTCCTTGACTCTCAAGCTACTTGCGGAGCATCCTGCTGTTCTACAACAGCTGACTGTATGTAGACATAACAAATTCTGAGCGTGCAATCTTTACTTTCCATGTGCATGGCAATGGTGTACCGGTACTGATGTTTTGTGTTTATCAGGCTGAGCACGAGGCCATTCTCAAAAACAGAGACGATCCAAATTCCTCGCTCACTTGGGATGAATATAAGTCGATGACTTTTACCTTTCAAGTCAGTCTCATCATGCTCTTTCTCTATGGTTGTTGGATTAAAATCTCTTATAATTTTCTCACCACATTAAATATTAGGATCTACATATTCTACATCCTAATTTTCTTATAAACGTGTGGAAAATTGATTGAAGGTGATAAATGAAGCTCTTAGGTTGGGAAATGTTGCTCCTGGTTTACTGAGAAGAGCATTGAAAGACATTGAATTCAAAGGTAATATAATACATATATATGTATTAATGCTGTCGACGAGAATATTTTGAATAAGGGTTACAAAGTGTAATTAATGCATGATTGGGGTTAATGGTTATCCAGGATACACAATTCCGGCTGGTTGGACCATCATGCTTGCTAATTCTGCTATCCAACTGAACCCAAACACGTACGAGGATCCACTTGCTTTTAATCCATGGCGTTGGCAGGTGGGTGTGTCACGTGTTATATTGTTATCTTAATACAGTTGCTGTTTGTTGGTTGGAATCAGATTGTTTGACAGATAATTTCTTTTTAACTTTAAAAATGATGGAAGCAGGATCTGGACCCACAAATTGTATCTAAGAACTTCATGCCTTTCGGAGGCGGAATTAGACAGTGTGCAGGGGCAGAGTATTCCAAAACTTTCTTGGCTACCTTTTTACACGTCTTGGTCACCAAATATAGGTAAAAATGCTCCTTCTAATACTCACCCTTCAAACTTTTTAGGAATGATAATATTCATAAACTATTTTATAATTCATTTTGCAATATTTCAATGAGATGTATCACTTCATAAAAAAATTACAAGTGCTAGAGCCACAAAAATAAATTTATAAATTAACATAATTTCATATAATACGATAGATCTATTTTATAATAAAAATATCTTTATGATTAAATATATCACATCAAGTCACATCAATTTGTGAGTTTATTTTTATAAAATATTTTCGTGATAAAAGTATTTTTGTAAAAAAAAAAATACCAAAGTTTCTTTTATTTAAATTTTATTTTGCAAATCGAAGTTGAAAATAAAGGAAATTTGAAATTTTCTGTAATTTAAAGTGCAAAGTGAAAAATAAATTAATGATAGTTTATGGATGAAAAACGTAATAATCGATTTTATTTTTTATAGGTGGACAAAAGTGAAGGGGGGAAAGATGGCTCGAAATCCTATTCTTTGGTTTGCAGACGGCATCCACATTAATTTCGCATTGAAGCATAATTAAGATACAATATATATATATATATATATACATATATATATTGTATGATATATTGTATGAAAAAGAATGTTGCAGTCACAAAAATTATATAAAAATAATTTTATAAATTAACGTGATTTTATGTAATAAATCACACAAATTACATTAATTTATAAAATTATTTTTTGTATAATTATTTTGTGATTAGAGTATTTCTCTAAATAATACTGTTGAGTGACTGAGGGATCGTAATATGTGACTATTGTAATATTAATATTTTACAATATGTGTTTATCATATTTGAGATTTTAACTTTAATATTATTACAATGTATGTTTGTCATATTTGTGTAATCGTGTGTTTATCATATTTAGTACTGTTGGGATTGTAATGTCGGTATTTTTATTGTTTGGATTCTAATTTTTGACTTGTAGTTAGTTTTTTTATTTTTTATAGATATTGTTTATATTTTAATATTTATATAAAATCAATCAGGTCAAACGGGTATGTTCAACACATTAACATAAACAGGTCGAAACGGGTTGGGTCGAGTCAATCTATTTCGTATTCAGTAACAGGTCAAAACGTGTCGTGTTAAGGTTTGAAATTTTGACACAAATTTCTTAATGGAATGTGTTCAGGTTGACCTATTAAATATAATATACATGTTTTGACACGATACGAACACAACCTCTTAACACAATTTGACACTCAGTGTTGACTATTTCTTCAAGGTGGGGGAGCTTTGGGTGGCAGGTTATTTTGTGCAAAGTTGTCTTCTTTTAAGAGTTTAAATAATTACGGACATATCTTACAAAAATAATGTAAGAGAAATTCTAGATAAAAATCTTATATTACACAATTCTATCTAATTACGTGATTTGTATCTTTCCATCTTAATATTTAAATAGAATGATAAAAATAAAAAATTACATATTAGTTAAGTAGAAGTGTGTAATGTAAGATTTTTTTTAGCAATTCTAATCTTTATGTTATAATATGATTAAATCTTCTTTATAATTTAAAACATCACATTAAATTATGTTAATTTATAAATTTATTTTACAAGATTTCTTTGTAAACCATGTGTTTTTCATCTTTTGGAGGCTTAATTGCTTCCACGTAAGGTCTAGATGATGGTATCCTTTTGGTTTGCCATTTTTTTTTTATTTTGATGTATTTGGTTTTCTCCCGTCATAATGGAGATTAATACAAATGAATGAAAGTGTTCTCTTTTTGTTTAAAGGAGAGTGAGAGAGAGAGAGAGATCCCGACATTAATCAAAGTGATTACTTTCATCTTTAGCATTGACAATGAGCATGTTAGCATGTCAAAGATTATGTTTGGTTTTCCCCTTTAATATCAACTATTGGTGAACTGATTCACAACAAGAAAGATTTAGGTCATATTTGGATATTAAAATTGGATAACCAAGGTACTAAAAGCAACCATTTTGACGCGATCTTTGGAAATTCTTACACTCTACTGCTCTTACTTTTAAAAAAATGCTACTCTCACTCATAGTTTGATCTCGATTGGGTGTTCGATTGGGTGTTGACAAATTTTTATTTTTTTTATTTTTTTACTAAGTGATCACGAAAATATTTTTTTAATTATGTTGTGAATTTTTATATTTTTTTAAATGTTTAAAGGTATAAAAAAATAAATGAAAAAAAAAAACGTTTTTGCCCTTATTGAGACCCGTCTCGTGCTACACCCTCGGTAGGTACAGCACTACTCTTACCTTTATATTCTCGTTCAATAAAACCAGAATTATAGTCGGATTTCTAAGAAGTGAAGCTAAAAGAAGACGTTGTTTCTGCTTTATTTTAATTTTTAGGCAAAGCTAAATGGACTAATTAACATGGCTTTGGATTTCAACTTCAA
Source organism: Juglans regia (assembly GCF_001411555.2). NCBI lineage: Eukaryota > Viridiplantae > Streptophyta > Magnoliopsida > Fagales > Juglandaceae > Juglans > Juglans regia. The sequence continues at coordinate 7,062,462 of NC_049913.1, forward strand.
TAACAATTAAAAAAAAATTATTTATATAATTTTAAACTCGCATACATTTTTAAAAAAAGCAATATTAAAACATTCAGAATCTATACTAAGAAACTCCAAAAAAAAAAAATTGAATGCACACTAACATCCGGCATTCATTTCTAAACAACTAATCCAAAGTTCCAAACCTTATTTATTGGCGGGCTTGCAACGTTCTCTTTAATTATGTAAGAAAATTGTTTTTATTTCTTTTAACAACACCAGCCACCAATCCAACGGTTATTATAAATTAAAGATTTATTTATTTTTTATTTTTTTACAGAAAATAACCACCACCAAGCCAAAAACTTCCGTTGACTTCTTCACAGCGACGATGATCGAAGGCCAGGTAACAGAGTCATCGTCACTCAATTTCGAAAATCCCCATTCTTTACACTTTTTTAAACAGGAAAAAAAAGAAAAAACAAATATCCTTTAAACTATTACTTAATTTACAATCATCCAACCACCTATGAATCTTAATAATCACTCCAATATTGTAATCTATCTCCATAAAAAATCTGACACACACACACGTATATATCCTTGATAAAGAAAATTTGAAAACTACATGTCATTTATCTCTATACTTAATAAATAGCTACAAACTAAACGACGTATCATTTAGCAACATTGAATGAAAGACTTTTCCACTTAAACGACATGTCGTTTTCAATAACATTAAAAACTACATGTCGTTTTGGTCGTCTTCAACCTCCAGACAGTTCCGCAAATCACGATTTTTTGGACTATTTTCACGTCAAAAAATACATTTTTAATCACAGAAAGTTTAGAAAAAACTATTTCTAAATGATTTTTAAACTTCTTTTAAATAAAAAACATCCAAAAATCAAAACTCAAAATTTTTTCAAACTCTCGGCCAAAAATAGAGATGAACAGAGCAATTATTTTAAACACCAAGGTAGAGATTAAACGGAGCTCTGATACCAACTGTTAGCATAAATACGATTGTTTAATTCGAAATAAATATTTAACAAACAAGAATCGACAAATTTAATAACAAAAACAGTACCTCCAGCCATTGATGCTTCTCACTGTTTTGTTGCGATTTCTCAATAATGTTTGGCACTTCCAAACTCTACTCCACTCTATTTAGATAGTGTAAGACTGAAGGAAATTGAGTGAGTGAGTCTGGGGACCAAACACAGTATTTATAGCCGAAACCTCCATCAAGCTTCGGTGCTACGTGTCCCACGTGCTCAGTTTATCATGGGATCATCAGTTTCTACATGATAAATAAGTCAGAATGGATCACTTCAAGGCTTCTAAACTTAAGGAATTTAGAGACTCGTTCTCACGAACGGCCTCCGTGAGATACCCGTGAGAAAAGGTCAACAGTTTATGTAACACCCGGACCCAATCATGCTCAAATTTTATTTTATTTTTATTTGTTTATTTTTTTAGTTCATTTTATTTTATTTTAGTTTCTTCGCACGTTTTTTTTTTCCCGCACGTTTGATCCTTTCCGCCTATCTTTCTTTTCACCCATTAGTGCTTCCGTCCACTCCATGCCACACACAACACAAACTTCCATCTGCACACACGTCTCTCTCTCGGCTCTCTAGGGTTTTATATATTTTTTTTGGTCGCCCATTTCATCTATATAATTGCACGTTCTTCATCCTCAACGAAAACCGATAGTCGCCGCTTTTTCCTTTTCACGCCTCAGCCTCCATCACCCACTGTAACCTCTCGTTCACAGCCCCTCTGTGTCATCAAATGGGAACTAGCTCCACTCACACGGCAACAACACCACAAGTCGCCAGACCCACCTGCTGACCCATACTCCTCAGCCATTCAATACATAAACGCCACCATCCACCATCGTCCATCGAAAGCAAAAACCAGGGTTGCTCTGTTTTGGAGCCATGGAAACAGAGCATTGTCGCTCAAAGTGAGAACCATGTCTTGCCTCGGTTGGGCAACGACACCACCGTTAGCAGCACCAGACGACGTCGGAAAGCAAGCCTCCACGACCCAGTGATGTCTAGTGCCACCGTCTGAAACCCCATGCAAGCTGCGTGATGCGTACAACTCTCTCTCCCTCAGTGTTATTCCACCGCAAGCCACTGCAAACCACCGTCTTTCGCGCCGGTAACCACCGTAAAAGTAGCAGCAATCACTGGCTGCGAGACCCTCGTCACCCCATGCCGATTGCCCTTTGCCCCGCCGCACGTTTCACTTCTCTCTCGGTGAGCCTCTGTGCGGTTATTAGTTGTGTTTCTTTTCACAGTGTTTATAGGATTAGTTTACATGCACAAGTTTTTCTTTTCGAAGTGTTAACTTGATAGTTGAATTTTATTACCAATTTTACCCTATAATTTCCAGAAACATGTGTTCGACGAAGGGTATTTATTTATTTATTTTTGTTGTTATGTTGAAATGAGTTTTGGTTTTAAGTCTCATAAAACATTATTTTTGTGTAGAAAATATTTTAATAATATTGTTAACTAAAGGAAGTAAACTTATTTTTTTTAAGAGAGGAATTTTTCATGGTGTATTTCATAAGATTTTTAAAGTAGTCTAAGTATTCTATTAATTTATAATACGTTGTCGGTACTTTAGATATTTTAAATATTATTTTTTATTGAGTTCCGTAATTGTCTTAACACTTGCTTGATTAAGTTCTTATTCGGTACGAATTCGTTTAGGTGGATATTGATGATTTTGGAAAAAATGAGAGTATTTTGGAAATTATGAGAATTTTAGGTTTTGAGGAATTAAATAGGTTATTTTATAAGTTTAGGATTAAATATCGAAATAAGTGGTTGATTGGAAATTTACGATAATTATGTGATTATTTTATAGGTGACGATTAATTATTGTTCGACATTTTTGAGGAATTCTGAAAAAGCTAAGAAGTTCAGGTAAGCGGGGTTCCTATGCTAGACTTTGCATTAAATAAAATGAACTGAGGTCCTTTTTGGAAAATGTGCATGTTATGTTATGAAAAGAAATTTGAAAACAACCTCAGATATTTGTTCTGCATTACTCATGAGATTCTGTTTAAAAAGAACATATTTTCTGTCATGACTGGTGTAGACATGAGCTTATTTTTTGACATTCTGTTTCTGAACTTTGAAAAAGAGAGCGAATATTAAATTTTGTGCATAAATTATGTTGTGATATGATTTTGTTCAGTACTCTGTTTGGATAAGATGTGTTTTCTAAAAACCTTTGGCATGACTCTCTGATTCTGAATTTGATTCTGTTTCCGCTCTGTTCAGTTACAGCCCTACCACGGGTAATAATAGTGGATACAGCCCAACCACGGGTTACAATAGTGGATACGGCCCAACCACGGGTAATAATAGTGAATACAGCCCAACCACGGGTTATAATAATGGATACGGCCCAACCACGGGTAATAATAGTGGATACGGCCCTGCCACGGGTTAGAGTAGTAATCTCTGTTTGAGTGCACACCTTGGTGACAGAGTGTTTCATGTTTTGCTTGGCTATCCGCAGATGCACAACCCTACCACGGGGATTATACATGGCCTCTGTTCTGATATGATGTTTTGATGACGATGATGGTCATTTATGCTATGCCAAAGAATATTTTGAATGAAATTATTAATAAATCTTCGCTCTGATATTTTGATAACATGTTCTGCTTCTGCACTCTGAAAATGAAAATGTTTTGTTCTGCATTCTGATTTCTGTAAATGCTCATATTTATACACTGGTATATGTTCTCTGCTTACTGAGTTGTTGATAACTCACCCCTTATCTCCATATATTTTTCAGATGATTTTGAATAGTCCAGCTAAGGATCAGGATTATGGAGCATCGATGAGCTGATTATTTAAGCATAGTGGTTTACTCATAGAAGAATTCTGAGAAGTGGCGGATTTTTATTGAGAGATTCTGTAGTATTCTGATGACTTTATATTTTAGAGTCTTTAAATATATTGATGAATTGTGAGTTTTAAGTTATAGGGAATAACTCTTCGATCCCTGCAGGACCGGGGCGTTACAGTTTCCCCTTTCATTAAAAAGAGATTGCAAAGGTACGTGCAGTTTCAACATTAATTCCAATTCTGCTTTAAATGGCAAAAAATGACCATTGTTTGTTATCAAAATTGTTCAGATATGGGCCAGTGTTTCGAACTAGTGTTGTAGGTCGGCCTGTCGTGATTTCGGCAGACCCGAATTCAACCATTTCATCCTACAGCAAGAAGGGAAGTTGGCTGAATCATGGTACTTGGATTTGTTTGCAAAGGTCTTTAAACAATGTGAGAATAGGCCAAATGGTGCCTACATTCACAAGTATATGAGAAACTTAGCTTTGGGCCACTTTGGCCCTGAGAGCCTCAGAACAAGGTTGCTATCTCAGTTCGAAGAACTGGTTACCAAGACACTACGAACTTGGTCAAGCCAGGAATCCATAGAAGTGAAACGCGCTGCTGCAGCTATAAACTTCTTTCTCGTTACTGCCTATGCTAAATTGAACATGGGTTTATAATTTCTACAAATGCAATATGCATGTTGTTCTTTAGCCAAGACTAAAACATCTCACTTTGGTCACAAAAAACAGATGGATCTTCATTTTGGTGCAAAGCAGATGTTTAGTTATGACCCTGAAGAGTCTTGAGTAGACTTACCCGAGAAGTATATCTCTACTTCTCAAAGGGTCTTCTCCCCTTCCCAGTCAACATTCCCGGTACTGCTTTACCATAAATGTTTAGAGGTAATTAAAATTTTGAAAAACTCACAGTATTCTACAGTTCATCATATATCATGTGACTATAATTTGACCTCTTAAGCTTATTTAGGACCATGAGAAGGCATTAAACGTCATGCTGGATGTACTAAACAAGAGAAGTGCTTCGTCTGTTAGTTTTGGTGTTTCGAAGAAGAAGAAAGCAGAGGAATGAATTTGCTCTGTATTGATAAAAACTTGCTTACAACTTAGGTCATTTGTGCTATATATAGTATATGCAGGAAAGGCCAAAAATAGAAAAGGAATAAAGAATATATGCCTAACAAACTTTACAGAAAATCCTAACAGAATGCTGCTGTCCTTTATTTGCTTCTGGAATCATCTTTGTAAATGCTGATTATTGGAATGACTTGTGGCAGCTTACGTAGATGAGGTGGCTTGCATGGTGTGCTGCTGTGATGACTGTATTGCCTGATTCAATATCCCCCCGCAAGATGGAGAGTGGAGATCAGTAACTCCCATCTTGAGTAGCAAAGAGTAGAACGTAGAAGAATGCAAGGCTTTAGTTAAGAGGTCTGCAAGCTGAGAGTTCGATGGTGTGTAGGCAGTTGAAAGAACACCTTCTTGAATTTTGTCCCGAATTAGATGGCAGTCTAATTCAATGTGTTTGGTTCTTTCGTGGAAGATGGGATTGGAGGCAATGTATAAGGCTGATTTGCTATCACAATAGAGTGTAGCTGGCTGGGGATGAAGGACTTGAAGATCATCGAGAAGGTACTTGATCCATATGATTTCACATGAAGCATATGCCATAGAGCGGTATTCTGCTTCAGCAGAACTTCTTGATATTGTGGTTTGTTTCTTGCATTTCCAAGAGATAAGTGATTGGCCAAGGAAGACACAATATCCTGTTGTGGAACGCCTGGTGTCGGGACAAGATGCCCAATCACTGTCGCAGTAAACAGTTAAGTGACATGAAGATGAGGATGGGAAAAACAAACCCTGTCCTGGAGATTTCTTGATGTACCGTAAGACTTTATAAGCAGCATTGAGATGGGGAACCCGTGGTGATACCATGTATTGACTCAAAAGATTAACTGAGTAGGAGAGGTCAGGTCGTGTAATGGTGAGGTAGAGAAGTCTGCCAACCATTCTTCTGTATTCACTAGGGTCCTTCAGCAACTAACCTTCAGCTTTGCACAGTTTAATATTTGGATCCACTGGGATTAAACTTGGCTTACAACCAAGCAAACCAGCATCATGTAATATGTCTAATGCATATTTACGTTGACAAATTTGTATCCCAGTAGGATTTCGGGCAACCTCTAAGCCCAGAAAATATTTTAGATGACCAAGATCCTTGATCTTGAACTTGGTGGCTAAAAATTCTTTTAAATCAGAAACAGCTTGGAAATCATTAGAGGCCACAATAATATCATCAACGTAGACAAGTAATGCAATGAATGAAGAACCATTTCCTTTGGTAAAGAGAGTGTAGTCAGCTCGAGACTGATGAAAACCAAATTGAAGCAAAGATGAAGAGAATTTGGCATACCATTGCCACAAAGCCTGCTTGAGGCCATATAAACTCTTCTTTAACTTGCAAACTTTGTCTTGATTTGGAAGTGAGTAGCCAGGAGGCATCTTCATGTATACTTCTTCTTTCAATTCCCCATGTAAAAAGGCATTGTTTATATCAAATTGGTGTAAACTCCAGCCTTTAACAGCAGCTATAGCCAATAAAGATTGGCGACGGGGGAAAAAGTTTCATGGTAATCGAGTCCTTCCTCTTGGGTATACCCTTTAGCAACCAAGTGTGCCTTGTGTCTTTCGATAGAGCCATCTGAGTTGTATTTGAGGCAATAAACCCATTTTGAACCAATGGCTTTCTTTCCAATAGGCAGATCAACAACATCCCAAGTGTGGTTCAATTGCAAAGCAGCAATCTCATCATCCATGGCTTGGCGCCATTCTAAAAACTTCACAGCGTGAGAATAGGTGGTGGGTTCAGGATTTTGAAGAATGGCAGTGGTAAATGCAGCATGTGTGGGAGAAAATTTTTTGTTAGTTAAATAAGAGGATAAAGGACAAAGAGAAGCAGTACCTTTTATCTTGGAAGTTTGATCTGAAGGAGAAGTCACAATGGCCTGTTGACAAGAGTAATCCTGCAAGTAGGAAGGTTGTTTCTTTGCTCTTGTGGATCTTCGAGGTTCAGAGGGAATATTTGGAGTGGCAGCTTGAGAGATGGGTGATTGAGGGGTGGATGATGTGGGAGAGGATTGAAGCTGAGAGGTAAAATTGGAAGGGTCATATGGGGGAGGAAGGTGTGTAGGGAAGGGATTGGTTGGACCAAGAAGGGGAAAATATGGCATGGAATGTGATAAGCTACTGTGATTGGTGCAAATGGAAGATGATTTGTAAGGAAAAATGTGCTCATAGAATATGACATCACGGGAATGAAAGATGGATTTGGTGGCTAAATCCAGTAACTTGTAACCCTTAATGCCGAAAGGGTAACCAAGTAAAATGTATTGTTTAGCTCGAGAATCAAACTTGTGGCGGTTTTGTTTAAGAGATGATGCATAACAAAGGCATCCAAAGGTTTTCAAATGAGTGTATGTTGGTGTTTGTTGAAAGAGTAATTTATATGGAGTGCTGTTTTGTAGGTTAGGGGAGGGGGTGCGATTGATGAGGTAAGTTGCAGTTAACACCAGATCATTCCAAAAAGAAAGTGGAATACCAGATTGAAAATGTAATGCTCGGGCAACGTTAAGAATGTGTTGGTGTTTGCGTTCGACAACACCATTCTGTTGGGGACTCTCAACACAGCTTTTTTGATGAATTATTCCTTGTTTTGAATAAAAATCAGTCATTGCAAATTCAGCTCCATTATCTGAGCGAATGATTTTAATTTTGGACTGAAATTGGGTCTCAATGAGAGAACAAAAAGATTGAAGAAGAGGTCTGGTTTGAGATTTATTTTTCATTAAATACAACCAGGTGCATCTTGTGTAGTCATCTACAATGGTTAGAAAAAATTTAGAACCATCGTAAGCTACTTCAGAGCAAGGCCCCCATATGTCACAATGTATAAGATCAAAAGGTTTGGAAGTGCGATGTTCATTTGATGGAAATGGTAGACGGTGATGCTTAGAAAAATGACAAACAGTACACGGTGTATTTGTATTTATAACAGCAAGATTATGTAAGTCTTTTTGTAACAAGGAAAGCCGTGAATTGGATAGATGACCCATTCGACAATGCCAAAGCTGTTGGTCATTGGAATGGGAAGTAACAGAGTTAGATAAAGAAATTGGATTACATGGTAAAGCAGAGAAAAAAGTGGATAGAGCAGTAGGCGAAACTGTGGTCAATTTGAGGTGGTATAGGCCATTGTGAATTTCACCCTTCCCAATCGTGCTCCAAGAGAAAAGGTCCTGTAAATAACACTCATTAGTGAAGAATAATAGACAACATGAAAGATCTTGTGTTAATTTTCGTGTTGAAATCAAATTAAAATTGAATGTGGGGATGCATAAAGCATCATGAAGAATGAGCTGGTTACTGAGATGGACAATGCCTTTGTGGGTCACTTGTGCATGATGACCATTTGGGAATTTTACATTGAGAGACACGTGAGTGGGTGGACTGGTGTAAAGGGAGGAGCAACATATCATGTGATCTGTTGCTCCTGTGTCGATTATCCAAGGGATGCTAGTGTTTGATGGAGAGTTGGATGGAAAAGCTGAGAAACAGAAATTCATACCAGTCATGGTGGAAGCTGAGGGACAGGAGGTTGTGGAATCAATTTGAACCTGATTAACAGCAGCTTGCGTAGCTTGAGGTTGCAGTAAAGCCAAGAGATGTTGATATTGCGCTTTGGTGAGAACAGCTTGGGAATCCTCATTGATCTGTTCTTGGTTGGATAAGCTAACTTGGTTAGTGAAGGAGTCTGGTGCTTTGCCTCGAGGGAATGTTTTATGGCTAGGTGGATAGCCGTGCAACTTAAAACAACATTCCACCGTGTGACCAACCATATGGCAGTGAGTACAGATGGGTTTCTGGAGAGTTGGATTGGCCTTAAAACATTTTTCCAGGGAATGACCAGGAATTTTGCAGTGATTGCAAATTGGTCTTTCTCGCCTTGGAGAACCATGTGGTTTGTAGTTGTTTTGGTTAGAGAAGAAAGTGGATTTAGCTGCTAAGGCAAGGGTATCATGTAAAGTGGGAGGATTAGAAATTTGCTTGCGTTTCTCCTCCTGTTGAACCAAAGCATAGACTTCACTCAGACTTGGGATAGGTTTAATTAGGATAATTTGAGCTTTGATATTTGTAAATGACTCATGAAGTCCCATGAGAAACTTCATGGACCAATCACGTTGCTGATGCTCAAAGACATTTTTCATGGCACCACAGGTGCATGATGGGAGGGATTCAAAATTGAGCAGTTCATCGAGAAGCCCTTTCAATTTTGAGAAGTAGAGACTGACAGAATCATCACATTGAACAAGAGAATTAATGGATTGCTTAAGCTCATAAATTCGAGGACTATTATTTTGTGCAAATCGTTGTTCAATCTCAAGCCATAGGTCATGAGCAGTATCAACATACACAACGCTATTTTTGATTTCCAATGACATTGCATTTTGAAGCCAAGTTATCACCATGTCATTGCATTCAAGCCATGGTTCTAACAAGGGATCATTAGGAGAAGTAGGTTCCCGTAGGATACCATCAATAAAACCCAGTTTCTTTTTGATTCGTAGTGAGCGACGAACGGTGCGTGCCCAGGAATGGTAGTATCAGCTGTGAGAAGGTGGCTGGTGAGAAGAGTTGCAGGTCCATCGTTCGGATTAAGAAAGTATGGGCTAGAGGGATCTTTAGGGTTTTTTGTTGGTTGGAGGAGGAGGAGGAGGAGATGGGTTATTGTTGTCGGAAGCCATTATGGCTTTGATACCATGTTAGTTTTGGTGTTTCGAAGAAGAAGAAAGCAGAGGAATGAATTTGCTCTGTATTGATAAAAACTTGCTTACAACTTAGGTCATTTGTGCTATATATAGTATATGCAGGAAAGGCCAAAAATAGAAAAGGAATAAAGAATATATGCCTAACAAACTTTACAGAAAATCCTAACAGAATGCTGCTGTCCTTTATTTGCTTCTGGAATCATCTTTGTAAATGCTGATTATTGGAATGACTTGTGGCAGCTTACGTAGACGAGGTGGCTTGCATGGTGTGCTGCTGTGATGACTGTATTGCCTGATTCAATATCGTCTGAAGAGACGCATCATGGGGACGTGCTTGATCATCTCATCGAAGACATGAAAGTTGAGAGCTTCCTAATAGATGATTTTGTGGTTCAGCTAATGTTTGGCTTTTTGTTAGTTTTGATTCACTTTCATCGGCACTAACATTAGCTTTCAAGCTGCTCGCTGAGAACCCAACTGTGTTGGAGGACTTGATTGTACGTGCATGACAGAATATATATCTTTTACAAACTTTGAACAGTACCATGCTTACAACAAAATACATGTTTTTCACATTTGAGTTCAATAATCAGGCTGAGCATGAGATAATTCTCGGAAGGAGAGCAAACCCGGATTCCCCAATCACATGGGAAGAATACAAATCGATGACTTACACACTATATGTCAGTTACTTCTCCAGAACACACATAATATTCCATATAATGGACGTTGGCATTTACCAAGTTTTTGGACTGGTATTGCAGGTTATAATAAATGAAACTCTTAGGCTGGGAAGTGTGGCACCCGGACTGATGCGAAGAGCAAAAAAGGATCTCCAAGTGAATGGAAATTAAACATCATCATACAAATAATATATATATATATATACAGTGTTCCATCGATTCTATCAGAAAGTATATTATAATTTTAAGTATAATGAAATGTTTATAAATTTTCTTCTGCAGGATATACAATTCCAGCAGGTTGGACTATCCTGGCTGTTACATCTGCACTTCAATTGAACCCCGAGACATTCGAGGATCCTCTTGCTTTCAACCCATGGCGTTGGAAGGTGCTTGATCAATTACTCGTAGTGAACAACATTGACTGTTTCCATTTATCTCATTTCTTTTTATATTTGCAATATCATATAAAAATATAGGACCTCAAGGCAAGTGTGGTCTCAAAGCATTTCATGCCTTTTGGTGGGGGAATGAAACAGTGTGCTGGTGCAGAGTACAGCAGGGTGTTACTTTGCCTCTTCTTCCATGTCTTGGTTACTAAATACAGGTAAAATATACCAGATTTGTGCTTGATATGCATGAAAGTACGTACCAACTGCCAGGACCTTTGTGGTGGTGGCATGACAAAAGTACTTGTTCTAATTTTAATACCCTTTTTTGTTTTCTCTCTTCTTTGTTAATTGGTTATAGGTGGACAAAAATTGATGGAGGAGACATTGTCCGGACTCCCATCTTGAAGTTTAGGAGAGACCTGAGAATAAAGATCTCAGAGAAGCATGCAGCTTGATCAGCAGTACTACTACTGCACTAAATTTACAGCAATCGGATTGCTGATCATGCTGATCAAACAAACACATGCAAATTAGTGGTTTTATTCTAAATAAATTCAGTAAGCAATATGCATCTTACTTTGAAGGGTCCCTAGAGGAATTTTTTTTTTATAAGGGGGGTGGGGGTTTCGAATCAGGTTTTCTATTTGGAGACTCGGGCTATATAGCATCAGGCCATCAGGCTCCCTAGAGGACTTAAATAACCGTTTGGTAGTGGGTTTATATGTTTCATATGCTTTTCAATTTCATTTAATTTCATCTGTTATTTATATGGTGTAAATAACCAGTGCTCGTGCGTAGGTGCTGCCTACGCTATGGAGGCTGTGTATTCGTGCGTGAAGCTGGGTGCTCGTGTCGTCAAGATTCGATTTGCCGATGCTTGCGGTAGGCGTGACGTCTGGGTTCACGCCAGTGCTTGTGGAGTTGTAGTTTGGTTATATGGTCTTTATTTGTAGTTTATTTGTTGTTATTTTAGTTAGTATTATAATAGAAATAGACTTTTGGATTTAATATCCATAGCAGTGTCCCATACTCTTCCTCCTTGTGAGGTCAGAGGAGGTCGTGAAGTTCTGTTTTTACAGAGCGCTTTCTCTTTTTAGAGAGAGTTTCTAGAAGTTAAGACAATATTCGCCATAAAGAAATTTGTGTGTGGGGAAGTCCTAGAGCTGATGCGTAGTTTGGCTTATAGTCTAAATTTTCCATGTATAAGTCACATTTGTAACTTCGTTTTATTAATGAAACGAGTCTGTTTCCATCAAAAAAAAAAAAATTGGATATATACATCAATGAAATGTCTATTAAAGTTCTTAATTTGGGCTTAATTCGTTTGTTTGGACTGATAGTAAAGATTCATATGCTCCTAATTCGTTGACAATCATGAAGATTGAATATCTTATATATATAATTGGCTGTATTCAATTCAGCGAGTCAGTTGGCTGTATTAAATATTGGTCCACGGCCGCCTCCTAGTCCAATTGATTTCATGATCTTATTATTTAAAAAATAATAATAACAATAATTACAAAAAAGAAGAACATGGTTCGCAACACATCATCAAATATTGGTCCACCGCCTTGTCCAAATTGATTTCATCTTATAATTTAGCAACCTTTATCCTACTTTTTTTTTTCCCCTCCCTCGCATTTCTTTGCTAGCTATCAGCCTATCCATCTGGCAAGAGAAGTACTTACATAACAAAAATAATATTTACAGTCATAAAGTAAGTGTCATATATTTATTTTTAAAAAAGTAAATATGAGATCACATAAAAAAATAATTTTTTAATAATAAACTCTACTGTTTCTCAAAAGATGTCTATGAAATTTAAACAACTCATAATTTTATCTAACATTAGCAAACATCACAATAAAATGCAGAGCACAATTAAATATAAGCCACCGTGCAGGAGGGTTTGAGTTTAGATTTTAACTCCATAGCTAGATTGAAATGTCATTGTTTCAAAATTCTTTCATTTAATATAATTTGAAATCTAAGATTTTAATTGATCCAGTTTCAATAATATTTATAGTCCTCTAGTATGTAAGGTTGTAAGTTCCACATACTCTTTATGGAAAGAAGAAAAAAAAAAAAAAACTCATTCAAATTCACCACTCCAAATGCACTACGAGGCTAATCTACACACGAGTTCTATAAAGTCCCATTTGGTTGTTGGACTTTACTGAGATCAATTCAGTTTAGTCTAATTTTAAGCTGAGTTTAACATCCAAATTTAAACTCTCAAAGAACTAAACTCGTCTCAACTCAAAACCTCTTTACACGTGGGACCTACAACTTTTTTCAATTCAACATCTCTTTACACGCGGGATCCACAACCTTTTCAAATTCTCATAATTATATTGAAACTCATTTTAACATCCAAACAAATCTTAAGTGGGCCCCACAAAACTTACTTTACCATCTCAACTCACTACTATTCATAAAGAACTCAACTCAGCTCAACATCCAAACGCAGCTTAAAAGAAAGTTTTCAAATTAATATAACTTGATGATATGTAAAATTATTAAATAATTGAGAATAATTTCCCACAAGATCAATCTGTTTTTCTCTATATAATAGAGACGAATCACAAAATGCCACGTAGGCCATATACTATATCTGTTGTGGGGAGCATTTCAGGGGGAAAAAACATCTCTTCCCCGTTGGTCTGTGATCACCTCTCTCTCTCTCTCTCTCTCTCTCTCTCTCTCTCTCCTGAATGCATCCAAGAAAAAACCCTTCCTCTTTGTACTGATTTCCCGTCAGCTGCCCCAAACCCTCAGCGTACAGCGTCCCCCCCGATTATCTCCTCCCCCCAAATCTCCTCTCTGTCTCATTTTCATCTTCTAGGACTCAAGAAAAATCAACTGTTCATGTCCCCTTTTTTGGAAAATGGAAAAGAAAATAGAATTTGTGTACGCTTTGCTTTGTTGCAGTTGAATAGAAAATACAATTTTAAAAAAATATTAAATTAATTTTTTTGTTGAGAAACTCATGTAAATAATGTTATATATTTTAGGGTGAAACTTGAATGTGCATGTATCGTGTGCGATGGAAGATCGGGGGTGTGCATAGGTCTACTCTGAATTTCCTCCATTGGCTTGCAGTATTCGGTCGAAGGCTACAGTGGGGTGCAGTGGGGTGGCATCTATTTTCTATCCAAAGGATTTTGTGGGATTCACAAGAGTGAAGATCTCACAGACTGAGAGAAAAAAAAAATGAGAAAGAGAGAATGTTTGTTTCATAGAGAAAGGAGAGGACACAAGAGGAGGAGTCCTTCGCGAGGGTGGAGGTTGGGGGGAAGAAGAAATGAGGCAGAAGGGTTCCATGTAAATGCTAGTATAATTCTATTAAATACCCTTGCTATGGTACAACCAATTCTAGACTTTCATTTTATGCAATACAAAAGTGTCATCTTACTAAGAGCATCCGCATCGGCTTCTTCAAAGTCTACTTCATCTTCAAATTTAAATAATTGTATAGATAACTCACCCACATCGGTTTCTTCAAACCTATTTCATTTTAAATTTGATCAACAGTAATTTTATCTTTCTTTCCAAAGATGAAAAAAACTATACCAAGTCTAAAGGAATTGTTTATTGTTTTCGGCTTCCCCTCCCGCTATTTCTTTCTTTCTCCTCCTTCATTCTTTCTCTCCCAAATCTCTTCTTTCTTTCTTCTTCTTCCCTCTGTCTCTCATGTCTCTGCCTTCTTCTTCCCTTTTTCTCTCCCACGATTTCTTTCCTTTTTTTTTTCTCTTCTTTCTCTTCTTCTTCCCACTTTCTCTCCCACAATTTCTTTCTTTTTCTTTTTTTTTTTCTCTCTTCTTTCTCTTCTTCTTCCCTCTCTCGCGTCTCTGCTTCCTCTTCCTTCTAGTTTTTTTTTCCTCTTCTTTCTCTTATTCTTCAATCTTTCTCTCCCGCAGCTAAAAAAGCTTCTATCTTGTCTCTAGCACAGCACCGCAGCAGCTTTTCTCCAGTACAACAAGCAACACAATAAAATTTGAAACCCTAGCCTTGATTTTACTCTTGATTTTATTGTTTGGGTTTGTTTTGTTGATATTGTTTGGGTTTAATTTTGTTTTCAGCAAGAGTTTTTCAATTTCTAGTCCTGATTTGAACACGATAGGGCTCAATTTCATTTATGTTTTCTAGTTATGCTGCTTGTTTTCAGCAGCTTCTGTAAACTGTTGCTATTGTTGGTTTGAATTCGTGCGTTAGAGCACTCACTCTCATTGGATTAGCTAAAAGCTAAATCTAATGAATATTTAGCTATTAAAGAATAAAATATGCTCACATTGGATTAGTCGAATTCTAAATATTTGGAATTTAGTTACAGTGATTTTCAAAAGTTTTTTCAAATTTGAAGGTTACTGGACATACATCAAATACATATTTTATTAATTATTTATCTCTCCCTTTATTTCTATCACATATTTTATCACAATTAATATATTAATTTGATTTAGTGATATATTAATTTAATAAGAATATGATTATTAATTAACATATAATAAGTAGAATAGTAAAATATGATAAAATTAAAAAAATTAATAATTAAAAAAATTAAATATTTTTGAAATTATTAGTTATTTATTACCATATAATGAATAAATGTATAATCTAATGTGGAAATTTAATGTGAATAATCAAAATAAAATTCATCTTATATTATTTTATTATTATATAATGAAAAAATAGCTATTCCAATGTGGAGATTTATGTGAATAACATAGTCAAAAGTCAAATTTTTCTTACATTCATAAAAAATATCTTTTAATTTTAATTAATCCAATGAGAGTGCTCTTAGTGTTTTGACAAAAAGGGAAAAAAAACATAGTCTGGGCATTTTGTATGTAATAGCATACTAGCAATGATATAAACTAAGCGTGGAAGAGAAAAAAAAAATGTAACCACAAAGGAAAGTTAAATATGAATCAATTTGGGGTTCAAGTTAAATACAACTAATCATTTCTTCCTCTCTAGTTGCATGTTTCTAATATCTTATCTCCTTAATACCAGGTGCTTATTGTAATCATACAATCTGATGATCTACGCCCATCTTTCCAGCATTGCTCACGTCTATCTAAATTCTTGGACTGTCATAATGCTTAGATGCATCTGTTCAGGCATTGTCATTATGCTTAGATGCATCTTTCTCGAACTATTCCTTAGTTCTCTTTCTTTTTGACCTTTTTTTTTTTTTTTTAATTCCATGAGGAAGTTAGAAAGGCATATAGGGAAAATAATCTGACCATGATGATATTTTACTTATCTAAGCTTTGATTGTTAATTAGAGTGAAATGCAACTAAAGTTGATACAATTCATCTAAAAGTTTATTTCTTTAATTGTTCCTGAAATGACTTTTCACCAGTATAGCAGATGCTTAATATTGAGGTACGAGTGCATGGATGGTGACTTCTAGAATCAGGAAACTCCTTAACACGTTTTCGTGTTTTGGCCATCAGTGCTTGATCCACCCTGGGGAATAAAGCCTTGGTTTGCCGCATGAATGTGGCTGCTCTCAATGATTGTTCATGTTCATATTCTTTCTTCTCCATGGGCTTTGACTTTGTACCATGGTATCAGTCTCAATTTGGTCACTATTGTTACGGAGACGTGATTTGGGAGATTTATACTATTTTTGGTCATACTTTCCTTTATGTGTACATTTTATATAGCTGTCAATTAGGATGTAAATACTTACCTTGTATAGCATATTAGTGGTAGATAGTTTGTATGTGGCTGCTTTTTGTGGCATGTTGTTTGTGGCTACATATTTTGGGACTGTTTTGTATCTTGTGATTGTATTTATTTTGGGATTAAGCTTATACTATTTTGTAATTTTTTATTATTTTGGATTACAAATATGAGTGTTTGAGAATGTGGGTAACAACTATATATGAATATTGTACTGTGGACAGTGATGAAACTTTTATATTTGAATATTGATATGGTATAAATTGTTTGTTGGATGAAATTTATGTTTATTGTTTTTAGATATTGGTATCGTGTAATGAAATTTTATTTATTAGATTTTGAAAATGAAAATGAATATGATTGTTGGAGATTATAAGAGATTATGAAAAAAAATTAATTCAAAATAAAAATTAATTATAAAAAGAAAAAAATTATTATTATAAAAAATGTGATAATTAATTTAATACAGATTTTAAGTTTTAAATGATTCGATAAAAATAAAAAATATTATATTTTAAAGTACGTATTCTTATCAACCTATCACTTCTCCCAATGAATATCTACTGACACGTAATTCCTTCTCCCAATGAATATCTACTGACACGTAATTCCTGATTGATTAATGGAGTGCAAGGGCCACGGCCACTTCTTTCGAAACTGATTGGAGCCCAATATGGCATGCTTATCCACGGCTCTCTTCAGAGGGATAAATCGTTTGAGGATTGGATTACCTTCCTTTAATAAATAATCATTCTAAAATATCTGGATCTATTATTATTTTTATGATTCTCAACGGTTAATTAAGTTGTTTAGATTTAGATTGTGTTTGGATGTTGAAATGAGTTGAATTGAGTTGAATTGAAATGAGATGATAAAATATTATTAGAATATTATTTTTTAATATTATTATTATTTTAGAATTTGAAAAAATTGAATTGTTTATTATATTTTATATTGAAATTTGAAAAAATTGTAATGATGAGTTGAGATGAGTTGAGAGGAATTAAGTAACCAAACGAAACCTTAGATTTAAGTTGAATAAAATATTATTTTTAATATTATTATTATTTAAAAATTTAAAAAATTTAAATTATTTATTATATTTTATATAAAAATTTAAATAAATTATAATAATAAAATAAATTAAAATAAATTTTAAATCTAAACAGAATAGATCCGTATAGGTAATTGTGATTAATATTTTCACATATCTTTTGACAAAAATAGATAATTATGAGATGTATATAAAAATAATAATTTTTAAATAATAATTTCATTTTTTTTAAATGCATAAGAATTATACACTCTTTTAAAAATATGATATATTATGATCAATGCTAGTACATAATAGAAAATATAAATTTTGTACATTCATTTTAAAAAAATAATGTTTATTATTAAAAAAAAATTCAGATAGGTCCCATATGTGTTCCACTATTTTAAAACAAAAATCACACAGAATTAATGTACTACCAGCTAATAATTCCTATTTGAAAATAAATAGGGCTTTTCATTTTTGAAAAGAAAATATGATGGGTATACCCAAAAGAGAAATATTCTCGTAATTTTTGTGTTTGTTTATTTTTTGATATTGTGTTTTTTTATTTAAATAAATACACATAATGATTTTATTTTATTTAAAAAAAAAAAAAGAATTTAATACTATCGATGAGTATGTCTGTTACTTTGGGGTGTCGACTTCCGAAAACAGCAGTCAAAAAAGTAGGAACAAAAGTCTGTCGGAATGGCGTCGCAATCGCATCATAGTCATTGTTTGTTGCGTGTACGATTTTAAGGCTATATATATATATATATATATTTATTGTATATATTTTTTTAATTATCATAAATATTTTTTAAAAATATAAAAATTTATAATATCATTTTAAATTATTTTATTAATCATTAAATAAAAAAAATAAAAATAAAAAAAAAAGAATCTTCGAGATCCCAAACATTTCTCTTTCGGAGTTTCGACCTGAAAAATGCTAACGAGCCTCTTTCATTTTTATTTTTGGGGTATATTAAAAAGGTTGAATATCACGCCGTATCCATAAATGTCAGCTTTTCAATTCAACGATATAATGAGTTCATGTTTGAATATAACAAATGTTTAGCAATATGGTAAATGCTGATTATATTTTATAAAAATTTATAAAATACTTACTTTTTTTACCTATCAATTATTGATATACTAAAAGTTAATAAAATTAATAAAATGAATCTTATAATTTTTTGTAAGTAGAATTAGTAAATACATGTAGTACATACCACACTTAGAAATATTTAAGAATTTTGAGAATTTGTTTGAAATTAAGTTTAAAAAAATGAGATAGAAAATTTTGAATAATTTTTTTTTTAAAAATAAGTATTGTATTGAAATTTTTGAAAGTTGATAGATAAAATTAAAAAATTATTTGAATATAAATCTATAAGATTATTTTTTATTTTAAAATTTATAAAAATTTTAATGATTATTATGTTTGAGTAATGATTAGATAAAATTTTGAAATAAATATGAGTGTAACGGTTCAGTTTTGGACATTTTGTAGAATTGAATCGGTATCTACCAATTTTAGAAATTTAAAAATCGATACCGGGTCTATTAATCATTGAAACTAAAACTTCTAGTATTTCTAGTTTCAATCCAGTTTTTCCAGTTTTACGGATAAATAAAATTATACTCCAATCAAGTTTTGGTAACTAATTGATCCATATACCTCATTTTATAATTTTTAATTAAGTTATAAAATTAAAATTTACATGTTAATATCAACGTCAAAATGTTATATTAAAAATATAAGATTAATTTATGTTATATCATAAATCAAATATTATATTAAAATTTTTAAGATTAATTTTATGTTATATTAATTAGCAATTTAGTATATAATATATATAATATAATACAAATAATTATATAAATAATATTTTATATATAATATAAAAAAAATTAAAAAATACCTATATACCGATTCGGTTAAAATCGATTATCAAAATATGAAAACTGATATCAGACTGGTTTAGAACCGGTTATGGACCTAACCGGTTATGAATCGGACCAAACACAATTTCATTCTAGATCAATCGATTTATTGATTTTTTATTACATCTCTAAACTTAGAAAGGTTTTTTGTATTCAGGAAAATATTTAGAAATGAAGTTACGCCAAAAGTTCATAAATATTAAAAAAAATTAAAAATTCTTGATTTGTGGGGCATGGCCCAAGGCTTCGTTGGAGAATCTTATGAGAAAACTATAAGCAAACATTATCTTTCGTTGTTGAAAAAATTTACACAATTTTTTATTATTTACACAATTTTCACATATTATATTTTTTTTTATTTTTTTTATTTTTTTCTTTTATCAAATATTTAATATATGAATAATAAATAGAATAATTGAATTAGTTTAAAAAGAATAAACTCAAAAAAAATTAAAAATTTTAAAAAAATGTTGTGTGTGGAGGTTGAGAGGTTGTGTAGCATTGCAAATCTTGTTTTTATTTTTTATTTTTTGTGAGCACTCGTTCTGCACGTTCTCACGGCTAAAAGCATTGGCATTGGATTGGCTATTTTATTCTTCAAATTTTGACTAATATATAGATTTTTCACTTTTAGCTAATCATTCAAAACTTAAAGTCTACATTAGATTAGTCATTACATTCTATATAATAATAAAATATTATTATTTTTTATTTTTATATTTTTATAATTAAATTTTTATTTTTTAATTAATTCTATTTTCATAACTTTCTATAATCTCCAACAATCATATTCATTTTCATGCACACAGTGTGAGAAATGTGCACTAACGTGCACTGCGAGCTTGTTAGGAACCCCGGTCTTGTCCCTAACACTAAGGGTCCACGGCTAGTCTTGGTGATGATGGTGACCGAATGTTCGTGCCACTTGCTTGTCCTTTCCACAAAATGATGATGTTTGAGTGATGGGATGATGGTGACTAGACTCGTTCTTGAATGAAGTGCCAAGATGATGGAGGCTAAGATTGAATGAATGAGATGAGGTTAGGGTTCATTGGCTATGATGGAATTAGGGTTGGTGTGGTCTTGGAAGATTGGCTTAGGAATATGAGTGTTTGATGCAATGGAAATGGCTTAAGAGTTACCCTTGATGTTTGGGTCACTTGGATAGTGATTAGGGTAGGTAAGGTGAAGTCTAGCTAGGGTTTTGTGAGGTGGCTAGGATGGATTTCGAGATTGACTTAGAATTGGAGTTTAGGATGATGCTAGGGTTTGGGAATGAGTTGGAAGAGTGAGCCTAGGGTTTGGTTGGCTTGGGAATAGATATGGAAAGTTTATAAGATAGAAGGAATCTTTGAGTGAAGAGGGAAGTTTGAATTTTGAATTAAGATGGAAAGTCAATGGTTGACTTGGAGAGATTGTAGGAAGAGTGATTTAAGAAATTGAAGAGGATTTGTAATTCCTTAAATTAAATGATTGGAATTGGGATTTGAATTTGAATTTGAATGAGAGGAAGTCAAGACTCATAAAAGGAATGAGTTTCCTTATAGAGCTTTGAGGTGGGTGGCTAGGGCTTATGTGGATGATGGGGTTATTTATGGAAGGTGACAAAGATGGTAAGATGAGACAATAGGGTTGGCACCACTTGTGTTTAGGGTTTGGTGTTGGGAAAAGATGATGGGCGGCTAGGGTTTAGGATATGATGGATGAAGGGCAATTATGGGAATGTGAACCAATATGGAAAGTAGGATAACACTAGGGCTGGCCAAATGGTGTATGTGGGAGTGGGGCTATGTAGGTTTCGGCTAGGGTAAAGTGTATGGAGGGAACAATTTATGGTAAGTGGACTAATTTATGGAAATGAAGACAAACACTATGGTGGTCAAATTTGATGGAATGGAATGGAATGGAAGAGCAAAAATAAGATGAACACCAAGAACAAAATGAAGAACATTCAAGAACAAAAGTAATAATACTTAAGACTTGAATGAACAAAAGAACAAACAAGATAAATTCAACACTTGATTCATGAATTGCACAAGAATTTAATATAACTCATAAATTGAGAAACACAACTTGGATTCATGAATTGCACCAAGTTGCAAGAACAAGATAGATAGATTGAACAACACCTATTCACGAATTGCAAGGTGTAATCCTCTCTTTGGGATTCACGAATTTCACCCAAAAAACCCAAGTGCCTAGCACCGATGGGTGATCTCAAGAACTAGTCTACCCACTTAGGGAATTTGCCAAAGGTTCAAAAGATGTAAACTAAATGCTTAAGGGTCCTATTTATAGAGAATACAAATTGGAAACTCCCAATAGGTCCCTTGAAAAATAAATAATTAAATAATAAAAAATAACATAGTTGACATGGATCAAGTTGACCCACGGCATGCATGAGCCCATGGATGGGCTAGGTTGGCTGATGGGATGTGGCTAGCAGGGCCCTGGGCTGGTCTGGGCGTGGGCAGGCTGCCTGGGCGCTGGGGTTGCTGGGGCGCGCGAGCTTTGGGCGGGCGTGCGGGACTGTTGCGCGCTGGCAAGGCGTGCGCGCGCGCGGGGCGCGCTGGGCGTGGGGGGCGCGCGCACTGGGCGTGCTTTGCGCGCGCACTGGGCATGCGGTCTGCATGCTGAATGGGCTAGTTTGGTCACTAGCCCCCTTGGGCACCCTGGGCATGTTAAGGCAGGTCCCATGGCATGCCCCTAAGGCTATTTTGGGGTTGTCTAGCCTTGTCCCCACATGGTTAGGGGCTTGGCCATCGACCACAAAGCATGGATCTCTATCAGAGCTACCGTGAGCTCCAAGCGCCGGCGATGCCACTTGGATCACCGGTGTCTTCTACCCACCCTAAGGTGGTCCCCGATTACCATGGCCGGCACGAAGAGAGGGTATAGGGAGAGGGCAAGGGTGGCGGGCACGAGAGAGGGGGAGAAAGATAGGGGAAAAAAAATAGAATAGAGATGTGGCATACTTACAATCACATCAGTGTGTAGAATCCATTTTGAGTAATTCCTTTATATCTACAATGTTTTTCTTTTGGTAATATATATATATATATATATATATATATATTTATTTATATCTCCGTTTGCTGAGAGGAAAGAAAGACACTAAACACAAAAGCAATGGAGAGGCCGGTGGCCATCATCGGTGCCGGCATCAGTGGCCTCCTGGCTTGCAAGTACACCTTGTCAAAGGGTTTCCATCCCATCGTTTTCGAGGCCAAAAGCAGCATCGGAGGAGTTTGGACAAAGACCGTGGAAACCACCAAGCTCCAAACTCCGAAACCAGCATATCAGTTCTCAGATTTTCCATGGCCTTCCTCTGTGAAAGAAGATTTTCCTGACCAACATCAAGTTTTGGATTATATTCAATCTTATGCTCGCCATTTTGATTTGCTTCGGCATGTCAAGTTCAACACCAAAGTTGTCAGCATCGAGTATGACGGCCCTTCCGACGAAGAGATGCATTCAGGGAGCATGTGGCGTAGTGCTGGTGAGCCATTCAGCTCTAAAGGGAAATGGAAAATTGTAGCAGGAGATGCGCTTGGCCTTTTAACTGAGGTTTGTATATATAAATCCATCATGTAAAGTGTCAAAGATTCAGGTTTTTTCATGATTCTATTATATAATTAATTATAGCCCACTTGAACTTGAGGTTGAGGCCGAGAATTAATGGGAACCGAGACCAATTAATTTGATTCTATCTATTTTTAACTTGAAAAGTCCAGATCTGCTCGTCTTCTAAGGCCAAGCGCGGGTTCTCATTGACATTCACGACGAGGATTGTAAATTGGGACCCCCGCCCCGCGGCTGGTTAGTTAGAACTGTCAATTTATCTGGTCAGGACTCCGACCGAATCTGAAGTCAACCCAATGAATATTTGATTACTAATATCCAAAATAAGTACAAAAACTCACAAATCAGAGTATGAAATCACGAGGTCACTGCAACGAAATCCATGTATCAATTAGTAGTGACACTCACAATAACAAGTTCTTGGAAACAGATTTCGAAATCTGAATGTTTTGCTTTGGCACTTCTTTTTTTTTTATCTAAATTTTAAACTTGGTTGATGCAATCTATGCGTTCATGATTATGTACTCTTCAGGTGTACCAAGTTGACTTTGTGATCCTCTGCATCGGACGATTCAGTGACATTCCAAACATCCCAGAATTCCCCGACAACCAAGGTCCAGAAGTATTTCATGGGAAGGTGATCCACTCCATGGAGTACGCTGCCATGGATTATCAAAGAGCTGCTGAATTTGTCAAAGGGAAGCAAGTCACTGTTGTGGGGTTGCAAAAATCTGCCTTGGACATTGTTATGGAGTGCTCAACAGCAAATGGTAAGAAGCTTGAGTCTCACTTATTTTACAACCTAAATAAGGTCAAATGGTAAGATTTATTTCTCATGCTTGATCTGCAGGCAGGGAACATCCTTGTACTGTTTTATACAAGACTGAGCATTGGAGTATCCCTGATTATCTTCCATGGGGTGTGCCTCTTGCTTATTTATATCTCAACCGCTTCTCGGAGTTATTGGTTCACAAGCCTGGTGAAGGCTTCCTGCTAAGTCTCCTGGCAACAATCCTTTCTCCTGTGGTAAATAGCCTTGAACTGATTGCCTTTTGTCTCTCTTTTCTCTTCACCCCTATACGAGACTCTCATCATAAGGATGAAGCTGAGAGATTTTCTGTTGTGGAACAGAGATGGGCATTTTCTAAATTCGTTGAAAGCGATATAAAAAAGAAGCTTCGGTTGGCAAAGTTTGGAATGGTACCAAAACATAGCTTCCTTCAAGAAATCAGTTCTTGTCTGATCTCCACAGTGCCAGAGAAGTTCTATGACAAAGTCGAAGAAGGAAGCATCATTCTGAAAAAAGCTACGAACTTCAGCTTCTGCAAGCAGGGTGTTTTGGTTAATGGCGACGCACATCCTCTGGCTACTGATTTGGTTATTTTGGCTACTGGATACAGAGGTGATAAAAAACTCAAGGACATCTTTGTCTCCTCCACCTTTAAAGACTATATTGCCGGATCCCCTAATACAACAGTTCCCCTCTACAGGTTTGTTTCTTTCTTTAAACTAAACATCATAATTCAATGATAGACAAAACAAGATGTAAATCTAAAACACTCGTGCATTGAGAAGGTAACAATTGAAAATAAGGAAATGATAGTTGCAATGTATCAGGGAATGCATTCATCCAAGAATTCCACAACTAGCAGTGATTGGGTTCTCAGAGAGTGTTTCAAACTTGTATACCTCGGAGATGAGATGCCGTTGGCTAGCCGAGCTTCTTGACGGCACATTCAGATTGCCCAGCATCAAAGATATGGAGAAAGATGTGGGAGAGTGGCAAGAATACATGAGGACATACTCGGGTCAATACTACAAGAGATCCTGCATTGGTGCTCTTCATATATGGTACAATGATCAGCTGTGCAAAGATATGGGATGGAACCCCAAAAGAAAGAAAGGATTCATTGCTGAGTTGTTTGAGCCTTATGGTCCAATGGACTATGCAGCCTCTTGAAGTGATGAACCCTGTTGCGTGCTTCCCGAACCCTGAGTTGCCAGTTATCTTGGTTCGTGCGTGAATGCATGCTTTTGGAATCATTGGATTCACTCACTGCTGAGAATTTTCGTGCTTTTCATGTTTATCCATTCAAAAGAATTCGTGTGTTTAAAATAAAATCAATAATTTCATCACTTTGGTTGTGGATCAACTGTGGTTGTATTTCTGGTAATAATATGAACAATAAATCTGATTGGGAGTCTTTGGACTTGAGCTCAATCTTAAGGCTACGCATTTTCTTTGGACATGCCTTTAATCAATCTTAAATGTAATGTATCCTTAATTGTTCTTTTTTTCAATTCCCAACTGTTACTTTCTAACGAAATAATTAGTATTTTGGCCACTCAAGAGTCAAGACTCATCACTTCAAAGATATTCTTGATTTTTATCTTAGTACATCGCAATCATATGTAAGGGGCACTGGTGGTCTTAAAGCAAACCACATAAAACTAGACATCCTAGATTTAAAATTCTGCATTCAAAATTCTGCATTCAGATTGATGAATTTCTTTTTCTTAAACTATTCGAGGTGAATTTGTTGAAAACTTCTTATCTATCTGAGGTGTATTTGTAGAAAAATCTTTAAATCATAAAGAATCTATTCAAATTTCAAACTATGACTTGTAACAATTCATGCCTTGAAATCTACCTTCTATCATGAGTAATCTTTTGAAAAATTATTAGATAATATGACAATATTTCTCTCAAACAAAAATGTTATATATATAAAGCGATTTTAAATAAATTTATAAATTGACGTGACTTTATAGAATGTGTTAATTTTTTTTGTAATTAGTTTCTTTTTTATTTTTATAATCAAAATATTTTTATTCAAATATGTAAAAATAACGTAATTAAGAGGACACCTTTAACATTCCTTTCGATATAATAACTATTTTTTTTTATTAAAATGCCAAGATTCAAAACTAACTACTAATAGGTTTCTTCCGTAATCAAATTACCAATCATATAGGGAAATATTTCGGCTATTAGTTTGAATTTGTCATTTCAATTATATTGTCGCATACTTAATGGACGGAGTCGTGTAACTAAAAATGACAAATACTACCTTATTTTAGAGTTTTTTTTTTTTTCCTACGTATGCTTGCAGTTCTTTGACCTGAAAAATTTTGACATATTTTCATACAGAGTTTTGTTATATACAAATAAGTTTAAGTGTTAATTTACGTATTAATATCGTTGTCTTCATATTCTAAATTTAAATTAATATTATTTTTAATAAAATCTATTTTTTTAAAAATTATATTAAATAAATACACGTATTAATACATAAAATCACTTACAATTAAATTTTTCTTTTTCATACGTTACATGGTTGAATGGACCGCGATTTTATTACGTACAAGTCTAGTGTATCAATACACTTTATTTTGGGATCCACTATCAGGACATAATTGTCATTTTATGTATGAGGACATAATTGTAATTTCGTTTATATTTTACTTAATATAGTACACTTGCCGTATAGCTTCTTTCTTCCCTTTATTTTAGCTTGTATGAATAGGTTACTGTATATGGACTTTAATGCTTAATTAATTTTCACGCGACTCTCTTCTCCATAAGCCTCTTTTTCTTTTTCGTCTCCTTGCTCGCTAGGGTTTCTGTTATCGGAATATTCTCTTACACTTTACATCCACTTCAGTTATGTGTTAGGTATATTAAAAAAATATACATAAAAATAAATTTTGAAAGAACGTTAGATATAGTCTTGAGATATACAAATTTTATGCTCTCATTTAAAAAATATATAGATTTATCTATTATACAACTATTTTATGATTCCATTTTAAATGGAGGGAATTTTTGTAAATAATGATACAGTATTAATTATTTTGAGAAATGCAAGTTAGCATATATAACATTTGAAAAACTTTTGACACAGTCGCGAATACAATTTATATATTTTTTTAATGTATGTATTTTATTAAGAAAAATGACTTATCTAAATTGTACCTATTTGCACAAATATCTTGATGATTTTCGCTCGTTAATACATAGAACCTGATAAGCATATATAGATTTTTGCTCGTTAATACATAATTATCTTGACGATTTTTGCTCGTTAATGTATATATGTTCTTTATCCAAGTCACCATTATGTTTGCAGTTTTTTTTTTCACAATAATCAACAAATGGTAAATGTATATCTAACCTAATCTTATTTGGGAAAAAAAAAAAAAAAAGGAACCTGGGAGAGGAACGTCAAGGACTTGGCCGGCCAGAAGCTGCTTGGAATCAGTCATGTTATTGAGTGTCAAAAGTGTAGCCGGAGTGGTCACGTACTGCTCTGCTATCGCCTCCACCGTGTTTCCTTCATCCACCACCATTCCATAATGTACGACCTTAGCCCCGTTCACTTCATCGCAGCTGCACGGCAGTGGGATCCACAGCTCCTGGCTTGAAATAATCAGGCTCGCATCTGGCAACCTATTGGCGTTCACTATTTGCTAGAACTTTACCAGACCTGAGAACACGTCATTCGCGATATGGAACAACAAGTCGTCTTTTTGCACCGTGTATACCGGTTTTCGATTCGACAAGCCCGTCCCGTTGGCGCACAGGCAGGTGCACCGTGTATACAAGGTGTGTTTATTATATTTGAGATTTTAACTTTAATATTATTACAATGTATGTTTGTTATATTTGTGTAATCGTGTGTTTATCATATTTAGTACTGTTGTGATTATAATGTCGGTATTTTTATTGTTTGGATTCTAATTTTTGACTTGTAATTAATTTTTTTATTTTTTATAGATATTGTTTATATTGTAATATTTATATAAAATCAATCAGGTCAAATGGGTATGTTCAACGCATTAACATAAACAGGTCGAAACGGGTCAGGTCGAGTCAATCTATTTCGTATTCAGTAACAGGTCAAAACGTGTCGTGTTAGGGTTTGAAATTTTGACACAAATTTCTTAACAGAATGTGTTCGGATTGACCTATTAAGTATAATGTACATGTTTTGACACGATATGAATACGACCTCTTAACACAATTTGACACCCAGTGTTGACTATTTCTTCAAGGCGGGGGAGCTTTGGGTGGCAGGTTATTTTGTGCAAAGTTGTCTTCTTTTAAGAGTTCAAATAATTACGGACATATCTTACAAAAATAATGTAAGAGAAATTCTAGATAAAAATCTTATATTACACAATTATATCTAATTATGTGATTTGTCATTTTTATCTTTCCATCTTAATGTTTAAATAGAATGACAAAAATAAAAAATTACATATTAGTTAGGTAGAAGTGTGTAATGTAAGGTTTTTTTTAGCATTTCTAATCTGTATGTAATATGATTAAATCTTCTTTATAATTTAAAACATCATATTAAATCATGTTAATTTATAAATTTATTTTACAAGATTTCTTTGTAAACCATGTGTTTTTCATCTTTTGGAGGCTTAATTGCTTCCACGTAAGGTCTAGATGATGGTATCCTTTTGGTTTGCCATTTTTCTTTATTTTGATGTATTTGGTTTTCTCCCGTCATAATGGAGATTAATACAAATGAATGAAAGTGTTCTCTTTTTGTTTAAAGGAGAGTGAGAGAGAGAGAGAGATCCCGACATTAATCAAAGTGATTACTTTCATCTTTAGCATTGAAAATGAGCATGTTAGCATGTCAAAGATTATGTTTGGTTTTCCCCTTTAATATCAACTATTGGTGAACTAATTCACAACACGAAAGATTTAAGTCGGTTTAGATAGTGAGATTGGAAAACCGAGGCACTAGAAGCAACCATTTTGACTCGATCGTTGGAAATTCTTACACTCTACTACTCTTACCTTTAAAAAAATGCTACTCACTTATAGTTTGATCTCCATTGGGTGTTGACAAATTTTTTTATTTTTTTACTAAGTGATCAAGAAGTATTTTTTTAATTATGTTGTGAATTTTTATATTTTTTTTAAATGTTTAAAGGTATAAAAAAATAAAAAATGTTTACCCTTATTAAGACCCGTCTCGTGTTACACCCTCGTCGGTAGGTATATCACTACTCTTACCTTTATAATCTCGTCCAATAAAACTAGAATTATAGTCGGATGATGTCTTGAGTCGAAATAGCAAGATTGTTGGTCATTAATTGGTGTAGCACAATATTGTTTCTAAGAAGTGAAGCTAAAAGAAGACGTTGTTTCTGCTTTATTTTAATTTTTAGGCAAAGCTAAATGGACTAATTAACATGGCTTTGGATTTCAACTTCAATAACAATTAAAAAAAAAATATTTATATAATTTTAAACTCGCATACATTTTTTAAAAAAGCAATATTAAAACATTCAGAATCTATACTAAGAAACTCAAAAAAAAAAAAATTTGAATGCACACTAACATCCGGCATTCATTTCTAAACAACTAATCCAAAGTTCCAAACCTTATTTATTGGCGGGCTTGCAACGTTCTCTTTAATTATGTAAGAAAATTGTTTTTATTTCTTTTAACACCACCAGCCACCAATCCAACGCTTATTATAAATTAAACATTTATTTATTTTTATTTTTTTACAGAAAATAACCACCACCAAGATAAAAACTTCCGTTGAGTTCTTCGCAGCCGACGATGATCGAAGGCCAGGTAACAGAGTCATCGTCATTCAATTTCGAAAATCCCCATTCTTTACTCTTTTTTAAACAGGAAAAAAAAAAATACAAATATCCTTTAAACTATTACTCAATTTACAATCATCTAACCACCTATGAATCTTGATAATCACTCCAATATTGTAATCTATCTCCATAAAAAATCTGACACACACACACATATTTATCCTTGATAAAGAAAAATTGAAAATTACATATCGTTTATCTCTATACTTAATAAATGGCTGCGAACTAAACGACGTGTTATTTAGCAACACTGAATGAAAGACTTTCTCACTTAAGCGACATGTTGTTTTCAATAAGGCTGAAAACTACATGTCGTTTTGGTCGTCTTCAACCTCCAGACAATTCCTCAAATCACGATTTTTGGGACCATTTTCACGTCAAAAAACACATTTTTAACCACATAAAGTTTAGAAAAATTATTTCTAAATGATTTCTAAACTTCTTTTAAATAAAAAACATCCAAAAATCAAAACTTAAAATTTTTTCAAACTCTCGGCCAAAAATAGAGATGAACAGAGCAATTATTTTAAACATCAAGGCAGAGATTAAACGGGGCTCCGATACCAAATGTTAGCATAAATACAATTGTTTAATGCGAAATAAATATTTAACAAACAATAATCGACAAATTTAATGACAAAAACAGTACCTCCAGCCATTGATGTTTCTCACTATTTTGTTGCGATTTCTCATTGATGTTTGGCACTTCTAAACTCTACTCCACTCTATTTAGATGGTGTAAAACTGAAGGGAATTGAGTGAGTGAGTCTAGAGACCAAACACAGTATTTATAGCCGAAGCCTCCATCAAACTTCGGTGCTACGTGTCTCACATGCTCAGTTTATCATGGGATCATCAGTTTCTACGTGATAAATAAGTCAAAATGGATCACTTCAAGACTTCTAAAATTAAGGAAGTTAGAGACTCGTTTTCACGAACGGCCTCCGTGAGAAACCCGTGAGAAACGGTCAACAATTTCCCCTTTCATTAAAAAGTGATTGCAAAGGTACGTGCAGTTTCACCATTAATTCCAGTTCTGCTTTAAATGGCAAAAAATGACCATTGTTTGTTATCAAAATTGTTCAGATATGGGCCAGTGTTTCGAACTAGTGTTGTAGGTCGGCCTGTCGTGGTTTCGGCAGACCCCGAATTCAACCATTTCATCCTACAGCAAGAATGGAAGTTGGCTGAATCATGGTACTTGGATTTGTTTGCAAAGGTCTTTCAACAATGTGAGAATAGGCCAGATGGTGCCTACATTCACAAGTATATGAGAAACTTAGCTTTGGGCCACTTTGGCGCTGAGAGCCTCAGAACAAGGTTGCTATCTCAGTTGGAAGAACTGGCTACCGACACACTACGAACATGGTCAAGCCAGGAATCCATAGAAGTGAAACGCGCTGCTGCAGCTGTAAACTTCTTTCTCGTTACTGCCTATGCTAAATTGCACATGGGTTTATAATTTCTACAAATGCAATATGCATGTTGTTCTTTAGCCAAGACTAAAACATCTCACTTTGGTCACAAAAAACAGATGGCTCTTCATTTTGGTGCAAAGCAGATGTTTAGTTATGACCCTGAAGAGTCTTGAGTAGACTTACCCGAGAAGTATATCTCTACTTCTCAAAGGGTCTTCTCTCCTTCCCAGTCAACATTCCCGGTACTGCTTTACCATAAATGTTTAGAGGTAATTAAAATTTTGAAAAACTCACAGTATTCTACAGTTCATCATATATCATGTGACTATAATTTGACCTCTTAAGCTTATTTAGGACCATGAGAAGGCATTGAACGTCATGCTGGATGTACTAAACATGAGAAGCGCTTCGTCTGAAGAGACGCATCATGGGGACGTGCTTGATCATCTCATCGAAGACATGAAAGTTGAGAGCTTCCTAATAGATGATTTTGTGGTTCAGCTAATGTTTGGCTTTTTGTTAGTTTTGATTCACTTTCATCGGCACTAACATTAGCTTTCAAGCTGCTCGCTGAGAACCCAACTGTGTTGGAGGACTTGACTGTACGTGCATGACAGAATATATATCTTTTACATTAAACTTTGAACAGTACCATGCTTACAACAAAATACATGTTTTTCACATTTGAGTTCAATAATCAGGCTGAGCATGAGATAATTCTCGGAAGGAAAGCAAACCCGGATTCCCCAATCACATGGGAAGAATACATATCGATGACTTACACGCTATATGTCAGTTACTTCTACAGAACACACATAATATTCCATATAATGGACGTTGGCATTTACCAAGTTTTTGGACTGGTATTGCAGGTTATAATAAATGAAACTCTTAGGCTGGGAAGTGTGGCACCCGGACTGATGCGAAGAGCAAAAAAGGATCTCCAACTGAATGGTAATTAAACATGATCATACAAATAATATATATATATATATACAGTGTTCCATCGATTCTATCAGAAAGTATATTATAATTTTAAGTATAATGAATTGTTTATAAATTTTCTTCTGCAGGATATACAATTCCAGCAGGCTGGACTATATATCCTGGCTGTTACATCTGCACTTCAATTGGACCCCGAGACATTCGAGGATCCTCTTGCTTTCAACCCATGGCGTTGGAAGGTGCTTGATCAATTACTGGTAGTGAACAACATTGACTGTTTCCATTTATCTCATTTCTTTTTATATTTGCAATATCATATAAAAATATAGGACCTCAAGGCAAATGTGGTCTCAAAGCATTTCATGCCTTTTGGTGGGGAAATGAAACAGTGTGCTGGCGCAGAGTACTGCAGGGTGTTACTTTGCCTCTTCTTCCATGTCTTGGTTACTAAATACAGGTAAAATATACCAGATTTGTGCTTGATATGCATGAAAGTACGTACCAACCGCCAGGACCTTTGTGGCGGTGGCATGACAAAAGTACTTGTTTTAATTTTAATACCCTTTTTTGTTTTCTCTCTTCTTTGTTAATTGGTTATAGGTGGACAAAAATTGATGGAGGAGAGGGGGTTGGGGTGTTCGAATCAGGTTTTCTATTTAGAGACTCGGGCTATATAGCATCAGGCCATCAGGCTCCCTAAAGGTCTTAAATAACCGTTTGGTAGTGGGTTTATATGTTTCATTTGCTTTTCAATTTCATTTAATTTCATCTGTTATTTATATGGTGTAATTTTGGATATATACATCAATGAAATGTCTATTAAAGTTCTTAATTTGGGCTTAATTCATTTGTTTGGACTGATAGTAAAGATTCATATGCTCCTAAGTCGTTAACAATCACGAAGATAGAATGTCTTACATATATAATTGGCTGTATTCAATTCAGCGAGTCAGTTGGCAGTATTAAATATTGGTCCACGGCCGCCTCCTAGTCCAATTGATTTCACGATCTTATCATTTAAAAAATAATAATAACAATAATTACAAAAAAGAAGAACATGGTTCGCAACACATCATCAAAGATTGGTCCACTGCCTTGTCCAAATTGATTTCATCTTATAATTTAGCAACCTTTATCCTACTTTTTTTTTTTTTTTTTTTTTTCCCTCCCTCACATTTCTTTGCTAGCTATCAGCCTATCCATTTGGCAAGAGAAGTACTTACATAACAAAAATAATATTTACAGTCATAAAGTAAGTGTCATATATTTATTTTTAAAAAAGTAAATACGAGATCACATAAAAAAATAATTTTTTAATAATAAACTCTACTGTTTCTCAAAAGATGTCTATGAAATTTAAACAACTCATAATTTTATCTAACATTACGAAACATCACAATAAAATGCAGAGCACAATTAAATATAAGCCACTGTGCAGTAGGGTTTGAGTTTAGATTTTAACTCCATAAGTAGATTGAAATGTCATTGTTTCAAAATTCTTTCATTTAATATAATTTGAAATCTAAGATTTTAATTGATCCAGTTTCAATAATATTTATAGTCCTCTAGTATGTAAGGTTGTAAGTTCCACACACTCTTTATGGAAAGAAGAAAAAAAAAAAAAAAACTCAAATTCAAATTCACCACTCCAAATGCACTACGAGGCTAATCTACACACGAGTTCTATAAAGTCCCATTTGGTTGTTGGATTTTACTGAGATCAATTCAGTTTAGTCTAATTTTAAGCTGAGTTTAACATCCAAATTTCAACTTTCAAAGAACTAAACTCATCTCAACTCAAAACCTCTTTACACGTGGGACCTACAACTTTTTTCAATTCAACATCTCTTTACACGCGGGATCCACAACCTTTTCAAATTCTCATAATTATATTGAAACTCATTTTAACATCTAAACAAATCTTAAGTGGGCCCCACAAAACTTACTTTACCATCTCAACTCACTACTATTCATAAAGAACTCAACTCAGCTCAACATCCAAACGCAGCTTAAAAGAAAGTTTTCAAATTAATATAACTTGATGATATGTAAAATTATTAAATAATTGAGAATAATTTCCCACAAGATCATTCTGTTTTTCTCTATATAATAAAGACGAATCACAAAATGCCACGTAGGCCATATACTATATCTGTTGTGGGGAGCATTTCAGGGGAAAAAAACATCTCTTCCCCGTTGGTCTGTGATCACCTCTCTCTCTCTCTCTCTCTCTCTCTCTCTCTCTCTCTCTCTCTCCTCCCCTGAATGCCTCCAACCCTTCCTCTCTGTACTGATTTCCCGTCGACTGCCCCAGACCCTCGGCATACGGCGTCCCCCCCGATTATCTCCTCCCCCCAAATCTCCTCTCTATCTCATTTTCATCTTCTAGGACTCAAGAAAAATCAACACCAACACACCTGTTCATGTCCCATTTTCTTGAAAATGGAAAAGAAAATAGAATTTGTGTGCGCTTTGCTTTGTTGCAGTTGAATAGAAAATACAATTTTAAAAAAATATTAAATTAATTTTTTTGTTGAGAAACTCATGTAAATAATGTTATATATTTTAGGGTGAAACTTGAATGTGCATGTATCGTGTGCGATGGAAGATCGGAGGGTGTGCATAGGTCTACTCTGAATTTCCTCCATTGGCTTGCAGTATTCGGTCGAAGGCTACAATGGGGTGCAGTGGGGTGGCATCTATTTTCTATCCAAAGGATTTTGTGGGATTCACAAGAGTGAAGATCTCACAGATTGAGAGAAAAAAAAAATGAGAAAGAGAGAATGTTTGTTTCATAGAGAAAGGAGAGGACACAAGAGGAGGAGTCCTTCGCGAGGGTGGAGGTTGGGGGGAAGAAGAAATGAGGCAGAAGGGTTCCATGTAAATGCTAGTATAATTCTATTAAATACCCTTGCTATGGTACAACCAATTCTAGACTTTCATTTTATGCAATACTAAAGTGTCATCTTACTAAGAGCATCCGCATCGGCTTCTTCAAAGTCTACTTCATCTTCAAATTTAAATAATTGTATAGATAACTCACCCACATCGGCTTCTTCAAACCTATTTCATTTTAAATTTGATCAACAGTAATTTTATCTTTCTTTCCAAAGATGAAAAAAACTATACGAAGTCTAAAGGAATTGTTTATTGTTTTCGGCTTCCCCTCCCGCTATTTCTTTCTTTCTCCTCCTTCATTCTTTCTCTCCCGAATCTCTTCTTTCTTTCTATCTACATACAAACTATCTACCACTAATATGCTATACAAGGTAAGTATTTACATCCTAATTGATAGCTATATAAAATGTACCCATAAAGGAAAGTATGACCAAAAATAGTATAAATCTCCCAAATCACGTCTCCGTAACAATAGTGACCAAATTAAGACTGATACCATGGTACAAAGTCAAAGCCCATGGAGAAAAAACAATATGAACAGGAACAATCATTAAGAGCAGCCACATTCATGCGACAAACCAAGGCTTTATTCCCCAGGGTGGATCAAGCACTGATGACCAAAACATGAAAACGTGTCAAGGAGTTTCCTGATTCCAGAAGTCACCATCCATGCACTCGTATCTCAATATTAAGCATCTGCTAGACTGGTGAAAAGCCATTTCAGGAACAATTAAAGAAATAAACTTTTAGATGAATTGTATCAACTTTAGTTGCATTTCACTCTAATTAACAATCAAAGCTCAGATAAGTAAAACATCATCATGGTCAGATTATTTTCCCTATATGCCTTTCTAACTTCCACATGGAATTAAAAAAAAAAAAAAGGTCAAAAAGAAAGAGAACTAAGGAATAGTTCGAGAAAGATGCATTTAAGCATTATGACAGTCCAAGAATTTAGATAGACATGAGCAATGCTGGAAAGATGGGCACAGATCATCAGATTGTATGATTACAATAAGCACCTGGTGTTAAGGAGATAAGATATTAGAAACATGCAACTAGAAAGGAAGAAATGGTTAGTTGTATTTAACTTGAACCCCAAATTGATTCATATTTAACTTTCCTTTGTGGCTACATTTTTTTTCTCTTCCACACTTAGTTTATATCACTGCTAGTCTGCTACTATATACAAAATGCCCAGACTATCGTTTTTTTCCCCTTTTTGTCAAAACACTAACGCACGAATTCAAACCAACAATAACAGCAGTTTACAGAAGCTGCTGAAAACAAGCAGCATAACTAGAAAACATAAATGAAATTGAGCCCTATAGTGTTCAAATCAGGACTAGCAATTGAAAAACTCTTGCTGAAAACAAAATTAAACCCAAACAATATCAACAAAATCAAACCCAAATAATAAAATTAAGAGTAAAATCAAGACTAGGGTTTCAAATTTTATCGTGTTGCTTGTCTTGCTAGAGAGAAGCTGCTGTGGTGCCGTGCTGGAGACAAGATAGAAGCTTTTTTAGCCGCGGGGAGAGAAAGAGGGAAAAAGAAGAGAAAGGAGGAAAAAAAAACTAGAAGAAGAGAAACAAGGAAGAGGAAGCAGAGACGCGGAGAGGGAAGAAGATGAGAAAGAAGAGAGAAAAAAAAAAGAGAGAAAGAAATTGCGAAAGAGAAAGAGGGAAGAAGAAGAGAAAGAAGAGAAAAAAAAAGGAAAGAAATCATGGGAAGAAAGAGGGAGGAAGAAGAAAGAAAGAAGAGATACGGGAGAGAAAGAGGGAATGAGGAGAAAGAATGAAATCGCGAGAGAGGGAGTCGAAAACAATAAACAATTCCTTTAGACATGGTACAGTTCTTTTCATCTTTGAAAAGAAAGATGAAATTATTGTAGATCAAATTTAAAATGAAATGGGTTTGAAGAAGCCAATGTGGGTCAGTTATCTATAAAATTATTTAAATTTGAAGATGAAGTAGACTTTGAAGAAGCCGATGCGGATACTCTTAGTAAGATAACACTTTAGTATTGCATAAAATGAAAGTCTAGAACTGGTTGTACCATAGCAAGGGTATTTAATAGAATTATACTAGCATTTACACGGAACCCTTTTGCCTCCTTTTCTTCTTCCCCCCAACCTCCACACTCGCGAAGGACTCCTCCTCTTGTGTCCTCTCATTTCTCTATGAAACAAACATTCTCTCTTTCTCATTTTTTTCCTCTCATTCTGCGAAATCTTCACTCTCGGGAATCCCACAAAATCCTTTGGATATAAAATAGCTGCCACCCCACCACACCCCACTGTAGCCTTTGAGCGAATACTGCAAGCCGATGGAGGAAATTCATAGTAGACCGGCGCACCCCCTTTCGTCGCACCCCTTCCGATCTTCCATCGCACACGATACATGCACATTCAAGTTTCACCCTAAAATATAAAACATTATTTACATGAGTTTCTCAACAAAAAAATTAATTTAATATTTTTTTAAAATTGTATTTTCTATTCAACTGCAACAAAGCAAAGCGTACACAAATTCTATTTTCTTTTCCATTTTCCCAAAAAGGGGACATGAACAGTTGATTTTTCTTGAGTCCTAGAAGATGAAAATGAGACAGAGAGGAGATTTGGGGGGAGGAGATAATCGGGGGGGACGCTTTACGCTGAGGGTTTGGGGCAGCTGACGGGAAATCAGTACAGAGAGGAAG
This sequence comes from Juglans regia, assembly GCF_001411555.2. Classification (NCBI taxonomy): domain Eukaryota; kingdom Viridiplantae; phylum Streptophyta; class Magnoliopsida; order Fagales; family Juglandaceae; genus Juglans; species Juglans regia. Next base: position 7,100,076 of record NC_049913.1, read on the forward strand.
GGTTTTTTCTTGGATGCATTCAGGAGAGAGAGAGAGAGAGAGTGGTGATTGCAGACCAACATAGAAGATATGTTTTTTTCCTCTGAAATGATCCCTATAACGGATAAGCATGCCATATTGATAGATATTTATTATAAAAAAATTAATTTAAAATAAAAATTAATTATAAAAATAAAAAAATTATTATTATAAAAAATGTGATAATTAATTTAATACAGATTTTAAGTTTTAAATGATTCGATAAAAATAAAAAATATTATATTTTAAAGTACGTATTCTTATCAATCTATCACTTCTCCCAATGAATATCTACTGACACGTAATTCCTTCTCCCAATGAATATCTACTGACACGTAATTCCTGATTGATTAATGGAGTGCAAGGGCCACGGCCACTTCTTTCGAAACTGATTGGAGCCCAATATTGCATGCTTATCCACGGCTCTCTTCAGAGGGATAAATCGTCTGAGGATTACCTTCCTTTAATAAATAATAATTCTTAAAATATCTGGATCTATTATTATTTTTATGATTCTCAACGGTTAATTAAGTTGTTATTTAGATTTAGGTTGTGTTTGAATATTGAAGTGAGTTGAGTTGAATTGAAATGAGATGATAAAATATTATTAGAATATTATTTTTTAATATTATTATTATTTTAAGATTTGAAAAAGTTGAATTGTTTATTATATTTTATATTAAAATTTGAAAAAATTGTAATGATGAGTTGAGATGAGTTGAGAGGAATTAAGTAACCAAACGAAACCTTAGATTTAAGTTGAATAAAATATTATTTTTAATATTATTATTATTTAAAAATTTAAAAATTTTAAATTATTTATTATATTTTATATAAAAATTTAAAAAAATTATAATAATAAAATAAATTAAAATAAATTTTAAATCTAAACAGAATAGATCCGTATAGGTAATTGTGATTAATATTTTCACATATCTTTTGACAAAAATAGATAATTATGAGATGTATATAAAAATAATAATTTTTAAATAATAATTTCATTTTTTTTAAATGCATAAGAATTATACACTCTTTTAAAAATATGATATATTATGATCAATGCTAGTACATAATAGAAAATATAAATTTTGTACATTCACTTTTAAAAAAATAATGTTTATTATTAAAAAAAAAATTCAGATAGGTCCCATATGTGTTCCACTATTTTAAAACAAAAATCACACAGAATTAATGTACTACCAGCTAATAATTCCTATTTGAAAATAAATAGGGCTTTTCATTTTTGAAAAGAAAATATGATGGGTATACCCAAAAAAGAAATATTCTCGTAATATTTGTGTTTGTTTATTTTTTGATATTGTGTTTTTTTATTTAAATAAATACACATAATGATTTTATTTTATTTAAAAAAAAAAAGAATTTAATACTATCGATGAGTATGTCTGTTACTTTGGGGTGTCGACTTCCGAAAGCAGCAGTCAAAAAAGTAGGAACAAAAGTCTGTCGGAATGGCGTCGCAATCGCATCATAGTCATTGTTTGTTCCGTGGGAAAATGCTAGATGTCCCGTTAGAGCTCTCATTGGGCTCAAATATTTTTTTATACGTATTATTTTTAATTTTTTTATATAGATATTTTTAATAATTTAAAATATTTTAAAAAAATAAAATAAAAATTATAATATTATTAAAAAATATTTTTTTAATCACGAAATAGAATAAAAAATAATATTTATTTTACTTCGTGATTAATGAAGTATTTTTTAATGATTTTTTTTACTTTCTTATTAAGAAAGTATTTTTTAACGATATTTTAAATTTATTTTATTTTTTAAAAATATTTAAAAGTCTAAAAAAAATCTATATAAAAAATAAATTAAAAAAATACACATAAAAAAGTATATGCTAAGCCCAACGGGAGCCCCTAGCGGGGCTGTAACATGACCATTTTAATTTTTTTTAAATCATAATATTATTAAAAAATACTTTCTTAATCATGAAGTAAAATAAAAAATTATAAAAAATTTACTTCGTGATTAAAAAAGTATTTTTTAATATATTTTTTTTAATTTTCTGATTAAGAAAGTATTTTCTTAATAATGTTTTAAATTTATTTTATTTTTTTAAAATATTAAAATATCTATATAAAAAATTATTTAAACAAAACATATCTAAAATAATACTACACCCCCAACGGAGCTGTAGCATCACCCATATTTAATATATGAATAATAAATAGAATAATTGAATTAGTTTAAAAAGAATAAACTTAAAAAAAATTAAAAATTTTAAAAAAAATATTGTGTGTGGAGGTTGGGAGGTTGTGTAGCATTGCAAATCTTGTTTTTATTTTTTATTTTTTGTGAGCACTCGTTCTGCACGTTCTCACTACTAAAAGCATTGGCATTGGATTGACTATTTTATACTTCAAATTTTGACGAATATGTAGCTTTTCACTTTTAGCTAATCATTCAAAACTTAAAGTCTATATTGGATTAGTCATCACACTCTTTATAATAATAAAATATTATTATTTTTTATTTTTTTATTTTTATAACTAATTTTTATTTTTTAATTAATTCTATTTTCATAACCTCCTATAATCTCCAACAATCATATTCATTTTCATTTTCACAATCCAATAAATAAAGTTTCATCACACAATATCAATATTATCAAAACAATTCCCAATCTTCAATGCAACGTAGCCAATTCTCTATTTTTTTCGAAGTACCAAGCCGCTCTATCCTAAAGTTCTATGCAATCATGCAACCATTTTTACCTTCTTCTTCTGGAATTCCCATTTAGTCATCATATTTTTTGACTTCTTGCAATCAATTAAAGTTCCTTTAATTCCATTGAAACTACAAAAAACATTGTTACAAAACTTCCACTGATCTCCATGGTCTTGCCTCCTGATGAAATCAGCCACGTCAGTAGGTAGCTTCACCACAAAATCCAGCATCACTCTATACTCCAGCACTACCGTCTCTATCAGAACTTTTGTTTGTATCTCTCATTCCTTCTGATCCCTTGGCACATATCTATTCTAGGTTGTGCTCATATCTCACAACACATTTGTATCTTTCAATACTTTTGTACCACTTGTTACGCCCATATCCATTGATAATCAATGGTTTTGAGACTTGCAATGGTTCTTACTTGATCCTGCAAAACTAAGAATGGAATTATCTCAGTTCCCATATGATTGACCTCAGTTCTCATTGATCATGCTGAACATGAGTCATTGTTCTTGGGTAACTTGTCCCAAGTTACCTACATCAGTTCATCATAGATATATTTAAACTTTGACAATCGAAGCCATCATTAAACGATAAAGAATAAGCTTTAAGATCATTTGAAGTGGCATATCTTACTACTATCGATTATGCTGACAAAGCATGTGGCTCATACAACAAATCCCTTTGAGGCATTTCTTCGAGCATCTGTTGTGCATTTATTTTCTTCATTACCATGGGATACTGCTTTCTTGAAAATAGTCTGCTTTCTTCATTACAAAACCCTTTGAGGCATTTCTTGAAAACAAATATTACAGCCACAAAACTAGGAAACAGAGCCAATCAACAAAATCAAGAGTAAAAACCATGTAAAAATCAAAACTAGAAATTGAAAAAAAAAATGAAAACAAAATCAAACCCAAACAACATAAACAAAATCAAACCCAAACAACAAAATCAAGAGTAAAATCAAGGCTAGGGTTTCGGATTTTACCATGTTTTTGTTTGCCGTGCTGGAGAGAAGCTGTCGCGGTGCCGTGCTAGAGAGAATAGCCACAGGAGAGAAAGAGGGAAGCTTTTTGAGCCACGGTGCCGTGCTGGAAAAAAGGAAGTGAAAAGGGAAGAAGAAAAGAAAGAGGGAAGAAGAAGAAGAGAAAAAAGAAATAGAATAAGAGAAAAAAGGAAGAGACACGGGAGAGGGAAGAAGAAGAGAAAGAAGAGAAAAAAAAAATTAGAAGAAGAGAAAGAAGGAAGAGACGCGGGAGCGGGAAGAAGAACAGAAAAGAACAGAAAAAAAATACTAGAATAAGAGAAAGAAAGAAGAGACGCGGAAGAGAAAATGGAAGAAAAAGATAAAGAAGAGTCGCGGGAAAGAAGAAGAAAAAAAGCCGCGGGAAAGAGAAGGAGCTGAAATATAATAAACAATGGATTTAGACTTGCTACAGGATTTTTTATCTTTAGAAAGAAAAATGAAATTACTGTAACTCATATTTGAGATGAAAAGTCTTTGGCTAATTCAATGTAGGTCAGTTATTGTTAAAATTATTCAAATACAAAGATGAAAATGCATTTGGCTAATCCAATGCCAATGCTCTAACGAGTTTATCCAATTTGCCAACACAAAAATTAAAGAATAACAATATATGTATAATTTTTTTTTATAATTTTTATATAATTATGTGTTAAAATAAAGATATTTATGTAAAATAATGTTATTTTTATAATTTATTTTAATAACAATATTCTTAATTTAAAATATAATTATAAAAAACAACTGTAAGTATATCATTTTTCAAAATGAAAACAGCGAGCGAGCGAGCAAACCCCTTTCACCCAATGCCTTTTTTGCTTGGGGAGTAGGGAGGCGCTCATCTCCACACCCTCTTTGCTGTCTCTCTCATTATTTATGGTTTTCAACCTCTTTATTGTTGAATAAATATATGTAGTCTTGGATCACAGACAACCGATATTGTCATTGTTGATATCATGTTTTGCAGGCCTGAGCAAATTCACATTGATAGTATTCGAGCGATCACCTGCATAGTAACAAAAGGGAGGGACCTCGAGATTTGTTGTTCCACTTTTCCCTTCTTTTTCTTTTTCTCTTTTGTTTTTTTTTTTTTCTCTTTTTCCCCCTTTCTCCACGCCTCCCCCCCCCCCAGATTCCCTTTCTCTTTCTCCCTCCTGGGGTGGTTCTCGACCACCACAGACGGCCAAAAGACGGCGACCGTCGACCATGCAAGCCTTCAGCTCAGATCCCGACCACCACAGAGGGCCAAAGGATGGCGACAGTCCACCACACAAGTCGTCGACTCATATCCTGACCACTCCGGCCACGCAGCGGTCAACCACGCACACAATGTGAGAAATATGCACCAACGTGCACGGCGAGCTTGGTAGGAACCCCTGTTTTGTGGCTCATGGCCAAGCCACTAGCCATGTGGGGACAAAACTAGACAACCCCAAAACAGCCTTAGGGGCATGGCTTGAGACTTGCCTTGACATGCCCAGGATGCCCAAGGGGGCTGGTGACCAAGCCAGCCCATTCAGCATGGCCAATGCATGCAGCACGCACAGCCCAGCGCGCCCAGCGGGCGCAGCGCGCAATAGTCCCGCGCGCCCGCTCTAGCGCCCAGGCAGCCTGCCTGGGCCATGCCAGCCTACACACGCCCAGACTAGCCCAGGGCCTTGCCAGCCACATGCCATCAACCAACCTAGTCCATCCATGGGCTCATGCATGCCATAGGTCAACTTGACCCATGCCAACTATGTTATTTTTTATTATTTATTTTTATTTAATTATTTATTTTTCAATGGATCTATTGGGGGTTTCCAACTTGTAACCCTTATAAATAGGACCCTTAGACTTTGTTTTGATATCTTTTGAACATTTAGCAAATTCCCTAAGTGGGTAGACTAGTTCTTGAGATCACCCATCGCTGCTAGGCACTTGGACTTTTTAGGTGCACTTCATGAATCCTAAAGAGAGGATCACACTTTGCAATTCGTGAATAGGTGTGGTTCAATCTACCTATCTTGTTCTTTTCATCTTTAGGGTGCAATTCGTGAATCCCTAAAGAACCATTAATCTTATGAGCATTTTCCATTCCATCTATTGTATTCCATTTTCTATCTTTGATTTTATTATTTTATGTGCATTGTTCTTGAGTTGTTCTTGAATTGTTCATAGTGTTCATCCATTCCATTGCTCATTTGATCCATTTCATTCCACATACTCGACCACTATAGTGTTTGTCATCATTTTCATAAGTTTGTCAACATACCATAAATTGTTCCCTCTATACACTTTGCCCTAGCCGAAACCCACATAGCCCCACTCCCACATACACCATTCGGCCAACCCTAGTGATTTCATCTTACCATCTTTGTCACCTTCCATAAATAGCCCCATCATCCACATAAGCCCTAGCCGCCCACCTCAAAACTCTATAAGGAAACTCATTCCTTTTAGGAATCTTGACTTCTTCCAATTCAAATTCAAATTCGAATCCCAATCCCAATCTCTTAATTTAAGGAATTGTAAATCCTCTTCAATTTCTTAAATCACTCTTTCTACAATCTCTCCAAGTCAACCGTTGACTTGCCATCTTAATTCAAAATTCAAACTTCCCTCCTCACTCAAAAATTCATTCCATCTTACAAACTTTTCATAACCATTCCCAAGCCAACCAAACCCTAACCTCACTCTTCTATCTCATTTCCAAACCCTAGAATCATCCTAAACTCCAACTCTAAGCCAACTCTTGCAAATCTCGAAATCCATCCTAGCCATCTCACAAAACCCTAGCTAGACTTCACCTTACCTACCATAATCACTATCCAAGTGGCCCAAACATTAAGGGTAACCATTAAGCCATTCTCATTGCATCAAACACCCATAATCCTAAGCCAATTTTCCAAGGCCACACTAACTCTCATTCTACCATAGCCCACAACAACCCAAGTTGCCTCCAACCTTAACCCTAATCTCATCTCATCCATTCAACCTTTGCCTCATTCATCTTAGCCCCTCACTCAAGATCAAGTCTAGTCATCCACATTGATTGCCTTAACCTAAACACTTAGTCTATCCAAATACACCATCATCCATCACTCAAACACCATCTTTTTGTGGAAAGGCCAAGCAAGTGGCAAGAACACTCGATCACCATCATCACCAAGACTAGCCGTGGACCCTTAGTGTTAGGGACAAGGCCGGGGTCCCTAACAGAGCTACTGTGAGCTCCACGCGTCGACGGTGCCACTTGGATCACCAATGTCTTCTGCCCAGCCTAAGGTGGTCCCCGATCACCATGGCCGGCACGAAGAGAGGTAACAGGGAGAGGGCAAGGGTGGTGGGCACGAGGGAGGGGGAGAAAGAAAGAGAAAAAAAAATAGAGTAGAGACGTGGCATACATACAATCACATCAGTGTATAGAATCCCTTTGAGTAATTCCTTTATATCTACAATGTTTTTCTTTTGGTAATATATATATATATATATATATATATTTAAATATATATCTCCGTTTGCTCAGGGGAAAGAAAGACACTAAACACAAAAGCAATGGAGAGGCCGGTAGCCATCATCGGTGCCGGCATCAGTGGCCTCCTGGCTTGCAAGTACACCTTGTCAAAGGGTTTCCATCCCATCGTTTTCGAGGCCAAAAGCAGCATCGGAGGAGTTTGGACAAAGACCGTGGAAACCACCAAGCTCCAAACTCCGAAACCAGCATATCAGTTCTCAGATTTTCCATGGCCTTCCTCTGTGAAAGAAGATTTTCCTGACCAACATCAAGTTTTGGATTATATTCAATCTTATGCTCGCCATTTTGATTTGCTTCGGCATGTCAAGTTCAACACCAAAGTTGTCAGCATCGAGTATGAAGGCCCTTCCGACGAAGAGATGCATTCAGGGAGCATGTGGCGTAGTGCTGGTGAGCCATTCAGCTCTAAAGGGAAATGGAAAATTGTAGCAGGAGATGCGCTTGGCCTTTTAACTGAGGTTTGTATATATAAATCCATCATGTAAAGTGTCAAAGTTTCAGGTTTTTTCATGATTCTATTATATAATTAATTATAGCCCACTTGAACTTGAGGTTGAGGCCGAGAATTAATGGGAACCGAGACCAATTAATTTGATTCTATCTATTTTTAACTTGAAAAGTCCAGATCTGCTCGTCTTCTAAGGCCAAGCGCGGGTTCTCATTGACATTCACGACGAGGATTGTAAATTGGGACCCGCGGCACAATTAGTTAGAACTGTCAATTTATCTGGTCAGGACTCCGACCGAATCTGAAGTCAACCCAATGAATATTTGATTACTAATATCCAAAATAAGTACAAAAACTCACAAATCAGAGTATGAAATCACGAGGTCACTGCAACGAAATCCATGTATCAATTAGTAGTGACACTCACAATAACAAGTTCTTGGAAACAGATTTCGAAATCTGAATGTTTTGCTTTGGCACTTTTTTCCTTTTTTTTTTCTAAATTTTAAACTTGGTTGATGCAATCTATGCGTTCATGATTATGTACTCTTCAGGTGTACCAAGTTGACTTTGTGATCCTCTGCATCGGACGATTCAGTGACATTCCAAACATCCCAGAATTCCCCGACAACCAAGGTCCAGAAGTATTTCATGGGAAGGTGATACACTCCATGGAGTACGCTGCCATGGATTATCAAAGAGCTGCTGAATTTGTCAAAGGGAAGCAAGTCACTGTTGTGGGGTTGCAAAAATCTGCCTTGGACATTGTTATGGAGTGCTCAACAGCAAATGGTAAGAAGCTTGAGTCTCACTTATTTTACAACCTAAATAAGGTCAAATGGTAAGATTTATTTCTCGCGCTTGATCTGCAGGCAGGGAACATCCTTGTACTGTTTTATACAAGACTGAGCGTTGGACTATCCCTGATTATCTTCCATGGGGTGTGCCTCTTGCTTATTTATATCTCAACCGCTTCTCGGAGTTATTGGTTCACAAGCCTGGTGAAGGCTTCCTGCTAAGTCTCCTGTCAACAATCCTTTCTCCTGTGGTAAATAGCCTTGAACTGATTGCCTTTTGTCTCTCTTTTCTCTTCACCCCTATACGAGACTCTCATCATAAGGATGAAGCTCAGAGATTTTCTGTTGTGGAACAGAGATGGGCATTTTCTAAATTCGTTGAAAGCGATATAAAAAAGAAGCTTCGGTTGGCAAAGTTTGGAATGGTACGAAAACAAAGCTTCCTTCAAGAAATCAGTTCTTGTCTGATCTCCATAGTGCCAGAGAAGTTCTATGACAAAGTCGAAGAAGGAAGCATCATTCTGAAAAAAGCTACGAACTTCAGCTTCTGCAAGCAGGGTGTTTTGGTTAATGGCGACGCACATTCTCTGGCTACTGATTTGGTTATTTTGGCTACTGGATACAGAGGTGATAAAAAACTCAAGGACATCTTTGTCTCCTCCACCTTTAAAGACTATATTGCCGGATCCCCTAATACAACAGTTCCCCTCTACAGGTTTGTTTCTTTCTTTAAACTAAACATCATAATTCAATGATAGACAAAACAAGATGTAAATCTAAAACACTCGTGCATTGAGAAGGTAACAATTGAAAATAAGGAAATGATAGTTGCAATGTATCAGGGAATGCATTCATCCAAGAATTCCACAACTAGCAGTAATTGGGTTCTCAGAGAGTGTTTCAAACTTGTATACCTCGGAGATGAGATGCCGTTGGCTAGCCGAGCTTCTTGACGGCACATTCAGATTGCCCAGCATCAAAGATATGGAGAAAGATGTGGGCGAGTAGCAAGAATACATGAGGACATACTCGGGTCAATACTACAAGAGATCCTGCATTGGTGCTCTTCATATATGGTACAATGATCAGCTGTGCAAAGATATGGGATGGAACCCCAAAAGAAAGAAAGGATTCATTGCTGAGTTGTTTGAGCCTTATGGTCCAATGGACTATGCAGCCTCTTGAAGTGATGAACCCTGTTGCGTGGTTCCTGAACCCTGAGTTGCCAGTTATCTTGGTTCGTGCGTGCATGCATGCTTTTGGAATCATTGGATTCACTCACTGCTGAGAATTTTCGTGCTTTTCATGTTTATTCATTCAAAAGAATTCGTGTGTGTTTAAAATAAAATCAATAATTTCATCACTTTGGTTGTGGATCAACTGTGGTTGTATTTCTGGTAATAATATGAACAATAAATCTGATTGGGAGTCTTTGGACTTGAGCTCAATCTTAAGGCTACGCATTTTCTTTGGACATGCCTTTAATCAATCTTAAATGTAATTTCTCCTTAATTGCTCTTTTTTACAATTCCCAACTGTTACTTTCTAACGAAATAATTAGTATTTTGGCCACTCAAGAGTCAAGACTCATCACTTCAAAGATATTCTTAATTTTTATCTTAGTACATCGCAATCATATGTAAGGGGCACTGGTGGTCTTAAAGCAAACAATATAAAACTAGACATCCTAGATTTAAAATTCTGCATTCGGATTGATGAATTTCTTTTTCTTAAACCATTCGAGGTGCATTTGTTGAAAACTTCTTATCTATCTGAGGTGTATTTGTAAAAAACTTCTTATCAAGTGTTTGTGCACCCTGTGATTATTTCGGACTTTGTCCGGACATCGGAAATTCGGATGCCGATAAAAAAACAAGAGAGAAGTATCCTCTCTTTCACTTGAAGTGTATAATCTCGAACTCACAATGACAGTAGTGACGAAACACCATTTTACCAGAATTATGTCCAATACTAGCATCCATAGATATTTATCTAGTACCTGTAACCACGAAAATTGTGACAATCACGAGTTGCTAATTAACACGTATTCAACGCATATTTAAGTAAAACTTCAGCAAATTTTATTAAAAAAAATATTATAAGAGACAACTCTCCGATCGGAAAAAACTTTAATTATCTGCTGCCCGATGGAATATGTTTATTCTAATACACCAAAATTCAGCACTCCACATTACAATTGTATGCTTATATACTCGTACAGGAAGTTGATGAAAGCGTAGACAATACATACATCTTACTGAGAAAGATGAAGAGAAAGGAAGATCAATTGAATTGAGATCAGAAGAAAGAAGTTCCATCCCAAACCTTGAAAACCAATCTTCCAAGCAGCAGAAGGAGCAGCAGGAGCAGAAGGAGCAGCAGAAGGAGCAGCAGGAGCAGAAGGAGCAGCAGAAGGAGCAGCAGGAGCAGAAGGAGCAGCAGGAGCAGAAGGAGCTGTTTTGCCAACAATGAAAAGCTAAAGAGTCTTGGTTGAATGTTATAATTCTATACAAGTGGAAAGAGTTGCATATGACAAAAAAGAACTACATGTAAGCATTTCCATTTGACAAGGTTAACGGATTAACCATGTCAGAATCATGAATTTAACCTAGCTTGCATGGTAGGATCATGCACTAATCTTGGGACAAAAAAAAAAAAAAAAACTAGTGCAAAAGAGTTAGAGAATTGCACCAACCTGGACAAATGGACTCTGTGACAAGGGATGTCAAAATGGTTTGGCTAGTGAAACCTGAATAGACGCAGCTTGTTTGGTTACAACCGGAAGATGTTTTGTTACCGATGGATAGACTGTCTGCACCTTCACATTGCATGGCAGGGCATGTAGTCCATTGAGTTGGTTTGAGTCCAGAAGGCTCGCATTGCAGTCTAACAAGCGAAATAACAGGAACTTAGAAACTGGGAAATCCACCAAGAAGAGGGGGAAAAACACAACATGAAGAAGAACCATTGAGTTATGAACTTACTTATAGTTGTTGGCTGAGTCACATTTGCACTTCACACAGTTGTAAGCAGTGTAGACATAAGTGCCATTGGCAAGCTGAAGTAGGGGGTAGTCCAAGGAGCTACTACTTACATTAGATGAACAAGCTACAAACAAACATTTGAGCATAAACTTTATTCCAATGACTACAATACCAAATAAAGTTGTGAAAAAATCAATAAAGAAATGAGAGTGAGTGGTAAAGTTTTATTAGTTGGATAAAAAGGAGCATCTCATTACATCCAGGCAGGAAAGATTGTTACACACAAACATAGAAGTGATTCCGACGAAACCAATCCTCGAAATAGATGGACAAGAAACATCCTCTAAAGATTGTTGAACCCACCCACGTCGTCTTAGGTCACAACAATTTAAGGGCAACAGTAGATAGATACTCGAGAATGGAACACAGAGAGCCGTGTGTGGACCGTGTTGGCCTACTGAACTGACTATAGTCTAGCTGAACTCACTTCCGTGTACGTATATCCCCCAGGGTGGGCCGTGCGAGTACGACTTCTTAAAATTGAGCTTTTTCTTTATTTATTTATTTTTAAGCACCGATCCGGCGATCCCTACACGGTGAATAAAAGGTACTAATTATCCCTGATTTTTTAATTTCATAATTATATGTTCTTTATCCCAGTCATCATTATGTTTGCAGTTTTTTTTTCACAATAATCAACAAATGGTAAATGTATATCTAACCTAATCTTATTTGGTAAAAAAAAGGAACCTGGGAGAGGAATGTCAAGGACTTGGCCGGCCAGAAGCTGCTTGGCATCAGTCATGTTATTGAGTGTCAAAAGTGTAGCCGGAGTGGTCCCGTACTGCTCCGCTATCGCATCCACCGTGTTTCCTTCATCCACCACCATTCCATAATGTACGACCTTAGCCCCGTTCACTTCATCGCAGCTGCACGGCAGTGGGATCCACAGCTCCTGGCCCGGAATAATCAGGCTCGCATCTGGCAACTTATTGGCGTCCACTATTTGCTGGTACTTTACCAGACCCGAGAACACGTCATTGGCGATATGGAACAAGAAGTCGCCTTTTTGCACCGTGTAGACCGGTTTTCGATTCGACAAGCCCGTCCCGTTGGCGCACACGCAGGTGAAGGGGATTCGGATCTTCTCCTTCGCGGTCACATTTCTGTCGGATGGGGTGGAGGTGGGGAAGTTGTTTGCGCCGAGGAGGTTCCGGAACTTCTTCACTTGGAAGAGTGATTGGATGGCGGCGATGTTGGTATTGTTTGGGGACACGTAGTCGATCAGGGCGGTACACGTAGCGCCTGCTTTGCTGCACTTGAGTTTCGTCTCTGCCGTCGATGTGGCCGCCAGAGCAGTGACTAAAAGCATACCCAGAAGCACCTTAGCATAACCCATCTCTCTCTCTCTCCAGCTTTGAGCTTTCTTGTACGGTAGCAGAAAAGAAAGAAGAGCACGAGGAGGAAGAGGTGGGGTTTATCCGATATTGGTGGTGGGAAAGAGTGGGAAAGAGTGCTCCCATAAATGCAGACACTTGCTTGACCGAATTGGAAGACTTGCAAAATTGCAAGTGGGAAAAGTCGCCTTTTTGCCCTCGGAATTGCGTCACGGACTTGATTCATCTACACGTTCGTTTGACGTGCGCCAAGGGTAAACTTCTAACATCTAAAAGTCACGTTGATCCCAAAAACACTGTTTCTGCATCATCTTTTTTACATAATTTTTCATGGTTTTATATGGTGGTCTTAAAAAATTATTTATTATATTCGTAATTATCTTATTACATCCAAAGATAATAAAATGTTCAAATTATCTTTTATTGTTTTAAAAAACTCGAAATTAATGTGCAATTCCTACCGGAAGCGTTAGACTTGTTGGAAGTCAAGATTCAAAAGTGCGACTGAGCTGTTGACGTGGTCTTGACTGGCGCCGGGAGTTGAGGTTAGACGGGAGTGGTAACAATGGAAGTAACTGTGTAAAATATAATATGAAAAGGTTGGGTGGGTAGTGCCAGAACAGCCTCGGTCGGTTTTTGACTCGAGTAGAAGAGTAGTGATGGAGACATCACTGCATCGCATCATTCATTTCATTTGTTGCGGAAAAAATAAATGTGAACATCGAATAAAACCAAAAGGACCGCGACCCAAGCATTAAGCATGTGAACACCAGGACTTGATGATTCCTTAATGAATTGGCCTTTCCCATGGCAACGTTTAAAATAGTCAGTCAACGCTTTTGTTTCCTGGAAATTCATTCGCCAGCAATTGGCTGAGTCTTTCTTTCATACCGCCATGATGCTATTGTATGATTGGAAAACAAGCAACTCTTTCTATGCTAATATTGAAGTTGTTAGTATGTTTGATATTCAATAAGCCAACTTGCTCAGTTGAATGTTTGACAATTCAAGATGCTTCACTCCTATTTTCTTTATGATTAGAGATCCAACACAATGAGGTAATGATGAAATAGCTATATAATTTATGACATTTTCCAAAGAAGCACTTTCCCTTTAACATTTAAATTCTAGTTTTGACTAATTGATCAAAACTAGAATTTGATTACAAGAAGAAAACTATAAATTCAAAAAAAAAAAAAAAAAGATATTACTGAGCTTTCTCATCACTTTAAACTCTAACGCCCCTGGGCTCATCTGTTGGGTCCAACTACTTTATAGGAAATCGACTTCAGATTAGCAACTCAGCATTAAGAACGAGCTGCAAGAATTAATGAGAATATATATATATATATATATATATATATATATTATATACACATCATTTCTCCTCCAAACGCCGCAACATTGACTCAGCAAAGCTCTGTTGCCTGCAAAGGCAACAAAAATAATTTTGAAAATGTGATTATCTTCTGGTCTGACCAAAAAAATGTAATCTCTCAAGTTTACTTTTTTAAGGATGGGAATGGTTCAGCAACACGATAAGGAAAACATCAAACAAAAAGGTTAAGGCCACTAAGACCAGCAAGCTTGCCAGGGCAACACTATGATGAGTTCAGTCCTAAGTATCACCTTAATTTGGTCAACAAACTTACTTCTGTTCTCTATGTTTTGGGCTAGGGCGAGAATACTTTAGATATCCATCCCAAGGAACCTTTTTGAGCCCTGCTCTAACAGAGATTATGTCCCTTACCCTGCATAAGAGCATTCATATTTTAACAGAAGCTATTAATAAATAAGAGATGGTTCTAACTTCTAACGCCAATCTATGAGATTCCAAAAATACAGAAAAAGTGTGCTGCATGCCATCATTTTAACTCATTCCAACTAAGCAGAAGATTACTTACCTCTCTGCAAACTCAATGGGTGTCTCTCCGGGTTTCAGATTTTGGGGCTCCAGGTACCAAACATCACAAACAACAGCCCAGGATGTCATGAGCTGCAGTAGATGCATCGTGAAGGATTGCCTGCAAAATAACGCACATAGTCCAAGAATTACTCTCTAATTTCATTACAAAAATAAGTAAATATCTGAAACACAAGATAAGGTGAATGCAATACATCTAGATCCTAGCCCCAATATGGAATTTGTGTCGTTCTAACATAAAACACAGCATGAATATTGTACGGTTGTTCAGATATTTTTTTTTATTTGTTAAAAAATATATAGAAGATCAGATGGATTTATCTTTGGCAAAACCTTGCTGCAGATAAATGGAGTTCTTCACCACCCTGTCAAAATGGCAGGGATACTTTTATCCACACACACAAACTTAGTGAGCTCTATGCATCTACTTACTTCCGGCTGTTCCAAAAAGCATCAACAAATATTTTGTTGTACTTAATTGCAATTGGACAAACAGTGCAGCCAAGTTCAAATGCACCCTACATTGCATTAAAAAATAAGAGTTAGACAAGTAAAGAGGAAACTTAGAGAACGAAATTAAAGTTTGTATTCTCTTCAACAAGAGAAGAAAATACATGTACCTTCTTGAACATAACTGTATAGTGATTATTTACACAAGTTCCCTCTGGAAATATTAGAAGAGGGTTATTGTCAGTTCCCTGGACGTGTTCCCTCAACCTGAGGTATAAAAGTCCAGATAGTCATAACATCGATAATCTTCTGACATAATTAATTTCTACATTTTTTTTATTTCAACTTACTTCCTTGCTACTATTTCGCGATCCTTTGCCTCTGCACGATTGAACCAGATACATCCTTCACTCTCCAATATGGTCTTTTGCAAGAGTCCTATACAGATATAAATAAATAAAATCTTTCCTTTCCATTCTTTTAAGAATAATTGTGGCTTTCACCCTAAAAAATTCAAATCGTCCAGTGCAAAGTGTTGACTAAATGTAAATGATATTATAAATATTAAATCTACAGAATATCATAAAGGCCAAAAATTACTTATTTTCACTTATATTACACTACAACTCAAGATAAGAAATGTGGACCATGCCAAGGACTTAAGAATGCACCTTTTCTAATCAGACAGGTATCCCACTGAACCCATACAAGTTATTCATGATACATCTTTTTTGATGGGGAACATGATACTAATCCACATAAGTGGATATATATGTTATTGATGCAGTGGCAAAGCCAGTACTCGTGTGAGAAGACATTTGTAAATACTAAAAACGAAAAAAGTTGTTATTGTCCATGTACATATTGCAATCAAATCGTGAAACTTAATTAAACCCAGGGCGAGTTGGGAAAGCAAATAATTCTTATAAAAACAGATTACCCTAGTGACACAATAACTACATATTTCCAACCAAAATATAAAACAAAATTGTAATCAAATCCCAGAATATTGACTTCCATCGAATTCCACGTTCCAACCAGTTGGAGCATTTTACACATTATTACAATACATGGGAACTTCATTAACATGCTACAGAGTACAGATCTTTCTATCACCACTGGATCTGCTTAAGAAAAGTAAAGTCCTAATTGAAACTTCTGGATAAAAACTATTCAAGAATAATCAGTAATACTTTGTGAGAAACGCACACACAGTAACCAGAAATCATTAATGAGACTGTGTTACCTTTTCTTTCGGGGTGGGTGGGTGGGTGAGATCTTTCTATCATGTCAACTATATAAAGTTATTTTAAGCATGAATATTGGCACTAAACACTTACCAACCCATCCAGGATGCTTCTGCATAATAACAGCAAATGCAGTCATCTGCTCTAAGATAATGAAATCGATCATGGAAGTATGATTGACTACAAAAACCTGTTAAAGTTAAACCCATAAACAGAAGCAAAAATATTTCAATAACTAAATATACATGCAAAAGCTTGAAAATTACTAAAATACACTGTTCAAAACACATCAGATGACATCCAAAAGACGGTTATACCTGCTTAGGCCGCAAGCTAGGCCGTGGCCCATGGTATTTTACCACCCCAGTCCATGACGCCACGAAGAAGCTGCATATTAATTCCGCCAAAAACCTCTGGAAATACATTGCACAAAACAGAATACGTTAAATCCAATGCACAACAAGATTTTTAAGAAGCTCGTGGTAGAGAAAGGAAAGGCAAGAAGAAGGCACATTGAGGTAAGGCCTTTTATTCAATCTATGTCACAATAAAAAAAAAAATTTCTGTAGCTGCATCCACTCCCTTGAATTCACCATAGCTAACTCATCAAAAAAGCTCTAAAAATTTATAAAAACAGATCAAAGAATAACATTATAAATAAGAGAAAACCAATTCTCCCAAAAGAAGAATTGGGGCAGCGGAGACTGAAAACCATAACGCTTTACTGCCTTTGCTAAATTAAGCATGTCCTGAATGTGTTTGCAGAGTTTCCGTTTGCAGTCTACAGTTCATTGGAAGGAGGAAAACAAAAATTTTTTAGTCCATTGTGCAGATTATCAACAATGTGTGACAAATGGTTAATGTTTTCCTTTTTGGTAATTAAGTAAATGTATGGAAAATGGTTCTATACCTATGAAAAGATAGTGTCACAGGTTCCTTCCACGGATTTCCATATGAACATGGAATCTCAATAGTTTCTTTGGTCTGACAAAATAGAGCAGGGGGGGGGGTGGGGGGAAGGGATCAATTTCCACACCTTGTTCCATCATGCAATAATATTAGAAAAATTCTAATTCTAAACATAAGCCTCACACCCTGCACACCCACTTAAAAACATGTGATTTTACTTTTTTATCCTCATATTTAATATTGAATTCTACTTAAAAACATGTGATTTTATTTTTTTATCCTCATATTTAATATTGAATTCAATATTAAATATGAAGATAAAAAAATAAAATCACATGTTTTTAAGTGGGTGTGCAAGGTGTGAGGCTTATGTATAGCACAACTCATAATATTATAGCGTATCATGATCCCTTCCAAAGAATTCATATGACCGTGGATTCTATCGTATTCTCCTCTGCCTTAATATAATGAGCGTCCTATTAGTAGGTTGCAATGGGCGATTTATCTAGGCCTAATCAATCTTTAAATATATCAATGTGTAATCTTTCTACTACAAAAGGGTTCTGCTGCATAACAATATTACCAACTAGAACGTAGAGTATGTCAAAGAAAATTCAAACAATAGATTTTCACATTACTTTTCATTTGATGAACATATATACAAGAGAGAACTTTAAATTAACATAATACTTAAAAAACTACGCAAGTCACCATAACAAGCTCACGTAAAAGCATTCAAACTCAAAGACAGGCTGTTCAAAGTTGCCATTTCTAATATATGATAAATAGACATAAACAAAAGAACAATTAATTTATTTAAAAGAAGATAAGCAATGATTAGATGAAAATTTAAGAGCAAGTTGCACTTCGCACCTTGAGCTTTTTCCTCAAACTGTCATGACCTTTGAGCAGAAAATGCACCGGAATAAAAGACGACAGGAATATTATCCATCCCACTGTTAGTACTATAACCCTGCATATTCAATTGGGACCAAATCACATGCGTAAGGAAAGAAAAAACAAATCACGCGAACCCCATTAATAGGGCAAACAGAAAAATCCTCCATTGGCATGTTATTTATGATCAAATCGCAGACTTTCCCAGAACCCCAATTGCTTTAAAACACCTTCCCAGCTATTGAGTAAGAAATCCAAGGCCATTTGCGTCACGCATAAGATCAAGCAGCTCCACCATTGAGTACTAGTAGTTATAGTAAGGCTAACCTCCAAGGGAATAGGATCAAATATCGAACTACGACCCCGCAACACCAGAGCGGAAACAAATACGCATTCCAGTTCCATGGCTCTGGCGGATTCGACTTGAAACATCGTGTGAATGAATCCTGCCCATTCATTAAAAAGCAATTAAATAAACAAACAAAAATCCAAATCTCTTAACTTACAAAAATCGGTTTAAAAATAATGAAATGTATTGCATAACTGTTTATTAAAAACAAAAAAAAAAAAAGGAAAACGCACGAAAACATAGCTTACATCGACAATGGCACCAGCAGCCTCAGTTAAGGCAGGGGAAATGTCAAGCAAATCACGCCTTCAAAAGAAAAAAAAAATTTTAATAACGGAACAATTGATCAAAGAAAAATTATATTCACCATCTTAACTTCTATATTTTTAACATTAGATAATAGATTTATAAATAAAATATAATAAATAATTTATAATTATTTAATAACATATTTTATATAGGATGATGGAATAACGATAAAAGTTGAGATGACGACTAAATTCGTTTCCGAAAAAATGACTTTTGGAATCTCGCAACAGCCACATTCTTTTTTTTCCATGCTTTCTTTTTCCACTATCGCTAAGCAAACCAAACAAGCCGAGAGAGAGACTGAGAGAGAGTTTGATGTACAGGCGGAGCTTGCCGTGAGGCTCTTGGATGGAGGATCCGGAAGGGAGGTAGTCCTCGAGGTTGGGTCGATCCAAGTCCAACTCGGAGCTTAACGAGGTTAGATTCTCACTGCCACTCATCTCTGTATCTGTTGTACGTGTGGAGTTTCCCAATCTGGGTGGCCTCGAAACCTTGATGCTTTGGTCCTTTTCTTCTACTTCTGTATGTACGACAAGTCATGGTATTAATTTCTGGAAACTACTGATAATTATGGACCAGAGACTAGAGTTTCCTTTCCTTCATGAAATTATTCTGATTTTTGAATAGAAGTTGGCTGTTGTCATTAATACTGTCCCACCCAATCACCAAGCAAATTCCCCGTACGTGCGGCGGCCACCTTTATTAAAACGTTAACCCAGCAGCAACTGCATGTCATCACTCAAAACTTATATCCTGTCTACCAATGCATCTCCAACTGTCTTCACCAGATTGGTCTGAATTTCGTGCCTACATCTCTCCCCAACTCACATAAAACTTCAAGGAGTAATGTTACGGGACTCGAAGTTTTGTTTCGAAAAAATGTTTCGAACGTTATACTTTATTTTGTTTTTTTTTTTTTCTTTTTTTTCATATATTTTTTATCATCATAAATATTTTTTTAAAAAATAAAAAATTTACAATATTATTAAAAAACACTTTTTTTAATCATTAAAAAAAAAAAAAAAAATCTCTTTCGGGACCCTTCGACTTCAAGACAACCAGTCTATTCGCACTAGGTTGCGGCGCTTCGTACCCACTAACTACTGGTCCAAGGTTGGTAAACAACATACTCACCTTTTTCTTTTCTTTTTTTCATCAACGTAACTTTTTATATTAAGGGCTGGTTTGATACAGTGATTGTTTTCTCTTATTATTATAATTTTTAAATTTTTATATAAAATATAATAAATATTTTAAAATTTTAAAATTTTAAAATAATAATAATATAAAAAAATAATTTTTTATTCAACTTATCTAAAATTATTTCGTCTCATTTTACTATCCAAATGAAACTTAAATTTTATATTTTTTTGTCATATTTCTTAATATTATAAATTTTAAATATTTTTTTTATATCAATCATTTAGATAAAATAGATTTACAATAAAAAATAACATTTATCTCTCCTCTTTTTGTTTCTCAATATAGATCCAAAATTATCTTGAGACACTAAAGTTATGTTTAGATGTTGAGATGATTTTAAATTATTTGAATTAATATGTGAATAGTAATATTTTATAGATCCTATTAAAATATATTTGAATATAAATAAGTTAATACATATGTTCAAATGAGTTTAATTTTTTATAAAAAAAATAAAAGAAATAGTGAATATTGTCAATGATTAATTTAAAATGGATTGAACTAATATTGACAGTCAAACATAACCTAAAGTCCATTATGGCACCAACTGGTTCCGTCATCAAGCATTCTCGGTCCAACTTTACGATAACTTGTTGGATTGAATCTTAAGATGGGTCTCGGCCCAAATATCTTGCAAGCCCGGATTACAAGACATTTTTTTGGAGCCAAGTTGCAATATCAACATGGCTGTGCTGGGATGTGGGTTTAATTATTTCAAAGGCACTTCTCTTCAGTTCAGCTCCGACGACAACCGACGATCTTTGCTGAGGATTCGGTTGATTCTGCTCATTTCACGCCCTCTTCAAATGTTGATTTGCCTAAATGTTCGGTTGAGATATATACTCGATGAATGATGTAATAATTCTAGACAATCATGTCAATGTCGGTATGTGATTTGGTGGATCAAACCGTTTGTACTTAACAAGACTCTTCAAATAATAACTGTACACCAAGATGATAGTGCTATGCTCCATTTGGCATACAAAGCACATGAACCGGATTTAAAGAAAAAAATGTTTATATCATTGGTTTTGGAGTTTGATAGCTAACAAATCACTGTTCATGAATTAACTAAATAATAGAGTAGTCAGGAATTTTGACCCAAAACGAACAAAAAATAAAAACAATAACTTAGAGAGGGTCTAAATGTGCATTCCTTAGGCCTGCATTTCCTGGTTGGCTCCATACCCAGATGATGATTTTCATGATTAATAAATAAACCAAGAAAGCAAGAAGGGAAAATCATTGAAAAAGTCATCTATTATTTAATGCCTCGGACGTAATCCAAGCCCTTTAAATGAATATGATAATTCACCATGCATGCATGACCTTGTCTCTCCATTCTCATCCATTACGTGACTTCAAAGTTCAAACCCCCAATCTTTACACAATTTCCATAATCAGCCTTCTTCCATTTTCCAAGACAAAGAGTGTCACCATCTCTACCGTTGAAAATTTCTCCTTCTCTCTTCTTCTTTCCAACAACCCCCTGGCCCCGGCCATTGCATTAGGTGCTTGGCCCAATTTTCTATACTCCACACCTATTCATGCCACCCTCTATCTTCTATAAAATAATTACATAAAACTAATTTAATAAAAATTTTTATGTCAGTATCATATTTATTTAATTATTTAAAAAGATTATGTGAGACTTACACACTCACAACTATAAATATTATTTTTCTTTAATTTGTGTACGTAGACTTGCAATATCTTTAGAAAATTAATTTTGGCGGTTAATTGGAAGATAAGATTGGTAATTGTGATTAAGATGGGTATTAAAAGCTGTTATAGTAATGGATGAGCTTAGTTGGTTGCTAAGTTGTTAAGCTCCATAATCCTTGATTAGAAAGGTAATTAACATTTCAAGGATGTGGACGATGCGTACAATGAAAAGATGATAAGGTTAAAAACCGTGGGCTCGTTTGAAACGTTTTCTGGACGGCTAGCCTCCGAGGCAAAAGAGCTGGCGCCTAATCACATTGTAAAAGCGTTATTAACGAGCCCCCAAAACGACAAATGGACGTACTGAGCATAAGGACGACCGTTGTTCCACGCGCTATCTAATTGGACGCAATCGTTTTAACGGTGATTTGGGCCTTTACCAGGATGGGTCAGTTAGCGCACGCGCCTTTGTCTATAGGAGATGGAATGGGGAATAACTGATTTCTTGTCAGAGTTAAAAATTTGGAAAAGGTCACCTAAACACGTGAGATACACGTGAAGCGGGAAAGCGCAACAAAGATCTTTCCCCCGGAAGAGTTTGTGCACATCCACTCACACCGCCCTTTCCAATACTGGCTTGTTTTTTCTTAATTTCTATTCTATATATGCTATGCATATTAATTATTACATATCTATTTTTAAAAAACTATTTAATATATGAGGTATAATTATTATGGAGTAATGTTATTTTTTATATAATATTAAATAATTAAAAATTATTTATTATATTTTATTCGTGAATATATCATTTAATGTCATATTATAAAATAATAAAAATTAGAATTTTTTATTATTATCTTCACTTGTATATTGGAAAAAAGAGAATGCCAATAAATTTTCGAAAACAAGTATTATCTTCACTTGTGTCGTAACAGTCAGTGAAAAAGGGCTTGGGTTTCGGGCGTGGAGGTTCGAATCGCTTGAATCTAATGACAGGTGTATGTACACGTCAGGTCCGAGTAATCACACCCAAGCGGATCCAGCATTAGACTGGGAATTTTTGCTCTTTTTTTAATTTATTAAAATAGTTAATTGTAATTACGCAGCAGTGTTCTTCTTTGAATCGTTCGTGTTATTCTCTTGGGGAGAGCTAATATGGAAACGCAGTCGTCCGCTTCATCGTCACCATCGCACAGAGAAGACGACCACCGCCATGTCCTCCTTTTCATAGCTCAACCTACCCAATGCTCCCTTCCTTCCAATACTATGACGACGGCGCCGACGACAACAACGGCCATGAAGATGAAGAAGAAGAAGCTTAACCTGGATACTGCTAACAGCAAGAAGGGCCTAGCGAGTCGGAGTGGCCTTCACGGCGTGATCGTCGCGAGCCTCATCCACCAGCTCCGGAGACCCCGTATCCTACACCAACGCCACGTTTTCCCTCTCATCTCTGCTCTCTCTGGTTGCCTCCTCCTCCTCTTCGCTGCCTCCTCCCTTCCCGTTATCCAGCACCAGAGCCACTTCTCGGTACCTATTCTTTTTAACTCTCATTCTGTCGGTCTCTTTATTAATCTCAGACGTTGTATTTTCATTCACTTTTGTGTTCTGCATTTTTTCTGTGCTTGTTTTTTTTCTGGGAGCTCAGTTCGGCAATGCGGTCGAGGTTGGATCGGACTCGGATGCGGGAACGTCGTTTACTGTGCCGGTACGGAAGGTTTCGTCGCCCGTTTCGATTCTGGCTCAATTGGTTTTGTGGTTGATTTGCGTTTGTTGAATTTGTTGTTTAGGCAAGTGGAGGGAGTTTAAGCCGTGACTTGTGGGTGTCGACGCTGTCCAAGCTGTACCACGGTTGCAGTAATGCTAGCGATAAGTTTGCGAGTACGTATCGAAATCCACAATCTTCATTTCCTAAGACGGCAAAATCCGTTTCACTTTTTCGAACATTAATGAGATTTTTTTGGAGTCTCTGATTTTGAACAAATATTTCTCAATTATTTGGAGTGTCTAATTAATAATTTATTTGTGCTGTTTGATAGCAGGGGCTGATGCGAAAACGCATCCGAATCGGCACTTGTTGATTGCTACTAGTGGAGGCTTGAATCAACAAAGAACAGGGGTAAGCTTCTTGAGCCGTGCTTTTTTTTTTTTTTTTTCCGGTATGTTTTTCTGTTTTTGGAGTAGCTTTTTGTCAATATGTATCGAGCGTATTTGGTCGTCGAATATGGAAACGTAGCCTTTAAGCTGGAATTGATCTCACACCGTGACTCTGGGGGTTATAATCTTTTTTATTTTCCAGGTCACTCTTTCAAAATCGTAGTCAAATCTGTGACCCTGGATTTAACGTGACTCTGCTTAATGTTTTTCAATTATATTCTCTTAAATGTGGATCATGATTTCACTTGGGCAGCTGAATGCAAATAGATGTTAATACCCAGTAACTCAGATAAGAATCTTGTTTTAGTTCGTTATGAGTTTTTTCAACGAATGGCTCAAAATACACAGGATAAAGAAGCCATTTTATTGGTGGTTGTTAATTTGGGTGTTAGTAAAAATAGCTAGACGGGGAACGGTATTTTTTTGTGCCTTTTATAAATGATTCCTGAAAAACGTTGGTCCATGACTTAAGATGGTCTATCCTTACAATGGGCGTGTTGCTGAAATAATTCGATTCCTACCTTGCTGCAGATAACAGATGCGGTTGTTGCAGCTTACATTTTGAATGCTACTCTTGTTGTACCAAAGCTGGATCAGAACTCCTTTTGGAAGGATGCCAGGTTTGTTTAATATCTCATTGCTCGAATAGGAAAATTTATTCTCTTTATGTTGTAATGAATTCTGGTGTTTTCTGCAGCAACTTTGCTGAGATCTTTGATGTGGACCAATTTATCTCATTTCTTTCAAAAGATGTTAAAATCATCAAAGAGCTTCCAACAAACGGAGGGAAAGCCGTGACACCATATACCATGCGCGTTCCAAGGAAATGTAATCCAAAATGCTACGAGAAACGTGTTCTGCCTGTCCTTAACAAAAAGCATGTAAGTGTTCAGTTGCTTACAGAAAGTTGTGAATCTTATAATCAACTTGAATGTCATTTCCATGCTTTATGTTCTAGATTTTCCTATTTCATGTTATCGTTCCATCATCATGAACATTAGGTATTTTACTTATCAAACAATAATAAACAAAAGAAAAACATAAACAAAAGATATTATAGTGATTGCCTTCGAATCCTTAAATGGAGGGTAATATTTCTTCCTGTGTCATTTGTTTTGCTTTTATAGAGCCCATGGTAAAAGCCTATTTAATAGTCTAAGCCATGGGGCTGATTGTTCTAGTGTTGCAACTACCATGGATGCAAATGTTAAGCACCACTGATTGTTTTGGATGTTCCTCTCCTTCATTTTTGGTTTTTTTTTTTTTTTTTCCATTTTGCATCCTCAGTTAAGATCTAACAGTTGAGAGCATGCAACTTGACCAATTTTTCGTCCATCCTAACAATCAGATCTGAACCAACAGTTGCAAATTGAAAATATAGGTTGTTTACAGTACAAATAAAAAATCATGCTGTGGTTTGTGGGTGAAAAGTGTAATTCCTCTCAGATTTTATAGTTATGTGATTTTATGTAAAGTGGTTTACTCAATGCTTTGGAAATGTTTGAGGTATGAAATGATATATTGTTATTCTCGAAAGTGTTATTTGATTCGCTGCTGGTCTTGAATGAGTTGTTGGATTCCGCAGTTGATCTTGTTGGTTTCCCTTTTGATGGTGCAGGCTGTCCAGCTCACTAAATTTGATTACAGGCTTTCAAATCAGTTGACTGCTGATTTACAAAAACTTAGATGCAGAGTTAACTACCATGCTCTGAAATTTACTGATTCTATTCTCGAAATGGGTAAAAGGTTGGTCCAGAGGATGAGGATGAAAAGCAAGCATTTCATTGCACTGCATTTGAGGTAAAGTACTAACAATGCTTTTGTTAAATATTTCTTTACTCTTTGAAATAGTACAGTCAGTTACATTGTTAACATGATTTCAGTTGCTAGTTGTCGGACTACCTTGAACAGAGTACAATTTTTAACTGTTTGAGTTCATATTTAACTTATCAAAAAAACTGTTCGAGTTCATATCAACAGGTTACTCGAGGAATGAGACTGTTTATTCTCATTTACTTGTAGAAAAAAAGCATTGCGTTGGTAAAGGTTTCTAGATGAAATATAATATGCGAGTGCATGTTTTTTATGGCAACAAAACCTGGAGTTATGATATTTTAATGGATTGAAATAAAGTTTTCACAATTTGTTTTTTAGAAAATTGAAGTATATTGGGAAGGGTTGTTAATGCGAATTGGTTTATCATGTCTAGGTTTGAACCAGATATGCTTGCATTTTCTGGATGCTATTTTGGTGGGGGAGAAAATGAAAAAGGAGAACTCGGTACAATACGAAAGAGGTGGAAAAACTTACATGTGAGGCTCCACTAGACCTTAGAAAAGATTATTCAACCTCAACAGCAGGTTAGGACTGTCTGAATGTTGAGATGTTTATTTTTTTATGACGTGCAGGCAAGCGACCCTGAAAAAGTACTAAGGCATGGAAGATGCCCACTCACTCCGGAGGAAGTTGGTCTTATGCTAAGAGCATTGGGTTTTGGAAGTGATGTTCATCTATATGTGGCATCAGGTGAAGTATATGGAGGTGAAGAGACATTGGCACCCCTCAAAGCACTCTTCCCAAATTTTCATTCGAAAGAGACTATAGCTAGCGAGGAGTTGGCACCATTTTCATCATTTTCTTCTCGCATGGCTGCACTAGACTTCATTGTTTGTGATGAAAGCGATGTTTTTGTCACCAACAACAATGGCAATATGGCTAGAATGTTGGCTGGACGAAGGTATGTCATTATTGTTAAGGTGCTTGGAAGCAATCTTAAGAATGACTTTAATACCTCTGGAGTGTTTTTTTTTTTTTTTTTAACAATGTTCAATTAGTTTTAAAAATTGAAATTGTCTTTAGAAATCGCAAGTAATTTTCACAACGATTGAAGTACCACCAGTTTAATAAGGAAAAGCACTTTTGTGGGTTGAGAGAAAATATACGGTTGAAGTTTCTGTGCATAGGGCCATCTCCTTTCTAACTTTAATAGCATTGAAAACGTTCTGGCTAGGATCAGTCCAGTGGCTGTTAGAGGTCATTCTTCTGGCTGCTTCCAGACACACCTTTAATATTTTGATGAGAAAGGTAATTCAACTCAATCTGTTAACTGGGTATGCATAATAACATAAATATGCTTGTCTATGCAGAAGATACTTTGGGCACAAACCAACCATTCGTCCAAATGCTAAGAAACTGTACCGCTTGTTCATGACTCGAAATAACATGACATGGGAAGAATTTGCCTCCAGAGTTCGAAGTAATCAGATTGGGTTCATGGGAGAGCCAAATGAGGTGAAGCCTGGTAGGGGTGAATTTCACGAGAATCCAACATCCTGCATATGTGAGAAGTCCAAGGAAAAGGCAGGGGGAGTTTTGATTCCTCGGAATCAAACCAATAATCTCGATAGAAGTGGTAAGGAGGATAGCATAAATAAGGATACCAGTGAGGTGACAGATGAGCAGTTAACTGAGGATGAGCAAGAACAGTCAGATATGGATTATGCAAATGGAACTCTAACAACATCAGATCGCAATCCTTTGCTTAAACACGAGCAACCAGAACTTGAGGAAGAGTTGTTTTCAGACTAAAATCAGGGAGGCTGCATACAATCAATCCCCATTGAAAGGTTGTAGGCCATACCTAACCCAATTTTTCAAGAGATTCTTTCGGGTCCTGTTGCTCCATTCTTATTTGTTTCAATGGAGTTTCTTTAACCGAGACGGCAGTGACAACAAAGTACTTTGTACATACAGCTATGCATTGGCAGTCCACCAGATTGAGTTTCCAGTTTCTGTACATCATTCAGATTTTTATGCTTCTTGTACATAATAAACCGCTAGGATTTGTGGCTTGGGACAGAATCTTTTGCTGTCTTTGAGGATGGTGGCCGTAAGACAAGGCAGGGGAGGGGGGGGGGACATGGAAATAGGGGTGGTTTAAGATTTGATTTAGAATGTAGGCTTTTACTTTTTCTCTTTCCTTTTCTTTAGTTTTATTTCTATTTTTATAATTTCTTTTCCCCTATCTATATTTTGCAAGATTTAAAGCGTATATTGTCAAACTGTCTGGTTCACAAATTTTCAAGTAATTGCAACATAAAGCATATTCTGGATTTGATATCATTCTTTTCGTACACTACGAAAAGTGACTGCACTCAAATTTTTTTATATAAAATTAAGAGACCATAGATAACGTGGCTTTGGCATCCACGGATTGGTCTGTGACTGTGCTTGACTGACAACACTACTTACTGGAAGTTACAGATACACGTCATATAAATCGTAATCCAGTTAGAGACTACGTGGCCACACTGGAGTCTATTGTTCCCCTTTCTTCATCCCCTTTCCTCCTCTCCTTCTTTTTTCTTCTCATTGCCAAAGTATTTTTTTAGAGAGAGAGAGAGATAGAGCGCTCCAAAGGCAACAATGGCGTTGAGGCTGCCAACACACCTGGCGACACCTGCTAAACTCAATCATCATCATTGCCATCGCCACGGCGGACTGTCATGGCGGCGCACTTTAGCATCCGACGCTCTCATCTCTTCCTCGGTTTCTTCTTCTTCATCATCGATTTCTCCATCTTCGGCCGCCGGTACTTCGTTTTCTTCCCTAATCTCTCTCTCGGCGCATGATTTCCTCTCCACTATTGGATGACTCTTTCGGGAGCCAATTTGAAGACTTGGCTGATTGTTTATAATAACAGTAACTGTATTTTGTGACTGTTTATTTGTTCAAAAGGAAAATTCAATGTGGTGAAGTGCACTTCTGCTCCGGCGGCAGCAGCAGGTGCAGTGAATCTAGGGCCAGGGACGCCAGTGAGGCCGACGAGCATACTAGTTGTTGGTGCCACCGGTACTCTTGGAAGGCAGGTTGTGAGGCGGGCACTTGACGAAGGCTACGATGTCAGATGCCTCGTCAGGCCTAGACCTGCCCCTGCCGACTTTCTTCGTGATTGGGGCGCTACCGTTGTCAATGTACGTCACTCCCTCATCTCAATCCCGCTTACTCGTTTCTTCTTTCTTGTTGATGTCCAATTATACATATTGGGTTTGTTTGTATTTCCTTGGAAGCATTCATTTTTGCCATGTGTTCTGACGAGGCCATTTGGTAGTAATTTTTTGTTTTGCTTTGTTTTGTTTTGGAGATTGATACGTGCAAATATGATGTCTTTGTTAATTATATCGAATTCTTTTGTTCTGTGAAAACTAGTTTAGTCATGACGAGCTTCTTTATTAGTAAGGTTTTCCCTGAATAATTAGATGAATTTGGCTCTTGCTAATCTTTTTGAGGAGGCTTTCTCTTGAATATGAACTCATCAGCAAAATTCCCTTAAAAAGATGTGATTCTTTTGTATACCCACGAATATATTTTACCTCGCGTTGTATTATCGTTCCACTTGTGGAACCTGGTTAACCAAGGACGCGGGTTAAGTTTGCTATCCTACTTTGAGGTATCTTCCATAAATTAGTTTTTTTTTTCCTTGATAGGTATAGATGCTTTTCGTTGTATTCTATCTATTCACTGCCAGATTTCTGGTCAAAGTCTTCAGTATGAATTTTCCTGCCTGATTTATGTATGAACGTGTTTGGAAAACGTTACTTGAGAAGAAGCTTTGTTGCAGCGTGTGGGTTGTTGCATGTTGCTCAGTATCTGATATTTGCTCTATCAAGGGACTGAATGTGAAGAATTTACTGAACAGGCAGACCTTAGCAAACCTGAGACCATACCAGCAACATTGGTTGGTATTCATACGATCATCGATTGTGCCACGGGACGTCCAGAGGAGCCCATTAAGACAGTGAGTTTTTTCTTTAATATTGATTTGTTTATGTCATCATGTTTCTTATGGCAATCAAATTGGCCTAGATATTTTCGTGGAAATTGATGCATCCATTTGACTAGTAAGGCTGCAAGGTTCTTGGATGTATCAATGAAGAAGACTTTCCTCTAGAATTCCTCTGTGCTGCTTAAGCTTTATGTAGTTTTTCAGGTTTCCAGCGCAGCTGTAAAGATACATATCTTTTTTTCTTTTTCTTTTTTTGCCTTTTTTTCCTCTATATTTTTAAAGTTGCTTCCTTTCTCATTTTTTTTTAACCGTAAAAAATCTTTAAGGGTATTGTGCCATGCCATTAGTCCTGTCTTCCAATTGATCAAACTCATGGAGTGACAATGGTAGATAGAGTCCTTCAATTTTTTGTCCGAGTTAGATGATCTAATTTAAAGAGATAGACATAGCATATCGACCTTATAGTATTCACTGATGCCTGTATGCGGATTCCAAGCAATGTGGACAAACATGGACATGTAATTCTGTGTTTTCTCTCTTTGAATTAGACCATTCAACTTGGACAAAGAGTTGGAGATGATAGTTCAGAAGTGGTCACCGTACATGTATCCTGTGGGATAAGTGCCTTCTGGTATTAGTGAACAGAAAGGGGAACATTTGTGTGATGATTACCTTCCAATAGATCATTCCAAGAGATTTACATATCCATTTTGATCATACAACTCCTCTCTAAAACTTAAAATGATACTATGTGTTGCAATCATGACTTCCCTTTCGATAGTGTTGTATTGTTGCTGGCCTTATCTAATCCATTTTTTCTGTTTAGGTAGACTGGGAAGGAAAAGTTGCTCTTATACAATGTGCAAAAGCAATGGGAATCCAGAAATATGTATTCTTTTCCATCCACAACTGTGACAAGCATCCTGAAGTTCCACTTATGGAGATAAAGTACTGCACCGAGAAGTTTCTTCAGGACTCAGGCCTAAATCACATCATAATCCGGTTATGTGGTTTCATGCAAGTAATTATCCTAAATGAAATTTCAACAAGCTCTTCCATGATACCATCACTGGCATAGTTAGATTTTTGGTTCACCTCTGTGTTTGATGTTTCGGTTCACCTCTGATCATTGTCCTGATGTGACAGTCCTTCCTTCCCCTACGTATATATCTTATTCCTCTGAAAAAAATGATGTTAAAAAAGAACAGTTACTAAGTTTATATCTGATTGAAGTATTGAAGACGCTAAACTGACTGAAGCCAAGGAATTGATTATAGGAAACAATTGGTTATTACTGTGTGGATTTTTTTATTTTTTTTCCTGTTTATGAGTTTCCTGTGTTTGGCGTCAAATCTTCTTTTTTTTTTTTCCCTTTTAAAATACCCTACCAAGTGAATGGGTCTCGCCAATTTTTCCAGGGCCTCATTGGGCAGTATGCAGTACCCATACTAGAAGAAAAATCTGTTTGGGGGACAGACGCCCCGACAAGAATTGCTTACATGGACACCCAGGTAACTTTTGCATAAATTGTTTACCTGATTTCAAGAAGACCACTTTATAAATATTAACTCCATAGTTCCTAAATATGATTTCATTTATGTACTAGGATATAGCTCGCTTGACATTTATAGCTTTACGCAATGAGACAATTAACGGGAAGCTTCTCACTTTTGCCGGTCCTCGTGCATGGACAACCCAAGAGGTAAAGAACAAACTTAACTTTGTTAAAGACCAAAATATTTTACATAGGGTTATTTCTATTGATATCCATAAACCATGATCACACTCTTGATAGATCTGTTTGATTGCTAAGAAATACATGGGGAGGGAAATGGCAACTAAGAACCTCATGACAGAATATCATCAGAGTTAGCTTCTCATTTATTTTTTAAGAAATTGTGTTTGACCTGATCTTAATCTTCAGTAATAGCATCGCTTTTCTGCCCTTTGTCAAGGAGTAAATTCTTTACAGCATGGCCTCTTAGAGAGTAATTGATCAGTGGCTTTGGATACAAGTGAATATCGCAATCTTTAATCTTATTCTATGTTGAAATGTGCCTTCTGGTTCTTAGGTGATAACATTGTGCGAGAGGCTTGCCGGGCAAGATGCGAACGTTACTACAGTCCCTGTCACTGTCTTGAGATTGACTCGCCAGCTGACTCGGTTTTTTGAGTGGACAAATGATGTCGCTGATAGATTGGCATTTTCAGAGGTAATAGATTCTTATATTTACACCTTTAGCATAATCCTTGACTTTGCAACATCTTGATTGAAAGACGCATTTCTTTTGTTTAACGCCGCAAGTATGAGATGAGTAATGCCCTTATTTGGTGCATTGGTAGGTCCTTACAAGTGACATTGTTTTCTCTACTCCGATGAACGATACATATCAACTTCTTGGTGTGGAAGCAAAAGATATAGTTACCCTAGAGAAGTATTTGCAAGATTATTTCACAAACATATTGAAAAAGTTGAAAGATCTCAAGGCACAGTCCAAGCAAACTGACATATACTTCTGAATGAAGACGATTTTGTAGTTGTAAATGACGCCATGTATTTATTTTACAAGGTTGATACCTGATAACTTTCCACTAATAGGAATGAATGCCATCCACCCCCCCTCTTTTTCTCCCCAATTTCTAATCTTCTGCCTCTCAAACTTGAAATTTGACAAAACTAGGCTGGTAAACAGATCTTCTACTTGTATGGGTCTGATTGATGTTGAACCAAACTAAAACCCAAGGCAAGAACTGAGTGTTTCACAGGCCTACTAAGCAAAGCCCAACTGTGACCAATATCCAAATATACACCCTTGCACATTATCTTTTGGGTGGTTCGTGGAACCGATTATGGAAGAAGGAAAGAATAATAATACTAATAATGATTGGTCTGTCTTTTTGACAACTCGATGCAATCCCTTTATTGAAGATTTGAGATGCTATTGACTCTGTAGCTTGTTTTTTGTCCTACCTGTATGTATATGTAATGATGAGACTGGGAGACCAAAAGACCCATTGGGGTGGGGCAATTTTGGTGGTGGTGGTGGTGAAATCTTACCCATGAAACCTTCCCCAATGGATTAAAGGTGAAGTGACAATTACTAGGTGGGCCAGCTCAACCACCATACACAAACAATGTGCCTCTCTCTCTCTCTCTCTCTCTCTCTCTCAAAGGAAATTCTTAGGTTGGACGGACCCTTTTGTGATTGCCTTGTATCAATTATCAATTCTTGAAATAATAATGTCATTTCACATGTCTTTGCTCCTTCTATCCTTACTCCCTATTTACTCCCAAGATTTTCCCAAAACGATGATGAAACCCTTATGTCATAGATGCGATTGGAGAAGAAAAAAGAAATGATTAACAATTTGAATATACGATTAGACCATAATAACTCATAATATTTATGATGCAATTATGTATCAACAATGAACAGAGCCAAGTGTTATAGTACGGTCAGGTGGGTCCTACAATCAGTCCAGTGATCACAATAATCATTATCAAGTTTGATCTCTGATTGCTTCCAACGATAGCCCTACTGGTGTTGATGATTATGTCATGCACAAAATGTTGGGTTCGAAAATATTTGCGCAGCTTCGGTTTTATGTCGATTCTTCTCTGCAATATGTATACGTAATTTATAGATGCAAAAGTGGTTCATATAATTCGGCTTGCTCCTCCTCAAAACAACCCCAACATTCTCTCTCTCTCTCTCTCTGCTCGCCAGCATTTTAACTCTCTTTTTCCTTTTTGAATTGTTTGATTGGGAATGTTTGGTAAGAATTGGAGAAAACTTTTACAGGGTTTCCAGAACTCGCTTAACCCACAAACACTCAAGAAAAGAAAAGACTATATATATATATATAGAGAGAGATTGAGAGAGAGAGAGAAATACACAGTGACTGTACGTTCATGACTTTGCTGGTTCTTGTTCAAGTGTTACGTTTTCTTTCTATCTAAACTTGTGCCATCACCCGATTCACCTTCTCAACCAATCCACCAGTCAGACAAAAGATAAAAGAGCCAAACACCTTTTTTTCTGTTTCTTTGGTTTCGAGAAATGATCCAAGTCATGTGGGTGTGTTTTCGATTTTGTAATCCCAATTCAAAGTTAGTACTTTCTACAATCTTTTAATTTCCAATTTACTTGAGTTGTACCCAATCAAAATTAAAATAAAATAAAAAGGCATGACTTCAATGGCTCAAGCATTCCAGATTTCAAACATATACATGCACAGAGGTACTCTCAAAGCAAACCAACTTTTTCAAGTTTCCAATATCAGTTTGTTTGTTTCATTTCAAATAATCTCGGCTGAGTGAGTGGGTTCCATTTTGAAGAAGATGCATGCAATTGTGAACACAAGGCACCACTCAAAGCAATGTCCTTTCCCCAATCACTGTAGTCTGTCTCAAATAATTTCAGGTGGTATAAAAGGAAAAGGACAAACAATTATAGAGCTGTGGATCAGGTGGCCTGTCTTATTCTTATTTCCTCTTTTACTTCCGGAATTTAATTTAGATCCAAGTGTGGTATGGCGCCATGGAAGATTTCATGGTCTCCTGTTCCTTTTATTGTCTGCATTTGTTCACTGACCGCCTCAGAAATCTCGAGAATGATTCGTTTAACCGCAACTACTACACTCACAAAACAACATTGTGGCCATGAACCATAGCCTCTGTTAGAACAGTCTAAATCAAATAATCAAACCTTTTCAAATATCATCATTTCATCACACTTGTCATCAGCTGTACACCACGTGAAAATGCGTCACTTCTAGGGCTTATTTAGTAGTCTGGGGAACTTGGCTGCCTAGATATATACGTGATAAACAGTACATCCACGTTTAAATGGAAAATTAGCTCGCCTGTGGTCAAATGCATTAAAATATACATCAAAAGTTTTTTTATTTTATTTTAAAGTAATAAATACAAAAGATCTTATAAAAATAAACACTTATATGATTTTATATGATATATTATATTTATTTTAAAATAAAAATATTTTTGTAATCTAACGCATCACATTATATTATACTAGTTTGTGAATTTATTTTTATAAAATATTTCAATGGTTAAAACGTTTCTCGTTATTAGAAAAATAGGAAGGAGAGAAAAAGTAGTAGCTGAAAATGTTGAAAACATAATAGACTAATTGTGTGTTAAAGAAATTAGAGATTCCTTAGAAGTAAAGATGGGCATTTTTTCTTTGAAAGATATCTTAAACAGAATAAATAAATAAATTCTGATGTATAAAGAAAGGTACATATATAGGAACCCTCACGCAAGTTTGATGGGTAAAAAGTCATAAACTCCAATTTTCTCATTATTACAATATTCTTGCCGTATGTCAATTGATAACTATAAACGACAAGATGGAGAAATATGCTAAACCCATTTCGCAGCTTATTAATCACATGAGTAGTTTGTGTACTTTTGTGGATTTCAAAATTTAATAGCTCACATGATGTGTACGAAAACTTGAAATACGCATGAGAGACCAAAGAAAAGGAAAAACAAGAACAAAAGACTCATCGAGGCAAAAACATCAACCTGATTTCATTCAAGTGGGTCCAACTCTAAAGTTAGTCTCATTTTGCTTTGCTTTACACGTGAGCAGGACCCATATATTCAGGTGCACTATTCTTGAAATTTGGGTTTCTTCAAGATTTTCCAGGTTCAACAATCTGGATTGATATACTTTGCTAAAACTTTCCCACATTCCTATAACAGCATTATGATTGAAATTCTTCACGGCCATCTGTTGAGTGTAAGAAAAGAAGATCCCCTATTAGGGATTCTGCAAAAAGTCCTTGCCCAATACTTTAAAAACTCCATAAAGAAGGGTATATATGGAGATCTCTGGATATTCTAAAAACTGATACTTCATTTGACTTTAATATTCACTTGCTTCTTGGGTTTTGCTAATTTAACCTAGGTAGCTAGCCCAGAATGCATGTTATATTGGCATATATATCGTACCAAAATAGTAATGTGGGATTTCGTGTCCCTTCTTAAGTGCATGTTTTTGGGAAATGCTCATAAGTTACATTGACTCTTGTGCTTATATTATATATATATATATATCATTAACTCAATATTCCTGTTGAAGTTAACTATTTGAGAACTCTAGTTAAGGGCAGCTTCATGCTCATCTGGAATATATTTACTTTTGCTCTTGCCTTGCCCCCTGATTGGCTGGGTGGCTATAAGTTGCTGTATTATGTAGATCCCAGCTAAAGTTGGCAAAAACCTAAAATGCTTTCCAACAAAACTTGATGATGGAATCATGGAAGTTTGCAAGACATGTAGTTTGAAGGTGAAGGGTAAGTTGTAAGTAGTTGTGTTTAGGGTTGCAGAGAGGTATCAGAGAAAGTGAAAGTGACTGTTAAGAAATCAGTCTGGTCTGACTTTGCTTTTTGTCAAACTGATGGCTTTTTGCTTAAAAGAAGATATCAGTTTGCGTTAGTACATGCTTTTCCACATGCCTACATTACTACTGGATCAGGACCCTATCACTACCCTATTTGCAGTGTGCTTGCTGCTTCCCATGCTTTAGTACTACTACTACATCAGAGAGATGACAAGTCCGCCGAATGCATGCTTAGGGTTAAAGTTGCTTGATTTTCAAATAAGAAATTATATTTTCAGTACTAGAACATGCTTAGGATTGAAAAATGCAATTAAATTTGAGATTTATATAAAAAATTATTTTTTAATAATAGACTTCACTTTTCTTTAAA
The DNA here is from genome assembly GCF_001411555.2 of Juglans regia. Classification (NCBI taxonomy): domain Eukaryota; kingdom Viridiplantae; phylum Streptophyta; class Magnoliopsida; order Fagales; family Juglandaceae; genus Juglans; species Juglans regia. Next base: position 7,136,600 of record NC_049913.1, read on the forward strand.
AAGAGTATACGAGATTTGCATACTTTAAAATTGTATCTAACATTACTCTTTTATAATATCTAGCCACAAAGACGATATTTTTAGATGCATAAGACTCGAAGTCTGTAACAATCCGATCCAATAATTTTAAGGTTTGAATATTAATAATTTTTATCGAGTCTAAATTATATTTAATAGATTATATTAGATAAACCAACTAGCGATAAATTATTGAGATTGATTAAGAGTTTTAATTAAACTTAATAACTACGTTAAATCTCATATATTAATTATTGAACGAGTTAGACCCTTTTTAGAATTTGAAAATCAACCATTATAAATTTATTTCAATTTAAAATATTATTGATTGAAGTCCCCTATACAGTTTCAGTCATTGCCAATCATATATTGAATGAACTACTAGATCATATTTTTAAATTGAAACTCTCTTCTTGAATGATCACAACCGAATCCAACTAGAAATCGAACTCATAGGCACCTTCTCCCAAATCTCTTTAAAAATATATTCCCTTCCGTGTGTTATTTGAAAAACACCATAAACCTCCGTAATTGCAACGGCTGAACTCAAGATACCCATTCCAACACCGTGCGTATCCCACGTTTACCACGCCAATAGCCGACTGCCTCACTCCTCTCATAATATCCCTAATGTTTTCTCTCATTTTAGTTCATGTGATCGATTTTATTTCGGAAATATTGGATTAACACTATGAAGTAAGTAGTTTAATCATAAATTAGGATTATCATTCGTTAGCTAGTTATATATATTATTATTAAAGTCAGTTCCTTGAAAGTCAGTGTTTATGTACCATGTCATGATATTTGCAAGCACATCATTCATCATGTTTCATTTCGCATTATTAACGCCCAAAAACGGCGCAGCCCGAAATGGAAGAAAGACCCATTACCGAGATGCGCTAAGGTGGGTTGGACCTCAATCGGTGTTGTTTGGAGCTCTCGGTAGTGATTTGGTGTGGTTATATGGTTTTTATGCGTACATCTATGGCAGTCAACAGTATTTAAATGCAAATAAAATAATAAGAGATGAATACACAAATTTATGTGGTTCGACACTAGACCTACGTCCACGGAGGTTTGGGGATGGGAGATTCTCTATAATATTTTTGTTTACAGTCTCTCGTAGCCTCTCATTTCTCACTGTACAATGGGAGCTGGAGATCTACTTACTGGAGAATATATTCCCTCTGAAGCTCTATGTCCTGAGGTTGAAGAATAAGTCAAAGCCAAAAGGAAAAGTTCCTGAAACCATAGACATCTTGCCCCTTTTATCTGACTATTTTCTTGCGTGCACCTTAGTAGTAATAAGGGATGTCTGTTTTGCGTGTCTGACCCCCTCTCCCTCTCCCACTTTCTTCTTACACCTTCATACTTCTCGACACCCTCACCCCCTTATCTCTTCTTGTCCATTTTTCATCTCTCTTCTTTTATCTTTTAGTGATGTTCCTTTGATAGGCTGGACCTTAAGAATCATTTTGGGCCTAGTAAGTAGATTGATCATAAATTAAGACTATCATACGTTAGCTAGTTATATATATTATTATTAAAATCATTTTTTTGGAAGTCAATGTTTACGTACCACCCATGTCATGATATTTTCAAGCACATCATTCATCATGTTTCATTTTGTATATTATAGTTATATATGTATCTCACATTGCATAAAACACATAAGTTTTTATAAGATCAAGTGTAAGATAAGATCAAAACAATTAATCATATAGTCATTCAGATTCATGGTACAAGTGCGATTTATAGGTGAATGTGTAAGTCACGGAGTTAAGTGTAGTCCACCATAATATGTTAGAATAATATTAGTAGCTCCCTTTGGCTGCAGGATGTGGGGCGGTATACAACCTTACACACAAAGTTAAGTGTGTGGGGTAGTATGATAAGTAAGATAAGTAAGATAAAATCAAGATAAGTTATGCATATCATAGCATATGTATGAATGATCATGATTTTAAGTTCTCAACATGATTTTTTTTTATAAAAAAGTTTATATTAAGTATGTTTATATTATGATTGATTTTTTGTTGAGTAATTGATTTATTTTAATTTATTTTTATATTTTTAAATTACTTCATGTCAAAATATTTATGAAGATATAACTTCTGGATGAAAAGACATGATATTATATATCATACAGATGAATAACAATGATGGAATGCATTTGATTGCTGACAAGTTTTCAAGAAATGATTTTGGAGAGAGAATCAATGCAGCTTATAATTATAAAGAAAGCCTCTGTAGTAGTGTTGAAATTGGTAAACATAGATTAATGATCAAGCTGTGAGATGAGGTATCTTAGTATCTATCTATGAGCTCAGCTGGCCTGGCCCTGTCCCAACCTATTAAAATATAATTCTGCAACTGGGTTCAACAATATTTTGTAAGATTTCATCTCCTGCTATAGCTTTATTGATTTCAGGTCCAAATCAACTCATTTTTGCACAGGAAAAGTCAGGGATCGATCATTCATTTCCATCTCATTTTTATCCACTCTACTAAATAATTTCTGCTCTGCCGTACTACGTCCTCCCCATCATCATTCTTTAATTTTTTTTCAAAAATTTATGAATTAGTAAATGAGTAAGTTTATGTAAAGTCGTGAAGTATATAAATAATATATAATAATTTTAAAAAATTAATTTATTTTTATATAAATTATTAATTTATTTTTAAAAATAATTACACGACACTTAAGCATTCCGATTATATTAACTATCATTTCTCGTTAACAACTTACACCATATACATGAGAATCCCCACCCCACCACCCTGCACGGTAATCTTCAGCTAGCTAATTTGAATTGAATTGATTGCCATCTGATCTTATGGCAATAATAAAACAAAATGATTGATTGGCCAAAGATCATAATTTTCATTAATTATATGTTGGTTGGCATCTATTTTTATTGCAATGCTATTCAGTGTACGTTAATGTGTTGAGCCCAATAATTCCGTCTCTGCATATTACCACTTTTAATGAACGATAGCTATCGATTAATCTTTCACCCATGCACCTACTGTACGTACGTTGTCTGCTGACCCCAATTATTTTGTGATTCAAACTCCATCTTCATTTCCTATTAATTAATTCCACCGCTACCAATTAATATATATGTGTTTTACATTACAGCTGTAACTTGCCATTTTAATTTGACTAATATTGATAGATAGATGTAATACCTATTTTTATAATTAACATGTTTTAAATTGATCTGGATGTTTTTGTGAAATCATGATATTAGACGTTATTTTTATAAATTATTTTATAAAAATATTCTTAATTTAAAATATAATTATGTAAAATATTATAGAAACTATTGTATAGATGTCATTTTCCTTTGAATTTTTGCATTGCAAATTACTTGTACGTATAACCGGCCTAGCTCGTATCCATGAAAGAACAGAACAGAAAAAAAAGAGGTTGTGGTCCTTGAGTTTCAAGATTGGCCGGCGCCGACGTTTGAGCTTGGAATAATCATTCTGTCTACCTTCGTGCACCTCAGCACTCAATTTTGACATAATCTTAATAGTTGAATTTTGATAGTTTGAATCTAACCCCGGAATCTAGCTAACTCAGTTTGAATCTGACTCTTGCGGATAGTAAGATAAGATGCAATAATTTTAAATAAATTAAATAAAATATTATTATTTTGATATTTAAAAAATTGAATTATTTATTATATTTTATATGTAAATTTAAAGAAATTATAATAATAAGATAAGATGAAGTGAAATAATTTCTGTATCCAAACCAATAGTCTCTGAGTCATTGATCCCCCACAAAGTTACAAATTAAGAATTCTCGCAACAACAAGATCTACTTGAAGTGAACTAGGAATTAATGAAAAATTTCAAAAGAATCCTTACAAAAAAAATTATCAACTAATATTAATATTTAGAATTGAATTGAATTAGAGAATTGATATGGAATAACAAATTACTTAGTTCAAGGTACATCAATTATAAAACCGAAAGGAGTATCAACTTTTTGACAACCTACTTATCATGAAACATTGCCATTGAAGAAAAATTATTATAAGAAAAAAAGAAGAAAGAAAGTGAAAGCGACGTGAAATTATGGCATTTAATTATTGGTTGGTGCAATTGTTTTTTTTTTTTTTCTGGTGTGGCTCTACAGCCACCGATGCCCTAGTTCATTTTAATTTGCTTGTGTTTTATTTTTTTTTAATATGTATTTTTTTAATAGACCAATTAGGAAAATTATTCGACCATCATCTAGAAGAGGCTAGATGAAATCAATGTACTGTACGTAGGCTTGGTCATCGAGAGGACATGAGTATCTCATGCACCAATATTCTTGCTGCATATAGTTGAATAACATGTCAAATGTGGGAGGAAAAAAAAAAGGATTAAATGTGAACACTTACAATAAATTGGAAAGATACAGACACAACAACATGATCATCATGTAGATCTTATGACATTAAATGCTGAGATCTACATTAATATTTATAGACAGTATTTAATGTAATAAAATTTACAATTGATGTATCAATTTTTTTCCGAGTTGTAGCTAGGAATTATTTAGAGGACAAAATTGTATGAAATCTCGAATCGAAAAGCAAGAAATGATCACGTGAAGATCATGTTTTGCATGCAAAAAGGTCCATTTGGAGAGGATGGTACATGAGTTGCAATCGAGGCATTTCACCAGTTTATTTTTCCCATGCATTCTCGACGGCAGTCTGGGAAATTACTCTGCAATATCTTATTTTATTTACAAAATAATACATTTAACCTTTGAATATTAACGCTACTTGTCCTGACAAATGGGTCCCGACATGGGTTCTAACAATTTATTTTTTATTTTTATTTAATGATTAAGTAAATATTTTTTTATATATGTTGTATTTTTTTAAAAAAATATATGTAATAGTATTTAAAAAATAATAATAATAAAAAAATAATCTTATGATCAGGACCCATTCTCAGACTACTGCACCCTCAATGGGTGTAATAACGTTTGGATAATAAAAAGTATTGAAAAATATTGAGAATATTTGTAAATAGTAGTGAAAAAATAATAAAAAAGTAATAATAAAATATTAAATAGGAGTAAAAAGTAGGTAAACAGTAATAAATAATAAAAAAATAAGTATAAAATAATAATAAAATAAAGAATAGTAATAAAAATATTTAAAGTATTCTCACTTGCCAAACATACCCTTAACCTTTACTTTACAGAATCACTGAATTACAAAGGATGAATTTTTTGAGGTTGGTGATGATGATCATTATAAACTTGGGGGCATATTCTATGCCAGTGGATTGGCTCCTATTTTTATGTGCTTGTTTTCTCAAAATCAGATAGGAAACTTTAATTCGTATTTGGTGGGATCCCCACGAGCTGATTAAAACAAGAGAATTCCAAAGCTTTATTTCTTGTTTTCTCAAACTCTCTTTAGTAAATTACAAGTAAATTAATGGGGCTCACATCATCTTCCCTTTCCCCATTTTAGGAATTAGATGCAATATAATTAAGTGAGATTCTGCAAGTCTTGGCTATTGGTTTAGCTTTTTAGAAACTAGAGAAGATCAGATGGTAATAGAAGGAAAAAAATGAACCATAGTAGATTAACTACCGCATAAAGTTCCTCCATAGCTTGTTCCAGTAAAATTTCTCTAGTATTTGGAAATGTACTTTATGTTGAACCACTCTTGAATAATATTACATGTTATTTGTAATCAGATTTTATTTTTTATTTTTCTAAAAGTGTGCTACAATCACAAAAGAAATTTAATAAAAATAAATTTACAAATAGACATGTTTTCATGCGATATATTAGATCTATTTTATAATATATATATATTAATATATATATATATATATATAACTTTACAATCTTACATATCATATCAATTTATAAATTTACTTTTATAAAACTGTTGTGATTAATTTTTTTTTTTTTCCTTTCCTTATCCAACTTATGCATATTATATACTGCTTAACTTGGACAGGTGACATGATCAATAATAATCATATTAATATTGAAAAGTACTAGATAAATATGCTTATCTACAATGCAAATCTGCCTCTATTGTTTGAGGGATGTGGACATAAAGTTCAGGCCAGGGGTGAGTTATTTGAAAGACCCCCCCATGTTGAGAAAAAACAGTGAAGAAAACCCAAGCTGCCAATTTTAATTGGTCAGATGGGGTTGAAATCTATCTCCTCCACTGTTTCCTATCATTCAATTATTAGAGAATATAATAAGTGCCAATGTCATGTCTTTGTAGGACCTTAATTCGTTCAAAGTTCCTCAATCATAATTGTTAAAAGGGCAAAAAAGTTTGAGTTGTACTGTTTTGTATGGTTAGCGATTAAACTTTGATATTCTAGAATTATTATAGCCTATTACTGCAGGTTTAAGCAACTAATTCACAACTTCATATGAATATGGCTGCAGGTACGTACGTATGTTTAACCAGTTAATTAATTATATATGTTTACACGTGTATTGGTGTTGATGCATGCAAATTAAGGTACCTATCATGGCTCATGCAAATAATACTTTGTTTACAAGCAAATTAAATAAAATACTGTTAACTACGTACGTATATATATATATATATATGAATCAAGTTGATAATTATATAACTCAAGTAGTATATAAGCACAAATAGGAGAGAATCAGCATGATTAGAGCAAAAGAAATGTGGAGTGACGTACTGGTGCATGTCATCGATCTTAATCTTTTCAATTGGATTTTGCGTATTTAAAAAACAAAAATTTTATGTGTATTTATTTTTATATTTTTTTTTATATATTTCATTAATGTGATTGTCGGCATCACTTATTTTTAATATGAAATATATGTTTTAGCTAATCATATCAGTAGAGTTCGTAAGATGAACATAAAAATGATTGTACATAACATAACTCTTTAAAAAAAAAAATTAAAAAATATTTTAATACAAGATGGCTGCCTTTAAGATGAACAATATTATATATATATTGTATTTGAAATTGGGTCAGAACCATTAATGGTTTGGTTGCTGATCAATAATGCAATGACATTCCAAATTGAGATTGTGAGTGCGTGCATGCATGCATGGAAAATTAAGATTAGATTAATTAATGCAACATTAACACATCTATCTCCTCAATTTTCTTTTTCTAATTAGAAGACGACGATGACGACAACGACTACTCCACCACATGTACGTGCTCTTGGAAAATTGAATATGACTCGTGACCCAATTTCCCTATCGGCCTCCAGCTTCTGTTTGCTTCCAATACTTTTCTAACATGCATGCAGCTAGCGTCCACTTTCTGATTCATTATGACTCATTATTAAATTTTTATATAAAATATAATAAATAATTTAATTTTTTTAAATTATAAAATAATAATATTATTAAAAAATAATATTTTATTCATCTCATCTAAAATCATTTCATCTCATCTCATCTCACTATCTAAACGAACTCTAAATTATAATTTTCTGCTTTGTCAAATCGGTATTTATTTTTAAATTTTGAATTTATGAAATTAAATAAATATAATTACGTAAGTTATAATTTTCATACTTTTGGTCTAAATTATTTCTTAACAAATAGATTTAATGCATGAAATATTTAATTAGATAGAGGTAAAATATAGAGATAACAAAAAAAAAAATCCAATATATATATAGTACCTCTGTCCAAATATTAAAATCGATGAAAAATATATAAAATGAATTATTTAAATTATATTCCAGTTGAAGAGCCCGACTTGAATTCTCTCGTCGAGCCACGACATAAGTCCAAATTTGCCATGCATGCAGTTTCGCATGTGGAAAATGATAGGGATCGCTCATTTTCCCGTTCTTAATTTTTTTTTTTATATAATGATTAAGAAAATATTGTTGGATAATATTGTGATTTTTTTTTAATATTTAAAAATGTTAAAAAATATGTAAAAAAATATAAAATATTTAAAACTTTTTTTTCATATCATTTTTTAAACTCTTTTTTAATCACTATTTAAAAAAACAATAATTCTATAGACAACCGGGGTGCGTCCCCGCCGCGGCCCCGCGTCTGACATGACATGGACCACGTCAGATGCCTTATTTTAATAAAATAAAATCAAAAATCAAACACGAAAACGACGAAATCAGAGCGGGAAATCAAAACGCAAAACCTCAGCTTCGACCGTCTCTCTCCTCTGGGTTTCGTTTTCGAGTTGCAGACTCCCGATTCTCTCCCTCGTCTTCTCGCCCCACGTTTTCGCACGCAGATCGTCTTGAGCTTGGTTCATCGATAACGAAAACGAGTTTCTGTCTAGTACGAAAATATAGTTAAAACTCTGCTGCTATGGTGATTAGATATATGGTCGTGCTAAGAGTTGTTAACAGCTGATGGTACTTGGTTACAAGGATCATTACTGGACTGAGATTTTTTTCAGCAGGGCATGCTAAAAGTGGTGGGATAATGTACTTATAACTTGTACATGGAGTGTTAAGTTTCTGGGGACATTCACTGCACTCTGGAGAGGAAGTTAGCGAAGTCCTATTTCATTGCATCAATGGTGTTCCATTCTTTTGATTTTGCTCAGGCAAACCAGCCTGAGCATGCAGAGATCCTTTTATGTCTGTTTGTTCATGTCCTTTGAATTTCATCAGCCATTTTCATGTTTTCTACAGTCTTTTATTTTGTGTTTCTGACATATGTTGTTAGTGGAAAGAATAAAGATTAGCCATGTTCTGGTCACTTGCATCTTTCTCATAATTCGTTGTTGTTTGTCATGTTAGACAGTATTGCAACAGCTTGGTAGCTGCTACGCATTATAAAGATCATCAATGCTTATATTCTTAAAACTTCGGGGGATTTTGGATTGTTAATATTTAACAGTGTTGTAACTTGTCAAAAAAAAAACCTTGTAATATTTTATTTTAGAATTTTTTTTAACTGTTTCTATTTGGCATCACGTCCATGAATCATTTTAATATTGCAAATATAGCATCACAAAGAGGAAAGCACTCGTGTAGCTTTGTGAACTCTTCAGGGGTTCTCTGGTTGGGTCTTTTAGGTGAATAGGTCTACATGAATAAAGTTTGTGTAAGAGAACTCTTACATGTAAAAATCATTGCCCTTGAGAGTTTTGTCTACTACTTTTCTGTGTTTTTGTATAGGAGTAGGTTGATTTAACTGAACAATATTTAGATTAATGCTAACATGGAAATATGCAGTGGAAGAATCATTGACATTTTCCTTTTACAGCTTTTTTCGAATTGGTTCAGTTATTCTTGCCCTGCATGATGCTAGTGATATATTCATGGAAGCTGGTAAAGTTTTTAAATATTCTGAGAAGGAACTTGCTGCAAGTGTCTTTTTTGGATTCTTTGCCGTTTCATGGCTCCTTCTGCGGCTAGTATTCTTTCCTCTTTGGGCTATAAAAGCATCAAGGTTTGCCCTCGGGAGGGGTGACAAAAACTCAACGATGAAGCTCAAGAGGGGTGGAGAAAACTTGAAGATGAAGCTCGGGAGGAAGAAGAAAATGGGCTTTGATCTCTGAAACCCAAAGGAGAGAGACAGACGAAGCAATCTTTGAAACTCAAAGGAGAGAGACGGTCGAAGTTGCGTTTTGCGTTTTGATTTCATCATTCTCGTGTTTGATTTTTTTTTTAATTAAAATAAGGCATTTGACGTGGCATGGGTCACGTCAAACGTGGGGCCGCGGCGGGGACGCACCCCGATTGTCTATAGAATTATTGTTAAAAAAATATATATAAACGGAAAAATGAACGAAATCCCAGCGGGATACCTAGCATTACACTTCGTATATACGTTAGAACGAGGAATTAGCTAGGGAAGAAATTTCAACGAGGAAAATTAGGAAGCAATTTTGGGACAAGAAAGCGGCGCCGACAACTCTGTTGCGGCCAAAGATTCATACGCCATCTTACTTGGAGGGAGAGAGAGAGAGAGAGAGAGCAGAAAATGAACGTCCGTACACGTAATCTCAAATCTGCCCTACTCTTACCGCTGGCGTACCAGTGGTTTTTTTTTTTTAATATATTTAAATATTTTACAGAAATTAAAAAAAAATTAATATATTTAAAATCATTTTTTTAATCATTAAATTAAAAATAAAAAAAATTGATCTGGAACGATAAAAGTGTAGAGGCGAAATAGTTTTATTCAATAAATAAATACACACACATAGACAGAATGAGAAGATGGGTCAAATGGATTATTGCGACTTAGGAAATGTTGACATCCTCTATTTTTTATTTTTGTTTTTTAAAAAGTAATTACAAAACTCGTATTGGACTTTATGATCTAGCATAACTTACTCTCAAAATATTTTTTAATGAAGTTATTTGTGGATACACTACCATTTAGAGAAGAGTAGTGTTATATATAATTATGAGTTATACAAATTTTACATACTTCTTTTAAAAAAAAAATGAGGCCCCCATTAAAAATTTAAATTTTTTTTATGTGAGTATCATGTTTACTAACTTTCTTTATAAAATAATGTGCGACGTTTAGATATTTTATAATTATAAATGTCATTAATTTTTAAAAAATAAGCACCACTATTTTACTACTTGGATGCAATAATATTATATATATCAGCAATTACTTGTTATTATTATGATTATTATCGGATATGAGATATGTAATTAATCACACGCACCCAATACTCTTATATATATATATATTGGTTTTGTCGTTCAACGCTTACATGTTGTCGTCCTCCTCTTGGCCGGCTGGAGGAGCTAGCACAAACGGCCCCTAATATATATATAAGCGTTGAACGACAAAACCGAAAAAATATATATATATAATGGTGACAACAAATAAATTAATTGCCTTATCTCCTGAAGTGGGTGCATAACTTTCAGGTAACTGATGATCTCCATTATAATTAGTTTATTATTCTAAATAGAAAAAACTCATTTGCAATGGATCATTCACTAGTGATAAGATTAGTTATCCTAATAGATATACCATTATTTAGATGCTTTAACGAAGATAATATCTTTCTTTTTGTAAATAAAAATCAATATTGTCTACTTAATTTTGTCAATTGGGTAAATTTATAAAGAGATTATTATTCTTCTCAACTCGCACTCCAATAAATAAGAACTTTTTCAACGCTCAAAAAGTACATATTTTTATTATTTTTTTTTAAAAAAGCAAAACCATAACTTTCAAGTTTAGCTCAACTTAGATTTTTTTTTTAATAAAGGGGTTGTTATTAAATGCAGCAAATTGCAATATTTATCTTTTGGTGTGGAAGTTACTCTTTTTGCCAGCCAGCCAGCCAAAGAAAAAGTTGCCAATGTTTTGGAAGGTCCTGGAATTCTCATTTCTCCAAGCTACATGGTCCCTGTCCTCTTTAGTTTTCATCTTTATCTACCTTTCAACCTTTTACTATCCATCTGCTATATTCTGAGAAGAGATAGATGCCAACTTCTTTTCTTTCTCTCTTCTCTCCTTTTGCCTCATTTCATAATCATTGATTTCAATCTGGAGATGATCATCGATTCATGCTGCGCGCTATCTATTATTTTTACATTTTGGAATCAATTTGATGTTGCAATGATTTCTTTAAAGAAACCACCTTTTGGGTTACGAGAAATCTCAACATATTGATAATAATGATATCTAAGTTCATTACAAAAAAACTGTTTATTTGTAGTAAGTTATTTTTGTTAAAATAAATCTATTTTCGGTATAAATAATTCATCATAAATACTTATTTTTCTTGTAGTGGTGATATAGTACTACCAAACTGCATGTTAGAGTAGTAAAACAATGTAACAGTTTTGAAAGCTTTAAATCGAGAGATCATCACAAGTGTAGATCATGCAATTGTCATTCAATCAAAATTAAAACTAAATATTTTCAATGTCGCTTGATCACGTTAAAGGCATGGGAATTGGGAACTGATCTGCATTAAGTTATTGTGAGAAAAATGCATTCATACTCCTATTTATAATATGACAAAAAAATAAAAATAAATAATTAAACATTAATAATTAAAAAAAAAATATGAATATTTATTTATTGGTGAAAATGGCATATATATTGCTGTTTCCAGGTAATAAAATTTGATGGGATCATATATTAGTGAATGTCAGATAGTTGGGACCAATGAATCCCAAATAACATGCCTATTCATTAAATAAGAAGTAATTGGAAAAAATAGCATTAAATTATTTTTAGATAAAATGAGTAATTTATGGGTTTGCTCTTATTGACCGACCTATCATGATCTTTGAGTCTTTGGCCAATCAGCAAGAAAATCAAGGGAGAATTTGTTAGAAAGTGGAGAGTACTATGAAATTTCATAACCCAAAGACCCCACAAAAATATTGGTCCATCATGGTATTTCCAAGCAACAACATGGATGCTTTAATCCTAATCACAAACCAAAACACTTCAATCCTATCAAGAGAAGATATGATGCATATATGGCATTTAATTACAAGAAATATCTCTCACATTTAATTTAAAAAATACTTGAATTGATATTATTGACGTAATATTTTATGATATAATCAGAATATCGTGACATTTATATCTTGACAGCATCTTATAAGATTTTAAAAAAAAATACCTAAACATCGAGTCTTATATTTCCAAGTTCTTATAGAAAAAACAATGAATAATTCTTAAAAAAAAAAAGTCGACACCATCCAAGAGTTTGATATAAATTCAATAAAAAGATTAAATTAGTTAAATCAAATAAAAATTGACTTCATAAGACCAAATCTAATGCGACAGAAGCGTTACCAACTCACGGAGAAGTTTGGTACATCAAAGTAATTAAAAAATAAAAATAATTAGAAAAAAAATAGGGAAAATAAGAAAGGGGCAATTATGTAATGACACAAGGCAGGGATTAGACAGAGAAAATTCGGCAGAGGCCGTAGCCCGTGGGCGTCAAACTTTCCGTCAAACCATGCAAATCCCCTCCTGCGAAGCTCTTTACCTCCCGTTGAACCGAGTAAACTATTTTTTTTTCTTTTTTTTTTTAAAAAAAATTATAATTTAAATTAAAAAGGGAGAAGTCCGTTAAAAGTACACACAGCCTAAATACTATACAAAATAAATAATATTAAAAAAAAGAAGAATATATTAATTAATTAATTTAACACCGACGCAGAACAGAAGAAGAGTCTTCCCACTCTCGCTTCTTCAGCTTACAAACAAACCGACGACAAACTCAGCGCTGTCAAAAGATTCTCTCTCTCTCTCTGAGTCTGTCCTTTCCTTGCTTTTTTCCTTATCTTCTTCTTTCCTCTACCCTCGCAAACCCTAATTATTCATTTTTCCTTGGAAACAAACACACACCCTGGCCTAATCAGCTGCTACCAGACTGTCGCAGTCATCCATCATGCCCCGTTCTCTCTCTCCATAACCTTCAAAATCTGTTCACTTCTTTTTTTTTTTTTTGGGCTACTTTGCACCGAGTTCTTTTATTCTTAAATTTTGAATGGGGTGTTCGACCTCCAAGGTGGACGATCTCCCGGCGGTGGCACTCTGCCGGGACCGGATGACCTACCTCGACGAGGCAATCCACCAGCGCTACGCTCTGGCCGAGGCCCACCTCGCTTATATTCGCTCCCTCAAAGGAATCGGTCGCTCCCTCCACGGTTTCATCGATGATTTAACTCATTCCGTCGCTTTGCCTGTTTCCCCCGAGCTCAATCTCCCGCCTCACAGGAAGGGCGACCCCGTCCATCATCGTCGCGATGACTCCGGTCACATCGATTTCAACTCCGGCTCGGACTCCGACGACGACGATTTGGGTTCGCTCCACCACGACTCGGGTCACTCATCGCCTCTTCACCAACAAGGTGATATTGAATACATGGATAGGGATCAATTTGAAGATGGGGACGGACAGCTGGGTTCGTATCAGTTTCAAGGTTTCTTTCCTGGCGACGGAGGAGAACGTGGAGGCGGCGGCGGGCTTATGCACATGAATTATATGAAGAATAAAGCGACGCCTTCGGTGGTCTACGAGCAGAGGCCGGTGAGCTCAGTGAAGGTGTATATGGGTGAATCTTCTCCTACTTATTCTGGTTATCCTCATTCTTATTATGGAAATACTAATCCCAGTTCTAGTGCTTCTGCGTATTATGGGTCTGCTTCCCCCCCCAATCCCAATTATAGTAACTATGGTTCTGGTTACTATACTAATTCCCCGAGCCAAATGGATACGTCTTCGAAGAAGCCACCGCCCCCTCCGCCCTCGCCTCCGCAAGCTTCGGCATGGGATTTCTTGAACCCATTCGAGGGTTACGACAGATATTATGCGGCGTACACTCCGAGTAGGAACTCGAAAGACCTGAGGGAAGAAGAGGGGATTCCCGACTTGGAAGACGAGGATTACCAGCACGAGGTGGTGAAGGAAGTTCATGGGGAGGAGAAGTTTGTCGCTGATGGGGGAAGAAGCGGTGGTGATGGGAGTGGGATGCGTTCCAAGGCTGTGGTGGACGACACTGAGGCCTCAACGTCGCTATACGAGATTAGGCCCAGTTCTGCAATAGAGAATGATAGGATGGGGTATGATGGACATACGGTGGAGAAGAAAGTTGTTGATAATGAGGAGAGATCCGAGGAGACTAGGGCCAGGTTTAAGGGTCCTCTGAGTGTGTCTCAAGTGGTACAGGAAGTTGAGGTTCAGTTTGACAGAGCTTCCGAGTCGGGGAATGAGGTCGCGAGAATGCTTGAGGTCGGAAAGCTTCCTTATAACCGTAAACACGGTGTTTATCAAGGTAACAATTTTTCTTTACTAAATTTATTTGATTCGTTGGGTTATTATTGAGCTTGCTTGATCTGTAAATTATTCCTCGTTTTGGGGCTGAATCGGAGTGGGTCGATAATTTATGGATCATGATAAAAAAAAAATCTTCTCCTTATGTATGAGATGGGTTTCTATTTTGTTCAGCTTGAATGAGTTGGACTTCATTTAGCTGCTCTTTTTAACTATCAATTTAATGGATCTTCGCAAAGCAGTTTCTTCCAAGATGTTGCACGTTGCTCCTTCAATACCCATGGTATCCGCACAGCCTTCTACTTCTAAGGGTGCCGAGTCATCGTCGGCCTCTGACAAGGCGGGTCCGGCTCAATTGCACGTGGATGAAGATGTGGTGTGGTTGGGATCTACAAATCTTTCGTCTACTCTACAAAAGCTGTATCTTTGGGAGAAGAAACTCTATAACGAAGTTAAGGTATGCTGTATCGTGTTATTCTGCTATTAAGTCTGGATCACATCCTAATTCTTATCCTTTATTGAGTTCAAAATTAGACTAATTGTCTTTGTGTTCTTCGCTGAGTTGTTAACATTGTGTTGTTGGGCAGGCTGAGGAAAAGATGCGGGTGGACCATGACAGGAAGGTAGATAAGCTAAAGCGCTTAGATAAAAGGGGTGCTGAGGCTCACAAAGTTGATGCTACTCGTACTTTAATAAGGAGCCTGTCAACGAGAATAAGAATGGCAATTCAGGTTGTTGATAAGATATCTGTGACGATTAATAAGATTCGGGATGAAGAGCTTTGGCCACAACTAAATGAATTAATTCAAGGGTATGTTGACTATTAATCTCATAATTGCATTTTCCAGCTTTCTATCCCTCTTATTTGTTTAATTTTGTGCTTCAACTTTTCTTCTCCTAGATAGGCGTATTTCTTGTGTGCTTCCTCTGTACTTCAATTATGTCTTTTAATGAAGTCTCATTTATTTTAAAAATATTATAGTTAATATTACTTTTGTTCGCATAGTTCCTATCACTTGCTTTCTTTCTACCCGGAAGGACAGAATTTGAAGATTTCTTTATTGGCACTCTTCTCCTGTAGAATGCACCTACAGACTTTTAATGGACTTGGCCTACCTGATTTTTCAGTATATTTTTCTTCATCTACCTGTATATTTGGGTTGCGCCTTTTGCGCTTATTAATAAAAACTTCTTATCAAGAGTGGTGAATCTTTTGGCCTGTTGGAGAGGGGATTCAAGGAAATCGTCAAATAGCGGCTGTTTGGAAGACGGTTCCTTTGTGTCTTATGTGGTGTATTTGAAATGAGAGAAGTGGTCGCTATTTTGACAATAGAGAATGCTCGGTTGATGGGATTAGAGCTTTCTTTTTTCATACTTTGTTGCTTTGGGTTTCGGTTATTGTAATGGATGGGTTCAGTCCCAATGACTTTGGTTCTGTTTTTCAGCTTTAGCTTGTAATTAGGTGTTTTCTCTTGTATACTTATTGTGTACTCTGGCTGTACCTAATTACGAGGTTTTAATAAATTTCTTACTTGTAAAAAAAACTAAAAAATAAAAACTTCTTATCAAAACAACAAATATCACATTCGTCGTACTGATATTTGAATCCCAGCCCAAATGGCCATTTCAAATTTGATATATCACGATCAATATTCTTCAGTAACCTGTGGACATTTATTTGTTGGGTCGGGGGAGGGGTTGAAGTCAGACTCATAGGTGTGTTTGTAAATGCCTAAAAAAACATTATTCATATCCTGAGTTTGATTTGATGCTCATGCTTGATATTTGACATGCTGATGTACTGTTACTTTCTATTAGCTCCATGGCCTTGGTAGAATTATTGGTTACTGTTTCACATTTTTTGAGGGATTTGACTTGGGAACTTTTGATGCTTTGAAACACCCTTATTACTTGCGGCTTTTTTTTGACGGGTGAATAATAAAAAGAACTGATGAATTGTAGGCGTAGGATGCATAATGACTACTAGCGCAGAGATGAAGAATAGTGCATAGTTAGGTAAAAGAATCATGCAAATTAAGCTTTCACCTGATTTGGAAAGTGATGGCCTTTTTAGTATACCTTAGGTTTCATTAAAGTACATTAGTTGTTAGGATCTTTACTTTTTCTAGTTGGTCATCTCGTTCTTCGTCTTCTACATTACTTATAAAAAAAAAAAAACTTTACTTTTTCTTATCTTAGGACATCATGGTTCTTCATCGGAGTTGAAATTTATTCAATAAGATTGTCCCTGCTTGGCCTGCCCTTCAATGAATTATTTACTTGCTAAAGAACAAGTTGGAAAAGTGGAACCAAGCAGTTAATGGGTCCTAGCTCAAGGTCTTGTTCAAAATGCTTGACAGTGTATGCTTTTTTTTTTTTTTATAAGTGCGTATGCTAAGATAGAAGTGCGTGTTTCTACCTATAAAAAAAGAAGAAGATAGAAGTGTGTTTTTCTTTCCTTTTTAATTGTATTTTTCACTTCTGTTTGAGTCTCTACACTATTTCTGAGTGTCAATTATATGATATACTCCAATGTGTCATCTACTTTGATGTGTTTGAGGAGAGAGATATATTCATTTAAGTATTTATTTAAGTCATCTGATGGATAGGACCATGTAGAAGTATGTGACCCATTCTCTGTTCCTAGTTGTTGAGAACCAGTTACCCATAAAAAAAAAAAAAGTTGTTGAGAGCCAGTTGGTTAGTTTTGGAACTTTTGTTCATTGAGCTAGTTATGAATCATACTACTATAGAATTATATTGAGGGAAGTTCTCTAAGAATATTATGATTTAAACTAATTTCTGATGTTTTAGGATGAAACTTTCAATAGTTGATCATTCAAAAGATTGGAGGAGAGTTCAGATAATTTTATTAGGTGAGATTTTACTTGCTCCAGCCAGGAGTGAAGAGGCCAAAGAAAGTGGTGTATACACTTTTATATGTGAGAAGAAAATGTGTTCTTGATATTTAAAATTATATGATGATTAGGGAAGTTGAGAGAGACTACATGATGAAGGCTCTTCTTCTCTAGATATTGACATCAATGTCATCGTTTTTGCTTGTCTTTATGTATGTATATGCTATTCACGCATCTCGTTTTCTTGATGGTTGCTAGCTTGGAATTTATGTTTCTGTCATGGACATTGATATATGGTTAACGTCTATGCTTTGCATAGTCCTTGTTGTTAATGTGGAATGCTTCTTCAGGTTAACCAGAATGTGGAAAAGTATGCTTGAATGCCATCGTAGTCAGTGCCAGGCAATCAGAGAAGCCAAAGGTTTAGGTTCGATTGGATCGGGCAAGAAGCTTAGTGATGATCATCTTAGAGCCACTCGGGAATTTGTGCACGAGCTTATTAGGTGGAATGTTGCTTTTTCTCGTTGGATAAGTTGCCAGAAGGGATATGTGAGAGCCTTGAATAATTGGCTTCTTAGATGTATACTGTATGAACCTGAGGAAACAGACGATGGGGTAGCTCCTTTCTCACCCAGTAGAGTAGGTGCACCGCCTGTGTTTGTAATCTGTAATCAGTGGTCGCAAACTTTGGAAAGAATATCTGAGAAGGAAGTGGTTGGTTCTATGCGCGGTTTTACCATGAGTGTGGTTCATATCTGGGAACAAGATATGCTGGAAATGCGCCAGAGGAGTACGGCAAACAAGGATCTGGATAAGAAAGTTAAGAATTTGGATAGAGAGGACCAAAAAATACAGAGGGAGATCCAGGCATTAGACAAGATAATCGTTCTGGTCTCTGGGGATGGTAACGGTCTATCAGTTGGAGAGGTTGTATATCCTAGTGACACTCAAAATAGAAGTCTACAGGCAAGTCTGCAGCTAATTTTTGAGGCCATGGAGAGATTCACGGCTAACTCTATGAGAGCTTATGAGGAGCTTTTGCAACGCAGTGAGGAGGAAAGGGTTCGCCAAGAGCATGGAAGAGTTTCACAGGGCTGAGCGAGTAGTTAACAGAAATGTCGATGCTTTTGCATTGGTAAAATTTGTGGCTCGGGAAAGGGTTTGGTATCTGCAGCTCGCAGCCCTTGCATAAAATCTTTTGAAGATCAGGATCTTCGTGGAGTTGAATGAATTCCTTCTATTATCATTGGATATCACTGACTCCATTGGTTGTGGCCCTCAATGGACTGTTTCAGTCGGTTGCTCATGTCACCAAAGAGTAATCCTCATAATTTTTTTGGCCTAGATTTGGGAGGCTTGCATAGCCAATAATGCTGGGTCCTATACCAGCTGTTCTAATCATAATCACGGACCACTGCAATTGGGTGGTACTTACATCAGTAGAGATGAGGGCAAGGCTTAGCTACAATCCTACAAGAGTACAAAGCAAGTTCGTGCTGACCAGAAAACGACTCTGTGCCACTGCAATTGTTTTGACAACACACAGACCCTCTAAAGCCTGCTGCCGGGCCAAGTGGGTGCGTTGTCTGCCAATTTCTCTCTTGCTCATATTTCTTCCTAACGAGCCATATTCTCTCACTTTGTACTATGTACAGCAACAAGCAGTACTCTCATTTATACGCATATCCTATGAGCAATTGTCCCATCGCGTACCAGCATTTCATTTCATGGAAAGATGATTAATGCTGATGGGGGCCATGATTTTTTTTTAATTTTTTTGAAGGGGAAGGGGTGGATGGGACACGCACAACCAAGGCCAGATTTACCCAGGCAGGGGAATCTCAATCTCCCTCCAGTTTTGTACGAAGATTAATGTTTTTAAGCATAGGCAAATTGGGCTGCCTATGTGTGACGCAAGTCACGGAGGAGGATAGGCCCTTTCAAAAGTTGTTTGATAAATCTTCTTCTTTCTTTTTCCCTTTCTAATTTTCCTCTTACAGGAATTTATTATTGTATAGACGACTTCTGAAACCCAGCAAGCTTCCTCCAGCACCTTCCAATAAAAGAGCTTGTCTTGGAATTACTATCCAAATGAATTTTCTTTTAAGATTGATAATGATAAATCCTTATCAAGCTGCTGCTAATCATTTATTTGCTTTTGCTTATTAATTCAACGTTTTTGTTTTTTTGGCATCTAAAATCTTCTTTTCGCCGACAAGTGAGAAAATTTGTATGTGATTAACTCGATCGGCAGAAAATCCAAAAAGAAGTAAACATCAAATCCCCCCACCTACGTGGACGATTACGTGCCAAATCTCAAGCTTAGTTTGGCATGGTTTCCTGCCTATTTAGTATTTGGGCCACCTTTTTTTTTTTTTACAACTATTCTTATTTCATCTCATCTTATTTACCGTGACAGTGAATCCACGTTAGACTTGGAGAGACATGACTCCTCTCAAAACTTTTTGAAAACACAATATACCCTCTAGATTTTATACATAATTCTATAGATATAGAAGATGGGCCCCAAAAAAAAAAATTTCTCCATATACTTATTACTTTCTAAAATTTCAATATACCTAAAAATTAAGTTTAGGAGAAATAATAAGCTTATTAATATGTATTCCAAAATTTTTTGTTATACAATATTGGACTTCTTAATATGGAATCCAAAGTGATGAGAATATAAGAAAATTTATTTAAGATAGATGATCTATATGAAAAATAATTGAGAGATTTTATCCTCTAGACTTCATTGAGTAATAAAATAATTTATTTATAATTTCAATTATAACATTATATGTTTAATGTGATATGCAAATATTTAGATTTTGCATGAAATCGATAAAGTAGCTTACCTACTAGAATAAGAGATGGCATTCTAAAAGATCTCTTGATAGTTTATGAGGAAAAAAAATTATAAATATTTCATTACAAAAATAATGACATATATCAAGTTGTGTTTTTATAATTTTATTTCTACACGTACGTAGCAAATTACAGAGATACTTTTATATGTAATTATATTTTTATGATTTTTCAATCTCTTTTAAATTTGCACAAGATAAATGATGTTGGAAGTCCTAGAATGTGCAAGTCTAGCGTAGATAAATCTATAACTCATATGAAAAAATTATTTTTTAATGATGAACCTCACTTTTTTTTTAAATGAAGTGCGTAGTGCTTGCACACTTACAATTGTATCTATTATTACTCTTTACATAAATCACACAGTAGAAAAGTTGGCCCACCTCAACACAATTGCTGGTTCTGCTACTACTCATCTAATCATTATAATTTTTTCAAATTCTCACATAAAATAAAATAAATAATTCAACATTTTTAAATCTTAAAATAAAAATAATATTAAAAAAATTTATTATAATAATATTTTATTTAACTTTTATCTCAATTTATCTCATATCATATGTTATAAAAAAAAGGCCTTAATATTTATTTATTTTTTATTTTTTGACATCAGGCCTTAGTATTTATAATTAGCTTGTTATGATTTCCATTTTATATATTCTGCGAAAAACAAGGCTTCCATCTTAAGCCGCCTTTAGAGCATTCTCATTAGCTTGGTTAAATTCATCTTTAAAATTTAGTAAATATCACACTTTTTTATATTTGCTTATTCTATTTAAATTCAACCCCCATATTGGATTATCCATTTACTCTCTATATAATAATAAAAAAATATTATTAATTTAATAATTTTTTTATTTAATTTATTTTTATCACATTTTGTATCTCTACCAATTAATAATAATTATATTCTAATTAAATTAATATTAAAAAATTATATTTTCAAAAGTCATTTAATGCTAATAATAACAAATATTTGATTAAGCTCATTTAAAATTCTATCTAAATTTCTTAATTACAAACCAAATAATATTTTTGCTTGGAGTGAGAAACTAATATTTTAATATTTATTTGGAGTGAAAAATTAATATTTTAATATTTGATGAATCAATTTTGATTTTTCATATTTGGCTTTTATTGATAAAACAAGAAAAAAGAATAACATAATCATCATCTTTATTATTGATGAAATTAGGGTGGTTGGATGATGACAAGTGGCACATCATGCACCGTGACACAAAATAAAATAGGACACCCATTGGTAAGAATCAAGATACTAGAAAATATATGCCCTTCCCTCCTCGATTAGATTTACATCTAGCAATTAGGCCTTAAGATACTCACTTTTTTTATATATAAAAAAAATAATAAACCAATCCAACTAGCCAATGACAGCCAAAGCCTGTAGATTGGTCGGCATAATTTCCAATCTCTAAAATGAAAGTCTGAAGTTCCATACCTTTTCTTCCTAATAAAAAAAAAATTGATGAATTAAAAAAAAAAAAAAAAAAACTAGCCAATGACAAGAATTCAGTCCAAAAAAGGGGGGAAAATATGGCTGAGGATGCCAAGTGAGCTCAAATTTTGGGGTCAAGAGCAAACCAACACCACAAATTACAAGAAAGACACGATGGCCGACTCTGTCTCTCCCAAAGACCAAGAGTAATAATGATGGCTTAAACTAGCATGCACTAAACACGTTGTCAACCGTCTTAATTCATATGGATTTGAAAGATGCGAACAGAACGTATCCAACCTTTGTCAAGAAAATGGTCAAATGTTTTTTTTGACCCAAAAATAGATAAGAATCAAATCAAAAGACCATCGAATTAGAAGACTCCATATTCGTATTTATTTCATCTCTTAAATAACGTTTGTCATACGTATATTTCTCTCGAATTAAAATCTTTCAATCCCAAACGAGCATTTATAGAAAATAATTAATAGACTCAGCTCTTAGTTATATATATATAAAAACAAAATAGGTTACAAACACACGTTTTTGTATAGTATGTGAAGGCAAGTGGAGAATCTCTTGCAAGCTGCAGCATTTTTTAATGGAACAACTTCAAGATCAAGGTGGGTTTAAAGTAACTTGGGCAGAATACAATGATACATACCTACCTAAAATACTCTTTTATGTCTTTTAAGTATTGTGATAAGGCTCATCCTATATTTTTGACCATATTTTTGATCATCTAATACAGAAAATTACAATATAATATGCATATGTATGGATTAACAACAGAGAAAGAAAGAACTGAGAGAAACAGCGAGAGAAGTTTAGAACCCCACTACCAAATTTACAGGGAGACTGAAAGAAAAGGAAGGAAACAAAACATACCCATACTCTCCATAAGCTAAACCATACCCACCCCTCCCCTCGTGTTTTCTCTGCTTTCTCTACTCCTGTAACACCAAGCTTTGGTTTACAAACTCAAAAACCGATACCGAAAACCGAAAACTAAAACCACAGAAATCATGGGTTGCTGCCAGTCCTCGTTTTTAACAGAGACCCACCCAGAGAAGGAGCAGCATCAAGTCCAGCTCCAAACCCAGACCTACCCACCTTCCATTGGACTCGACCCAGTACCCGGCGGCGGAGGAGAAGTCCTATCCTTCTCCGAGTTCTCCTTCGTGGACCTCAGGGCCGCCACCAACAACTTTAGCTCCGACTTCATCGTCTCCGAGAGCGGCGAAAAGGCCCCCAATCTCGTCTACAAGGGCCGCCTCCGCAACCGCCGCTGGATTGCTGTGAAAAAGTTCGCCAAGTTGGCCTGGCCTGATCCCAAACAGTTTGCGGTAAAGCTATTTGCTTTGCTTTCATTTTGCGCTCTTTTTTAGTTCCGTATTGGTGGTCTGATAGATAGTGACGAACTTGGGTATGTGGGAAATTTTTTGTTGGTGGGTTGTAGGAGGAGGCGCGGGGAGTAGGGCAGATGAGGCATCCGAGGCTGGCCAATTTGATTGGGTATTGCTGTGATGGAGATGAGAGGCTGCTGATTGCTGAGTACATGCCTAATGATACTCTTGCCAAGCATTTGTTTCACTGTATGTGCGGTTTCTAGCATGGGTTCTTCTTCTTTTTAATTCTTGCTTTATTGTTTTAGCTATGGCATGTGTATCCCAGAAGACATTCTTACTAGTTCTTAGGTTGCTCTGATTCAGATGGTCTTTTAAGCTTGTCCTTTGTGTTTTAAGAGTTTCTTTGAATCTTGGATATAACTGGCATTGACTTGAAAGTTGACATTTGATTTACTTTATAAGGTGGGATAGTTATTGTTTGATAAATGTTAATAATTGCATTTCTCTTCCTCTGCACCAAGGTTAATGGGTTATTGTATTCTTTTGTTGCTATTATTTTTCTTGAATTTTGCATGCAGGATGCATTTGAATTGTTATTTCTTCCCTCTATCATATTGAGAAGTTGGTGAATTTCTGTTTATCTAAATTCTGGGTCCTTGGCAGGGGAAAAGCAAACCATTGAATGGGCCATGCGCTTGAGAGTAGCTCTTTATATTGCTGAAGCATTGGATTATTGCAGCACTGAGGGACGTCCACTGTACCATGATTTGAATGCTTATAGGGTTCTCTTTCATGAGGTATGTTTATTTATTTTTGCTTTTATTGCATGTACTAATGCTAATTATTTATTCAATATTTGCTATCATCGGGATGGCTGTCTTATATCTGTATCCATTTGTAGGATGGTGATCCTCGGCTCTCATGTTTTGGCTTAATGAAAAATAGTAGGGATGGGAAAAGTTACAGCACAAACCTTGCCTACACACCTCCCGAATATTTAAGAAATGGTAATAAATTCTCCACTCTGTATAAGTTGGATGATTGGTATTCTACTTCTTTATGTTAAAGGATTTGCCTACTTTCAGTATCTCTGGAACTTTCAGTAAACTGATTCCTCCTCCCCCGCCCCCCAAAAAAAAAATGTCACATTTTTTTAACTTAATGGATAAAAGAATAAAATAATCAATTATTGTCTTTAAGTTCTTGGGCTTCTTTCAAGTGGGTGTGAAGATATCTTGATGCAGCTGTTGCCTGATTGAAGTGGAGTTTTTGCTCTGACAGCGTATGGCAGCAACTCTTTTACCAGGAAATATTCCTCAAACATCATATTTGTGGTGGTGGCCCATGGGACTCTGGGAACTATATCAACTTTTCTTTCTATAAGTCTATCTTGTTCAAAGTGCAAAGGGATGCAACCCAAGTATACAATAGGAAGCACCCATTAAGGGATGAAGAAAAGGAAAACTGTCTAGGAAGCTAAAGAGCGGAAACCATTGTAGACAGCCATCCAAACATAGAGGAAATTAAACATAACGGCTCTAATTCTAACACCGCCCACACACATTCTTTGAAGGTCCAAACATTATGTTCCCCCCAAATGCACTGCATCAGAAACACAAAGGAAGCTATGTGGTATGAGAATGCAAATATTAACCGAGGAATGAGAGCAAAGTTTGAACCACTAAAATCCTTTTAGTTCAAAAAAGGTTCTACTTTATGCATGTTGTTCACTTATGTAAACTATTTTTCTCTTTCTTTTTGAATATTGATGAAAAATTTGTAACGTCTGATTTGCAATTCAAGTCAAACTGTTTATACGGTGCTATGTTGTATGAATTACGAGATTCATTTTATTATATTTAACTTCATGAAGATTTTTGTTGGTAAACTTGACTAATTTTCATTGCCATAATTTGTAATTTTAGGAAGGGTCACTGCTGAAAGTGTAATTTACAGCTTTGGCACCGTCCTTCTGGATCTGCTAAGTGGAAAACACATCCCCCCTAGCCATGTAAGTTACCTATGTTGTAATGAAAATTTAGTAATGTTTATGCCTTCTTTCTTTGTCAGGCTACATGTTTAATATACAGCCTGCAAAGTCATGATCGTTATCAAGTGTGTTACCAGAACTTGCAACTCAAAAGTTGCCTAAAATGGACTCTAATATGTAGAAAATGGAAATTTTTAGTTCTTTGATTCTTTTTGTACTTCACATTTAGGATGTGAACAGAACTCTCTCTCTCTCTCTCTCTCTCTCTCTCAACTAATGCAAATCTCGAAATCATGCTTGTTTCTACAATAATTATGCTTCTTTTTCCACGTCCCAACACAAAGGCATTTTAAAGAAGCCTTTCATCAATGAAAATCCATGCTAATTTTTTTTAAAATATTCTCTAATTGATTAACTGACCTAGGTTCATATAGCATCAGGTTGGATCATCAAGGAGCATATACTGCTGTTCTTCTTTTTTTTTTTTTTTTTTTTACATCAATTTTTTTTACTCATAGTTAATCAATGAATGAGATAGGTTAAAGTAACTTAATGCCAGTCATTTCAACAGTATGCTGTCTTTCTATTAGAAATTAATATGTACTGTCTACGAGTTTAGGAAGTTTGACTGTGTTTTATGTGCTTTTATGTTGTCTACACTAATATGTGCAGGCCCTTGACATTATACGGGGAAAAAATATCATCAGCTTAATGGATTCACATTTGGAGGGAAAATTTTCTACAGAAGAAGCAACAGTTGTGGTTAATCTTGCCTCTCAGTGTTTGCAATATGAACCTAGGGAGCGGCCTAATACAAAGGATCTTGTTGCAACTCTAGCTCAACTACAAACCAAACCTGATGTAAGGAACATTGCTTTAACTAATTTAATGCTTTAACTAAAAACCAAATGGGGACAATGTTCATGATTTCTTGTTTTTAATTTATCACTCTTAGAATGTATTTAGGTGTTTTTCTATGTACTTCTTGTGTACACAGGCTATGCCTACTTCATTCATATCAGTAATATTTATCTCTTACTTATAAAAAAAAAAAATTATTTAAGCATCAGTTCTACTATTACTTATAAAACAAAAAAAAGTCATCAGTTCTACCATTACTGTCAGTCAAGCAGTCTGTGAATTTAAGCGTATATTCCTTTTTTCAAATTGATTTTTGGACCTGTGACATTATATACACCCATTGTTTAAAATTGGACAACCTTGTGTGATTTCTACAATTTCTTTGAATGTTCAACGTGGTTGGATGCAAATAGGAGTTTCTTTATATTATATGCAACAATGATGGAGATGTATGCAAACATAAAGACCAATTTGAGTGGAAATCTTGGGATATTAGAACTTCGAAGGTATAACATCAATGTTAGTCAACATACCCAATGATAAGTTTATTTTTTCCTTTAGAAAGACCTATAAAAAATTTTCCTTTGAAGTTAACCCAGTAAAATTACAAAATAATGCACAAACAAACTTTAGTTTGCATTAAAACATTTGCTCTTGGCCTTCCTTTTCCTTTGCCTTGCTGCGTTCAATCTGCTTGAGGAGATTCGCTTGAAATGCATCTAGAGATTTTTCTGAGGCTTCAGTCTGTCATAACATGGCTAAATACTACCACACCAAGTACCATTTAGTGGCTGTGGTCTCAAGAAGATCAAATGAGCAGTGATTTTTGTGAAGAACCTGACTGCCTCTACCTCTGTTCTGGATTGCAGGTTCCATCTCATGTCATGCTTGGGATTCCAAAGCACGAGGAAGCCCCATCAACCCCGCAGCCCCCATCAACCCCGCAACGCCCTCTTTCGGCAATGGGTGAGGCCTGTTCAAGAATGGATCTCACAGCCATCCATCAGATTTTAGTTATGACACATTACAGGGATGATGAAGGAACTAATGAGGTAATTGGCTTGTAAAAGAGGGACTTGCATGTCACCATATTCTTATATTTGATGCTGATTTGTTTATTTAAATTTGGAGCGAGTCAGTTATCTTTCCAAGAGTGGACCCAAGAAATGAGAGATATGCTGGAGGCAAGGAAGCGTGGGGACTTTGCATTCCGTGAGAAGGATTCCAAAACTGCCATTGACTGTTATTCCCAGGTATGGTTTTCTATTTCTTCTGCCAACACATAAAGTTCTTAGGCTACAATTATACACTGAAATTGTGTGGTAATGAATTTACCCAGTTCTGCATGGACCATTCCACCAGTAGGCCTTGATGTAAGAGTAAGCAAGTGGGTTTGAATCCAATAATGTTAAATATCAACTAGTTGGTCTTATCACTAGGACTTAATATGGCAACTATAACTGTATCATTTGGACAATTCGTGCATGGATATTAAGCAGGTTACTGATTAAACTTGGTTTTGATGCTTGCTTGATGTTCGTTCTGGTTCTCTTGCAGTTCATAGATGTTGGAATCATGGTCTCTCCAACTGTTTTTGCTAGGCGCAGTCTGTGTTATCTGTTAAATGATCAACCAGATCCTGCCCTACGAGATGCAATGCAAGCACAATGCGTGTATCCAGAGTGGCCCACTGCCTTCTACATGCAATCAGTTGCGCTGGCCAAGCTGGACATGAACAAGGATGCTGCTGACATGTTAAGTGAAGCAACTGCACTAGAAGAGAAGAGGCAACGAGGTGGGAGAGCATCATAAAAAAACAACCCTGTAATGAGTTATAATCGGTTCATCATTACCCATTGGCAATTGTTGTTGAGGCTACCCAAATTTGTACAAAATTTGAGCTGGGAAATCATTAGTGTATTCTAAAATGAAAATGTAATGTAGAAAACTTTGTTGTATCAATGCTTGTGTGCTTCAAATCATTATTTATGCAACGGTGTTCTCAAAATCGTGTTAGAACAAGATTTAATTGTCTGGAAAATGAACAGAGATTGGTGGGAAGAAATGCTAGGCTTTCGAGAGATGAGATGAGGGTACATTTGGACATTTGACTTTGCGTTGGTTGTTACAGCTCTCCAAGCTGATTGGGCTCCTTTACCATTGTTGGACCAAAGAGGGGCTGCAAAACAGAAAATAGTGAGAGAAAAGTTTGCTTTAAGGTGTGTTACAATATCGTTTTCCTTAAGATAATATTCGTCTCAATCAATAATGATATGCACACGTATTACAAGCGAATTTATCTCTAAGATATAATGAAATTCAGAATAAATCTGTTTGTCTAACTGCATTATGTACACATAAAATTAGACCCGAATATCCTTAAATTTTGCTATTCAATCAAGAGATTATAAATCTGTTTAATACAAAATGAACAAATCCTAATAATGTTACCAATTGACACAGGTATTTAGTCCAATGGTCGCCACGCTTCTCCATAAACCGGCTAGTACCAGTTCGAGTCCTAGCAGATGCGCTCCTTCTGTTATAATTTTTACATCAATTTCATGGGAGCCTGGACTCGTGGGCCGCACGCCTATGGGGCTGGGGCTGCTGTAGGCCTTGCGCCTTGGGCTGGACCCAGGCCAGTGTGGAGGTCACCCTCTCAATAAAGGATTAAAAGTTTAAAACTTCTTTCTTGTATAGGGTGTGGTTTCCCTTGTGTTTGGACTAACCAAAGTCATTAATATCACCAAGTCAATGAATAACTTGCGTTATACATAAAGGACCCATGAGCAATAATTTATAAATTTTTCTTAATTTTTTTCTTTTCAAAATAATTTATAATTTTCAAAATCAACTCCAAAATAATACAAATAATAAATATAATATATACTTATTTTGAAAATATTTCCAAACAACTATAGCCTGAGTGACTTCAGGAGAGAGAGGGGTACGGGATCGATTGGAATCTTTGCCTTTTGGCCAGGACCTCTCGGAATTCCTTTCCGTACATCTCTCATTGCTTTATCTATTGATCCCTTAATTCCAGTTCCCTGTCATCACTACTAATGGCAGGGGAACCGAATCCATGTTCCAGCACCCATTGCTCAAGCTCTTAAATTGTCAATGCATTGAGCTACCCCCCCACGCTTGTGCGAGTAATTTATTCATCTAACTGAAACATTGTTCTTTCATCTCCAATTCTGCATGATCGATGAAATTGATATATTTCTGCAGTCAGATTTAGTACTCTTAAGAATAGAGCAGTGGAGATTTCCCAAAAAACGAGTTTTATACTGCCGGAATCAAATATGTGTATGTACCAAGTCATGTACAAGCGCGAGTGAATTTACAGGCCGCCTCCGCTTGTAAAAATTGATGCCCATCACGAATGTTGGAGAAGGGTAACTCTCGCTTTGATCAGACTCCTACACAGACATTCAAGCCCTTGTTCAAAACCTTAACGCTGTTGGAGAGACTACTTTGAGACAATATTTGGAATCTTGACAGCTTTTCAAAAATTTCGTTTCTTTTCGAAAATGAGATGTTATTAAAATTAAAAAGTTGAATAAAATATTATTATAATATTATTTTTAATATTATTGTTATTTTGAGATTTGAAAAAATTAAATTGTTTATATTATTTTGTATGAAAACTTAAGAGAATTATAATAATGAGATGAGATTAAACGAGAGGTTTTCAAAATTTTAGATTTCGTACTTAAAAGCAAACGAGGAATTTCACAAACCCCTCATACGATGCCTAGCCCGGAGAGAAGGGTTGAGGGAAAATGAAAAGGTTTGAATGTCATGAACCTTTGAAGAACTGATAATGGCACATCGTGTACCAATATTTCTGATTTTCATATCGAGTATATTGCATTTGCATGCTTCGTTATCAATCAGTTTTTAGGAAAAGTAACAAATCCTCTAGAAGATAAAAGTTAAGTAGCCATGATCATGAATTTAGTATATTTATATAGAATCAGAAGAGAAAGTACACCATAATCTCTTTCATGTACAAGTATGAACAATAAATCTTGAGGCCTTCTCTACGAAAATGGATGCCCGTGCCTTTCTGGGCTAGTGATTGAAGATGTTAAGAAGGGAAACTCTGGTTTTTATTAGACGCCTAAATAGACATTCAAGCTCTTCTTCAAGATTTTGAATGCTGGGCTCCAATTTCACCAGCAAGTTCTGCGCATTTTCTATATGGACGAGATCATCAGATTTGCTGGTCCTGAGGAGAGATTGTAATGCTGCATCCACCTTCTCAAGTTTTGTTTCTTCATCCTCGCATGAAACTCTTTTAGGATGCAGCAGCTTGGATACCAAAAACCAGCCACTTGACTTTGTTGGCAACTTTGGTCCAGCTACAAATGACAACAGGGATTCAAACACAGATAGAGTGACTGCTTCTACTTCTCTTAACATGTTAACCATGGCCACGGTCTCAATGCTTTTGTTATTGCACTTGCTTTCCATGCCCTTAAGGGTCTTGTGGATTGCCTTTTTAATACTCTTCCTTGAGACCAAGTAATTCCTAACCTCCCTTGCAAACTCTGCATCACCTCCCCGTCTTCTGCGCATAAAGGATTGAATTTCATTGGTGCATTCCTTTGTCTGTAACAAGACATCCTTGGCTATGCCACACACATCCAGGAGCCTAACAGATCCATTCAGAAGTTCTTCGACCCATTGCGCATGCTGCTCTTGGGCCAAGGTTTGTTGAGTGAGCGGCAATTGAAGCAACTTGTCAACATGATCATGTAAATCTTGAAGGCCGCCTAGTTTCTGGCTTATTGACGATGTTGATGATGATGATGATGTGGCTTCAGAAGCCCTCAACCTGCTCAATTGCTCTTCAACCTCTGAAATGAGCGGGTGTGTCCTAGAGGGCAAGCTGTTAGAGCGAACATGGTAATGGGACTTTGGGTTCAAAGGAGAGGCAGCCATGTTTCCTTGACAAACAGAAAGTCTTGCAGTTGAACGTAAGAATTGGTCCAGCAGTTTGCCTTCCATTGGTTTGGAATCTGCTCAATATATACAATGGAGTGAGGGCCGGGAACATAAAGAATCTCATCATTTTCAAATATCAATCAGTCGTAACATGATTTCGATCCAGATCTAAATGCCATCTCGGCAATGTTTTTGCAATGTCTCCCTCTAGACAACTCTCCAACTGGTTATCAATTATTTCTATATTTAAAAAAATCATTGGAGCATCTTTTCAGAAGATAATATATAAACTGCATGCATGTTGCACAAAAATGTTTAAGATATGCAGCACACGAGTGGCATGGCACCATCTTCTTTGACACAAAACGGTACCTGCCTGCCTGCCTTCTAGGAAGACAAGAAGCTTTCATCACTTTGTAAACATACGAGTATCATTAATTTACTAGCCAAGGCAAGTTTGCATTAATTACAATCAGGTGGTCATACTCATCATCTGCTACACCTTCCCCAGTGCATCAGAATAGCTTTTTCTTGGGCCTGCTTTCTATTATTTTAATTTTTTTCTCTTTTCTGGTCTAAAAACTTTTATGCTTACAAGATACAATTAATGATGATGAATGAGATAATCTTATTGTAATTAGTGTGACACATGTGTGCACGAGTGACACTGCCCTCTTGTCTCCCAGAGAGGCTGGCTGAACTGCATTGATTGGCTAATGCCATTGTTGTATTGGACGAGATGGTGTCAACACTCGTGCGTTTCATATTTTATATACCGGGACACAAGTTTTTATGTGATATAAACCTTAAGTTAAGCAACTCATCTGATTTTGCAGGTCTATATATATATAAAATTGGGGAGACATTGCATAAACATTGCTGATATAGCATTTAGATCCAGATCAAAATCATGTTGCCACTCATTGAGTTTTGAAAAGGATGAGATTCGGATCCCTAGTCGTAATATATACAGCAGATGCCAACAGGAGGATGACAAGTAATTTCTAGACTAATTTTTACATTCAACTCACAGAGTTTTTCTGAATTAAGTGTAAGGCCCACCAGAGGTTTTTGGTGCAATACAACTTGATATCAAAGTTGTCAAGTTCCAATCTCAAGTCTCAAAAGCAGATGGTGTTCCATAAATAAGAACTGCATTGTAAACTTTGCAGTAAGATGCATGGTCGAGGATAGAGAATAGGATGCATCTTCTTACGACAATTGATTTCCTGATTTGTCACCCTAATCTATTTTTGTGAGAGGCACACGTGCGCTACGATATTAAATTAATCTATACAGTGGAAAGTAAACTATATGGATGTCATATAATAATTCAGAAAACATGTCCATTTACGAGGCAATAGTACATTTGGGCGGGCGGCGACTTTTGTTGCCTCCATTACTCTATGAAAAATGTGTTGGCCTTCTTCCTGACTGGGAGACAGTCTGATCTATCCAGCCTTACGAGTCACACATGCCAATTTTACATATTATTTGTCGGCATATTCATGCAGCATGCAGATCTTGCCTGCTTTTTGCACAATAATCATGCTTCGGGTACTCCTGCACAATGTGTTTGATTTATAAATAGACACATCTCATTTTCCTTGCATGTGCACGTGTACAAAGGAGTGTGACAAGGGAGGGACAGAAGCGATTTATAAGAACACTCGATCGTTTTTCAATATTTTATATAGTACTGACATTATTGCAACCTTTGAGTAGCCTTTTCAACAGATGGAGTGGTGGTGGGAGTGAGACATTGCAAAAACATCGCCTTTTGATGAGGTTTGGATACAGATCAAGAAAATGTTGTCGCTAATTGATAGAAGAAAGGACAAGATTCCTCGTGTCACTCTCAATCTGTAATATATAAACTTGCTCTGCAAAATGTACATGATTCAACTGCAGCTAACAGCCTGCCTTTTAGAACACGCACCCGCTTGCCCCACAATTCGATGTGCAACCTCTACATAATGCTGCTCAGTTTCATCCTCAACAATATTCAACAAAATAAATGGCCTTGCAGATTTGTATGACAGGGTCGATAAGTTGTTTTTCTTGCTGCTCTGCTCTTTCAACAAGCCTTAGCTCAAGAAAAGAATGTCTGCATGTACTTCAATCGATTATACACATAAGATGGCGAAGTGAAACTGGGCTTGCAAGTCAGGTAAACAAATGCTTGGCCTCCGGGAAGGTGTGGAAAAGACTCCTTGTAACCAGTTTATCACGCTGATTCCCAGATTTCCTTTATATCTAGACCAAGTTGTAACGATCCAAGGAAGCTGAGCTTATGATCCAAAAGCAATTTTCGAAGTTAGAATTAGAGCTCCTTAAAGTAGTTATAAAGGTCATGAACTTCTCCCTCCCAGACAACGTGGGATCCAACCAACCAAGCTCTTCCATTCACTACCCTCTGATATATGTGGAGTGTTACAACCTTCCCTCTTTAAGTTATTGACATCCTCGTCAAGTCATTCGAAAGTGACATGGTAAAAGTCTCACACTTAGCTAATATTGGATTTTGAGATAATTCGTAATGATCCGAGGAAAGCTCATGCTACATTTGGGTTCGTACTTCAAAAATACTAGTCAGATTTATAAATGGAATCCCTTCGAATCAATATGAAGGCCAAGAAATTTCTACTCCTAGGCAATGGAGATTTCATTCACCAAGCTCCCCATTAACTACCCTCCCATAAATGTGAGGTGTTCCACAAGCCATGTTGAAGCAATGTGATCATTCATTTCAAATCATCTGTACAAAGAGTAGCATGAAAGGAAGGAAGCAGGAACTAACACAGATGAATTTTCAAAGTCCAGTTGCAATCCATCAATTGTCACAGGACAAGCAAATATGATGACATCCTGAAGAATGGACTGAACTATCAGGAAAAATTGGATTCGTGCATCCAAGATACCAACGAAGTAGAATGCCGGTTCAGGTGTTTGATAGAAGCCTGAGTTTCTCTTCTAAACATCCTTAACCACTTGTTGAGATAATTAAGATGCAGTTATAGGATTTAGATGTTCACGCTTGTCAATGGATAAGACAGACAGACATGTAACTTCATAAAATACTAGATAAGGTCTTCTACAAAATTCTGCACTGATATATTTACTTCTTTCCATAGCATTCATATTTAACTTTCATGAGATTAAGATCAAAAAATAAAGTTCATATTGAAACTGTCAGTCTAAGAAGGATAATTCAGGAAAAAAAAAAAAAAAACAAACACTATAGAGATCAAAGACAAAGCAAAAGTTCAGATCGAATGATATTGAATTCTTAGTGATTTTATAATAAATTAACCTTTGTTGATGTGAAAATGAAAAATAAAAATAAGAAATAAACATTTCACAACGAGAGTATTTTTTCTTTGTAAACTATTGGGCCACACGAGGACTTCATGCAATTTAATTGAATATCATATCTGTTTGTGTTTTGGTGGGGAGTCTGATTAATCCAACTTGCCTATTAGTCAGCCTCATAGGCCGATACCATTTTCTGTACCATGGAAACATGACACAGTCATGTATGCAGATCTTGCTTGCTGCTTGCACAACAATTATGTTAAAGGACTACACCACTTGATAGACGATTACCAACACATTACTTGATTACCTAATGGTGTCTCTGAGTGCAATTGTTAATTGTGCATGTGTGGGCAAGAGCAAATGTAGCCCTCATGGGGAGGCAGGCCAAGCTGGAAATGGCTACTGCCCCCCTGTTCTTGTATCAGTAGAGATGGCCTAACACCATTCATGCGATGGATATATTATAGCCACCGGCCAATTGTGAAATATGTTATATCGTATTTCATCATGAATACTTCATGTTTCAACCAATAATGGGCCACATGAAGACTTTATGCAATTCAAATCAATATCACATCTGTTGGGGAGACAGATTGATTAATCTATCCTGCTCTAGCCAGCCTCATAGGCTTATATACTCTTTTTCTATATTTCATGGAAATATGTGGCATATTCTTTTACTAGACCATGCCATTTGCTTGCACAGCAATGAAGTCAAGGGCTTGCTCCACTATATTAATTATTAGTAAAAAAATGGAGTCTCTCATTGTGATTCTGTGCACGTTGATGGAAACATTGGAACCTGATTGAACAACCCTTGCCAGTTGCTGCTTAGATGAATTATACTTATAAATATAAAACCTTCGAAGTCATGATTCAGCAAACAATTTCTCAAGCTTGAAGTATAATATATTTCATTACATATAGCAGTTCTGGACATAGTACAGATACTTTAATCGTGCATGTGTAAGCAAGAGCAATGTATCCCTCATAGGGAGGCAGGCCAAGCTGGACATACAGATGGCTATTGTCACCGTTCTTGTATCAGTGGAGAAGGTCTATCTAACACCATTCATGCATTGAATGTATCATAGCCATTGTGAATATCTTATGTTGTGATACAGAAATTGAAAATTATCGACAATGAGTTGGAGACCTGGTGATGAGGAGACATTGCTTAAATAATACTGACATGGTGGTTACAATTCAATCGAAATCATGTTGTTACTAACAATTTGCACGAGTATGAGATTCCTCTTGTCTCCCTTTCCCTGAAATATATAACGAGCAGATGCCAAGGAAGGAAGGCAGATTGCTTGGCTAATTCACTCTGACAAAAGATAGGTCTTCTCTTTTCTGAGAAAGGAAAAATGGATTCCTCTGCTTCAAACCCAAAAACCTCTTACCATGCTCGCTCTAACAGCTTGCCTTCCAGTCCACACCCTCTCATTGCACAAGTCAATGAATATCTATGCAGATTGAGGGCTTCTGAAGCTACTTCATCATCATCATCTATGAGCCACAACATAGTTGGCCTTCAAGATTTGCATGATTGCGTGGACAAGTTGCTTCTGTTGCCACTCAGTACACAATCTTTAGCCCAGCAGCAGCAGGAGAAATGGGTGAACGAGCTATTAGATGGATCTCTTCGGCTCTTGGATTTGTGTAACACTGCTAAGGATGCCTTGTTGCAAACAAAGGAATGTACACAAGAACTTCAATCAATTATGCGAAGAAGACGAGGAGAAAGTATGCTTGGGAGTGAGGTTCGGAAATTCTTGAACTCTAGGAAGGTGGTGAAGAAGGCCATCAACAAGGCCTTGGGGAACTTGAAGGGTGCAAAAGACAAATGCACCTTCTCTCCCTCCGAGGCAGAGAATGAGGTTGTGGCCTTGTTTAGCATCTTGAGAGAGGCGGAAGCTTTCACTGTCACCGTGTTCGAGTCTTTGCTGTCCTTTATATCTGGACGAAACGCACAATCAAAGTCATGCAGATGGTCTTTGGTTTCCAAGCTAATGTACAGCAAGAGGGTTGCTTGTGAGGAAGAAGAAACACATGCAAACGAATTCAGCAAGGTGGATGCAGCCTTACTTTCAGTTTTCATGACAAGTAAATTGGATAACAAGCATGTTGAGAACTTGCAAAATCAGCTCGAACACTTGGAGATGTGCACGCAAGATTTTGAAGATGGACTTGAGTGCCTGTTTAGGCGTTTGATAAAAACCAGAGTTTCTCTTCTCAACGTCCTTAACCACTAGATACTAGCTCTTCATACTTGTACATGAAAGAAATATCCATGTTTATGTCTTTTCAATACAAAATTCAGTGCCTGTTGCATAAATTATCGACCCTTATTACTCCTTTTCACTTGAAAATGAAACCAATGTTCCATACATATGCAATTTTCCAGTTTCCGATTCTCAGTCATAGACCATGCATGAAATCGCCACAGGAGACAGGAAAGAACAGCCAAAGGAAATAACCATACACGTTAAATTATCTAAATGATAAAATCAATTCATAGCAGTCTTGGACAAGATGAGCAATGGACATTGGTAGAAGGTTGGACCAGATTAAGAGATAGCAAAGCCTGACCACTGAACAGTAGTTGACCCCAAAATAATTACATTTTTAGTAATCATGAAAATTAGCTGTGCTAATTCATTAATACAGTAAACACAGTTTGGAATTCGTCGGTTTTTTTTTTTTTAAAGTAATTTTAAATTTACACCAAAGCTGTCAAGATTCGATTTGTCTTCATTGACAGTACTATTAGCACGTACACAAAAATTATTGAAAAAAATAAACTAATGACAATCACGTCTGTGTATGCGTAATGGAGACAACTGACTGGATTAGCACGCTCCCTTGCTAATCTCAAATTGTTTTCCCACATCATGGAGGAGAGACATGGCCACCGCTTGAAAGAATCTGGGTTCTACACGATGCTCACGTTGACCATGGCTGCCAGCCCGTTTATTATAGGCCTCAACCATCCGGGCTTGTGTGGGCTCTGACGTGAAAATTTTTCATTTTACACCTTCATATAATTAATTATCACCCTTTTTTTTTTAAAAAAAAAATGCGTTTTAAATTACTAAATCTAATAATTTGGTATATCAAATTACTTATCTTTTTTTGTTTTTTTTTGTTTTGTTTTGTTTTTTTTCAATATACACCTCGTCGTTCAATTTTCTTTTGAAAAGAAAGCCACCATGTCTTTGCCGTCTCTCATAGGGTGGCTCGACCTATTCCACTCAAGGGGCATCTGCTAGTGCTAAGACCATGGGTTATGTAAAATTCATATTTTTATAAAATTTAAAGTCTCCAGCTCAAAAGTCCCGTCTAATAGCCTTTGTATTTTATCTATAATTTCCAATTTGCTACAGTATAACGTGCACTGTTCAGAATTGTATATATTTTTAATTCATTTCTCTCTTCATGTACTTCCTTTTTCACTATCATATTTTACTTTATTTCATTTCAATCCCTTCTTGTACTGTTTATTTCGCACGTCTTCCCCTTCTTCATAGTTGGGTTCTTCTCGTCTTCCATCAACCACGGTTTACTATTTTAAATCTCTACATTTCCAGTTCAAGCATCCCGTCGTCTACTTGAGATAGAGTTGTGCTACGGATCAGCCTCTGTTCACAGCTGATTCGTAGCACACGTGACTTTTTTTTCATTTTTTAATTCAAAACCGACCCTCTCTCACCCCACACAGACTTTACCCCCCACCCGATTCTCTCTCTTAGCCCACCCAATCCCACCGCGCGCCACCTGTAGTTACCGGCCACCACCATTGTCAACTTCCAGCCCCACCGTCGGTACCGCTAATGCTCATGTACTCTTCCCTCGCTGCGTCGCGTATTCCTTCCTTGCCAAGCAACCGAATCGCGTTTGGCCTCTCTCTACCATTGTCGGCCACCCAGCAGTGTCATCGACCACCTCATTGGCTCTCCCTCACATCGGCGACCCTCCAGCCACCTTCGAGCCTCCACGCGTAGCGTGCTCTCCACTCCCAAAATGGGTCTCACATGGATTTAGTTTCGAAAGTTCGAAACGCCGCCGCCCGCCGCCGTAAGCCAGCCCAGCCACCACCATCAAGCCGCATGACCTCCCAGCAACCCCCACCGCCAAACCCAAGTCACGGCAACCCCCCATTGTAGCTCAGATCAGCCTAATCCGAAATGGGTCTCGCCCTCTCTCTTGCCGCCACCGTACACCAGCCCAACCACCACCAACGAGCCTCACGACCTCGCAGCAACCCCCACCGTCGAACCCCAGTCACGGCAACTCCCTCCTCCCTCGCAGCTCAGATCAGCCCCCGGTAGTAATGGAGTGTTTTCAACTTTTCGAATTTCCGAGGGGGGGGCAGGGGTGGGAGACTTCGTGGGACTTTGTGAATTTGTTTAGGGATAAATTTGTCAATTTACTTTGACACGTAAGGTGTTTTTTGGATGATGCGTGAATAGGGACTACTCCCTAGACTTTTTCATTCCGCAAAGTCGAGAAAGTATTATGCTAACAAATTTTAATATTTGAGAATTTCAATCATTAAGGTTATTTCTTTAAATCTAATTCTAATTTCATTAGCATTTTCAGAAATTGATTAATTCTTTTTAAAGCTGATTCTCTCTCTTTTTATTTTGTGGGATTTTTATTTTTTGGCTTTAGGATGAGATATTCAGCTCATCCTCTGCAGCTGCTATGTTTTTGAAGGTCAGTAGTTTTTCTAGAGGAAAAAAGATTCTTTGCTGCTTCTTTTCACTTATTTATTTTGCTTTTCGAATAACCATTTATGTACCTTAAAATAGAGAGAGAATGCTACTTCGTAAGTTGTTTAATTGATTTGGTAGAAAAAACAAATTATTTAATTGGCTGGAGAATCAGTAGCCTACAATGGTCGGTTACACAGTTGAAATAAAATGAGATATTTTGAATAGTAATAAAATTTTTGAGTTAAGATGAGATGAAATAATTTGTAAAAAAATATATATTTGGATAATAAGATGAGATGAGATAATTTTTAATTTTTGAGATTTGAAAAATGTGTGGGTCTACTGTTGATTAGAGAGCCACAGACTATTCACTGTCAGTTTATTTTTTATGTCAATTTTGCACTGTTCACATACTGTTTACTGTCATTATGTACTGTTTATTACTGTTTATTTAAGTTGATGCTTTTAAAATTTAGAGATGAAATATAGTGTGCTTGGATAGGAAAAACTACTGCACGGTACAGATGAGATGAAAAATATTTTTGGGTAACCAAACGTGGCCTTAAAGTATTTAGAATGACATACTTCCCCATCCAAAGAAACATATCCTGGTGCCATTGTCTAGTAAAACTGGGTTGTGGTGGTCTAAAGGAACTAGTATTTCTCATTTCATGCTTTATTGTTACAAAATATTGGAAGGGACTGTATGTGGCACCGTTAGTTCCTTTTGTAGGTTTATGCGATAGGTGGGGAAGTAAGGTTATAGCTTGTTGGGTATAAAGGTCTTGGTGGCCCGGTAATTTAGTTTGTTATTTTGTTTACAAATTGAAGTAATTCTGAACTTATAGATCATAAGATACATTACCAATATATCTAATTCCACTCAAGTCTTTATTCAAAAAATGAGATGATTTTAAGGCCAGTCCATAGTTTTGGCATTCCAGTAATTGCCTGGTCTGCTCTGGTTACTAGAAGAACGGGTTTCCCTCGTGCCATTGTGGAGGATACACCTGATTTAAGCTTTTCTCAGCCATTTTCATCTCGAATACTGGTGCAAGTCATCCCGGATGCCTTTTTAATGCTACCAACCGTGATGCAGTTGGACGTATGACTGATTTGCAAGAATGGCATGGTATTTTTTTTTTTTTTTTCACTTTCAATCTTTATTTTATTTGGCCAACTTTGCAAGTGGACAGTTTTCTTCATTTATGATTAAACTTGCAAGGTGCAGGGTGTAGTTGCTATGTGTGTTGCTACTACTATGTGTACATCAACCGAGAATGAGCCTATTGTAGTTGGAAAACCATTAACCTTCTCTAAAATGAATATGTAAATGATAATAAAAACAAATAAATACGTCGATATATGATATATTATAAAAATGGGTATGTAAAATAAAAAAAAAAAAGTGGCTTGTAGTGATTTATTTTAAAAGATAGGATTAAAGAATCATTGGGAATGCTCTAAGAGCCACCCCATGGCGACTTTTGTGGTGGTCATCGGTGGCCATTTTTAGGATTTTTTATTTATTTTCAATTTAATTTTATTAATACTTGTTTGGATTAAAATTTAAGGATGGCATTTTAAAAAATTCAATATATAAATAGAAAATAGCTCTCAG
Organism: Juglans regia; assembly: GCF_001411555.2. Taxonomy (NCBI): domain Eukaryota; kingdom Viridiplantae; phylum Streptophyta; class Magnoliopsida; order Fagales; family Juglandaceae; genus Juglans; species Juglans regia. Next base: position 7,177,377 of record NC_049913.1, read on the forward strand.
ATTCCAGTGTTATTCCTTTCATAAGTAGCAACTGCGTTAATGGGTAACAAAAAAAATAATTGTAGAAGATAAGGATACAAAATCTTAAGCTGGTCCCCACAAAAGGATAAAAAATATTCGACCATCATGATCATACTGATCAATCATCGTCTATATTTAAATAGGAGTAAAACATATCGGAAAGGAAGACCAATTAAGCTGGCAAAGTCATATGGATGGTCTGGATGGGTTATGGTCTTCTATTTTGAACACTTGTAAAGTATATAGGGTTGGTATAATAATGAAGTGTGTAGGGTAATCCAAGTGCAGGCCACCAAAACCTAATTTTCAAGTCAAAGCCAGAGGTCTCTATCTGAGTTTGGGCAAAACGCGCAAACCTTTCAGGATTTGAACCATTGAAAGTATTATTTAAAAAGGAAAAGGCCTAGAAGGTGTGTGCTGTGGCCTGATTTCACTGGATATTCTCACTTTCCTAAAGCATGTCCCGCTTTCTTTACCAGGTCATGTTAAGTGCAAGTGACATTAATATTTTGTCTAACAAACATGTCAGTGTCTTGATGTCGACAAATTGCGTAATGGGATTGAGGATTTGGAGGCTCATGATGAACATCCTTTTCCAGATCATATGCATGGAGAATAACTTTTTCCATGTCTCTTAGTAAAACTTCTGGCAATTGAATGCATATGCTTGTAGAATCATACATGGCATGATCTGCTGTAAGCTGCTAAAAGGCAAGATAACTTAAAAAGGACTCGAAGTACAATCCTGGGATGGTATTACTTACAGGGTGATGTGCATACTTTTTATGTAAATCTATGATCGTCAAACAATGCTTAATAAGCAATCATGTACAGTACCTGACATGGAGATCGTCAAAGCCGCCCATGTGCCTTTCTTTTTAACCTTTATAGAGTACTTCTGGATTACTGGATAAGGATGAGAAGCTGAAATCAGCCATCGTTATTGAATAAAGTCCAAAAGAATTAAAGAGAAACAAACAAAACTCTTATCAAGAGTAATGCTCACCCTCAGTACCCTATATATATAATATTCACCCTCCCCAAACATCAACCAAAACATAAACAAACCTGAAAATGAGGTTTTGGGCACTGGCAATTCTCTGTTTATGGCTGTCTTCATTTCAAAGAGGCTTAGCCGAGCAGTGTGGAAGGCAGGCGGGAGGTGCCCTATGCCCAGGTGGGCAGTGCTGCAGCCAGTTTGGCTGGTGTGGCACCACACCTGACTACTGCACCAACGGTTGCCAAAGCCAATGCAGTGGTGGTGGTGGAGGTGGAGGGGACATAGGCAGTCTCATCTCAAGGAATAATTTTGATCAGTTGCTGAAGCATCGCAACGATGGCGGTTGCCCAGCCAAGGGCTTCTACACCTACGATGCATTCATAAACGCTGCAAAGTCCTTTCCTGCCTTTGCTGCCACTGGGGACACTACCACCCGTAAAAGAGAGATCGCTGCTTTCTTAGGCCAAACTTCCCATGAAACTACAGGTTAGTTAGTTAGTTCATACCAGGCTATGAAGTTTCATCATATTGTTAGCAGAATTTAACAAAGTGTTCGATCCGGAGATGACATGAAACCTTGAAGTCGATCACAAACATTATTAATTATGTCCCGATTCCCTGATAAGAATCTTTGCAGTATAGTATCTATGTAGATTCCTGTATTGGTCAGAGAATTAACCTGTGTTGTGATATGTATATACCATATGCAGGAGGATGGGCAAGCGCACCAGATGGCCCATACTCTTGGGGATATTGCTATCTTAGGGAACAAAACCCTGGATCCTACTGTGCTTCGGATCCAAATTATCCTTGTGCTCCTGGCAGGCAATATTATGGCCGAGGTCCTATCCAACTTTCATGGTCAGTATACATCAGTATCACTTTTACAATTACATTATCTATATGACTTTTTGTCTTTCAATTATACTTATTTTTTGTGATGTATACAAAATTGTCATTCATTATTCAGGAACTACAACTATGGGAGGTGTGGAAAAGCCATAGGAGTGGATCTTTTGAACAACCCTGACCTTGTGGCCACTAACCCAGAAATCTCATTCAAAACAGCACTCTGGTTCTGGATGACTCCACAGTCACCAAAGCCGTCGTGCCACGATGTTATCACCGGGAGATGGAATCCATCCGGTGCTGACAGATCGGCCGGTCGGGTTCCGGGATATGGTGTAGTCACAAACATTATCAATGGTGGACTGGAGTGTGGTAAAGGGTGGAATTCTAAGGTGGAGGATCGCATTGGGTTCTATAAGAGGTATTGTGACATACTTGGGGTTGGATATGGTAACAACCTTGACTGCTACAACCAGAGGTCCTTTGGGAATGGACTATTGGTGGACACCATGTAGATGCTCGATCTAGATAACTTTGGGGTTTTGTGCTTCAGAATAATTGATCATTTGGTCAATGGGGAAGTTGATCCTTTCGTTTCTGGTGTTATTAAGTCGGTATATCATATATGTAACTTTCTCATTTAATTATCTCTTGTGAAATGAGAAAATACAAATAATTACTGAAAAAAATGGGTAGTGCAATTATTTTATTCAAGAGCAATTTTATTAACAATTCCGAACGAGGGACTGTGTGTGTAATCTTATTAATGAATGAGATAAAATAAAAAAAAATTATTTTAAAAAAGATATTATTATAATTTTAAATTTTTTTAAACACAATTATATAAGCTTGTATAAGTAATCTTCAAACTGTAGACTATAAGTTTATATAATTATATTTAAAAAAAATTTAAAATTATAATAATATTTTTTATTTATTTTTATTTATCAATAAAATTACACACTTAATAAATAGAATTTCTCTTATTTAAAACCTGTTATAGGTTACCTGCCAATTGTGATTTACCATCCCAAAACGATCAATTTCATATGTGAATATATAAGAATCTCGAAAAATATGTATATTTCAATGCAATATATTAATGTTATATAGAAAATTAAAAAAAAGAAAAGAAAAAAAAAACTCCTTAACAAGATGTGAATTAATTGAACATGTCACGTTCCGTATTTGGAAGTGAACCTTTTTAATCTGAAATTCATAATAATAAAAACTTAAATACAATAATACTCTAAAATCAAATGTCTCAAAAATCATTTCAAGTGAAATAAACTCAACACTAATAAATATTTTCTTTTCCAAAATCTTACAAATCCATATATATCCTCTTACACTTAAATTTATTTTTTAACGTTTCATCTATTCCAGTTGTCACAGAACAACTCTACGTGGTATTTATAACAATAATTTGAATCTTAAATAAATTATAACTAAAAGAAATTTGAAGAAGGGGTAAAAGTAAAACCCAATATAATTTTAGTGGGTCATTAACTCAGGAATATGTTTAGAATAAGGAAAAACCTACTCTGCCGCTTCAGTGTGCCCGCTCGCAGTTACCGCACGATGCGGAGTGCGCCACGTTGTCAAAGAGTAAAAAAAAAAAAAAAAAAAACACACAACTACTGCTCTCTTGTCAAACACGATCTCCTTCAGTGAACCCGAACCCTAGCCTTTCCTCCACCATCTCGCACCCAGCTGCCCTCCCTCCCTGACGTTGCCGACCACCATTCCCGGCGTCATCTCCGGCGAAAAAATTTCTGCGTCGGCCTCCCAAGGTGAAATTTCTTCATCACTTTTGAAACAATTTCTTCATCACTTTTGAAACGATATATCCAGATTAAAAAACTCTTTCGTTTTTTATGAAAATCCACTTAAAAGAGAAGGAATCAATAACATCTCAACTGCATTACATGGAAACTAAAAATAACAGAAAGACAATATATGTATTAAAATTGGGCAAGCAAAATATGAGGTTAATAACATGAACAATTCTAAATACTTCAGAAGCACATATTTGTTTTAGTTATTGATCAATTGCTGAAATAGTTTACACAATTGCCCCAGATTTAAAAAATAAAAGAAAAGAAAAAAAGATGAAGAATCGTCTATAGATGCTGGTAGTCTATGGCTTATCGACTAACGATGAAGTAAAAATCATTCAATGCAACAAAATATAATTGTTTTCTGAATAAATACTTGGGGACATGTTGTAATCCCTTGGGGGGAGCAGAGACTGGAACTCGTGGCGATGCTCTTGAAGAATCCTTGCAGCTCCAAGAAGCATGGAAACATGAGCATCATGGCCACATGCATGCATCTTCCCAGGAACTTTACTCTTGTGCTCCCACTCTACAAGCTCCTGTAACAACCAAAATCCTCATTAGGTTCTAAGATTTCCTCTTAACTAATTTAATTCATCAAAGTATGCAGGAGTTCTCAATGATCTACTGCTACACAGGTACATTGCAATCACCAATTATAGTTTACTACCGATTGTAACTAACGATATTTCCTCATCATTTTTTGCAATAAAAATAATTATGTTTATTCGTTAATCAAAGAGATTTGTTTACAGCTAAAAAAGGGAACATAAAGAGTGAAAAACAGAACACGGATGCATCGAGATCTATATTAATACAGCAGGATCACATAAGGAAGACATGCCTTTTGAATTACACGATAGCCATACATCTGCAGGCTTAAAGGCAAAACTTGACCTGTGAGTTGATAAGCAAGTTCCTTCCTCTGCTCGGGGCTTCCATACTCAAAACTAAAGATCACAAAAGAAATGCCTTATGCTTTTAAACGAGGGAGACAAAGGCACTTATTGAAAAACGCATATAAACAAACACCTCACCGTATGGCCAGAAGCTCTGTCGCTGTGACTTAAAGAAGTTCTTGAGCAGCGCGCCACGGATGGTACTCGCGGAGGAGGGAGCCGATGGTCGCCGACGGACGAAACTCGTGACGGTGGACGGTATTCGGCGATGGGAGGGCGACAAGAGGGCCAAAATGTATCCCGCACGATTTGAGAATTTCAGCACGTCAGGCGATCAATTAGAGCGGGCATCTGCACTTGTTCATACTCTCGTCTCAATATGTTGGGTTATATAATGGGTGGTATACAAAACGGTGCCGTTTAATATATCCTGTGTATCGCAATGCAGATTCTCTTCCCGAACCCTAACCTTTATAACTCACTCAGCTGCAGCTCTCAACTAATCTCTCGCTATCGCTCTCCCGGTTTGTGATTTATACTGATTGACGTTTGATTTCTCTGCATTAAATTGAACTCGATTAGGCGGATTCTCGGTTGATTTCTTCGAACGGCTTGATCTTGGCCGAGGGTAAATCTCTCTCTCTATAGATGGAGTGGATCTCTCTCCGATTTCGTGATGGGTATCTTCGCATGCATGATGCTTCCCTAGGAAAACCCCACAAAATGTATTGACGAATTTTCCAAATACCACCAGCTGGTGTAATCTTGCCCATCCAAAAAACTGAAGCCCTTTGTTTTATGGCCCGTTTGGTTCATTTGGTTCTTTGATAAGCTTCATGTCAGAGATGTCAAAATCGCTTTGATTTGGTTTGGATTGACACATTTTTTTTCAGTTAATGCCTTCAATTGTCTGTTAAGACGTGAAAGTGATTCAGTGCTTTGAAAAACATGTATTTGTTTGTCTGGGACCTAAAAGCATGCCACTCTGGTCTCTACAGTCTAAAGCCTAAAGGCCTGTTATTTCTTACGAATTGCGATTTTTCCGTTTTAAAACCTTTTAGGCTAGAAATTGTCGTTGTTTAGTTTTTCAACGTTGCTGTTTCTCCTTTGAATGATTTCAAACAACGGAAATATACTGTTGGATCTTTACCAAGATCGTGGTGACTGTCTTTCATTTCCTTTTTTCTGCATTAATTAATTTTATGTTAGGGAGGTTAATCCTTTTCATTTGTATATCTTTAAGTAAATTATTTATGTTTTGTTTTTCTCCAGGAAAGTCTTAGGCTGCTTAAGCAACCTAGATGTACCGGAGACTCCATGGGTTCAGAAATTGATACTCTCAAGGAGAGGTTAACATCCATGCTTGGTCAGCTCCAAACAGAGTGTGGCATTCTTGAAAGAATGGCGTACAAGAACAAGAACCAGCATCGCCGTTGCTCGTATTTCCAGTACATTTTGAAGGTTCTTATTCTTTCCTTTAAAGATGCTTCCCCTTTTTCGGTTTCTGCTGATGAAAAGACTAAAAAAGAGAAGGGATTTGTTACTAGTATGTGCTAAATATGCAAAAATCTCACTTCAAGTTTGCCAAATAGCTTTAAATTGGCCAAGTTCACCGGTGAGATTTAGTTGGGTGGCATATAATGAGTTTTTTTTTCCCCTACTTTAGCAGCCAAATAGGGCACTGGATTCTACTTGTTATGGAATTCTTATTGATTTGTGCACTTTTCCTTACTTCTTTTGTGATGTTAGGTTAGGAGGGATCTAAGGCTGCTGAAATCAACTAAATTGGAGGAGTTAGTAGATTCTTGCTTTTTGGTTATCACTGGAAAGAGACCTAAACAAAAGCTGCACCTTTTAGAAAGGTAAATTTTTTGTTGTCTTATATTAGACCTCTAATTAATAAGTGGGTTTTATCATGAGTATCATGAGCTTGCAAATACTTTGATTAGTGTTTATTTCCTGTGAAACAGAATGCATGTATATGTAAACTGTATATTATGGTTGTCTTCACCTTAGAATTGGTATTGCTGTCAAAAAACTATAGGCGAGACCCAATGTGGTAGGCTTTCTGCTAAGCCTTAGTTTTTTTATGCTTCTGCTAAACCTCAGTTTTTTAATGCCTTTCCTAGTAGTGAAATGGTATTTGTAGTTTACTGAAACTAAATCAGCATCATGTATTTGGGAGTTCCTACTTATAAAAAAAAAAAAAATAGTATTTGGGGGTTCCTTTTGAATTTGGTATAACTTGGTAAGAAAATGTCCATAAATGCTCATAAGGATTTTGATGAGCATGTATGAATGTTGGCTCTGGTGAGGATAAGCACGATAGTTCATGGATGAGAAACACAATACATATCTTATATTGCAAACAATTGAACAAAATGGATTTGTCTGCATATATGAGAGCATTATCAGGTGACAAAAAGGGTTGAGTAACCGACACACATTTAGAGTAGTCATGATGGCTTCTGTACTTTTATTAACGGTGGTTAAAGAGAGGGACGAAAGTTGGACACTTTCCATTTTAAAAGAAGAGGGATGCTTTAGAGATGGAGGTCTAAGGCATGGATGCATAGGGTCGGGTTTTACCATGTAGAGATAAAATCTGTTGGATGTAGATTAGGTTTAAAAATCTTAAATGCACTTGTCCTATATTGTTTTGCCTACTCCTTGGCCTACTATCTACCTTCCTATCCCCGTGCTATTATATAAAGCGGAACGAACAAAATTAATCCAATTTGTTAGTATTGTAACTGGATCAAAGCACCTTCTCTACCATCTGAACTGTAATTGCCTTTTTAGTTTATTATGGCATCTTAAAATCAGTTTTGGGAATAAAAAGATGAGCTTTGACTCTTTCTATCTGGATATGTCGTGCATGACCTCATTTCCCAATATTTATGAGATAACCTTATCTTTATATGGGCTATATGGTTAGTTTCTACTTATTGATTCATTTTGTCCCAGTTTAAAGAGGAGAAAATGTGATGGTGGAAAACATAATTTCATGGAGCGACTTCTGGGAGCTGCACGACTACTCTCACTGGTACGGTCATGCTTTTCTCTTATGCTTCCCATCTTCTTTGCCCACCTTGGTTACTGAAGTTATTACTCGTTTTCACTGCTGCCTTTTCCATTCCAAGGTTGTTTTGACTAAACATGGACATCTCTCCTCTCTCTCTCTCTCTCTCTCTCCCTCTCTCTCTCTCTCTCTCCCTCCCTCCCTCTCTCTCTCTCTCTCTCTCTCTCTCTCGTATTTAAGCCACTGAAGTAGAGATTTCATCCAGATGTTTTTTCCCCATCTATACTAAAAGTACCCATCTGATTGTTGGCTTTTGTTTGGAAAGATCTAAATATTTTCATTCTTTTGAACCATTTAAGATGTGCATTTTACATTCAACCCATGTTTCAGGTCTGGTCAACTTAATTAATTATGGTGTCTTATAGAAGTCTTGATAGGGAAAATAACTGTTTTAATTGCCACAGTGACAAATCAACTAAGCTTTTATTACAACTCAGTTTTGGCTCCATGGCTATCAGGGGAGGCAATGATGTTGAATAATGCTTCTACAGATTCATGTTGCCATTAACCATTTGATTTGGGTGCCGGCATTAAGGAACATTTTTGTGTGGATTTCTTGAATTTGGTAATCATATGTGCCTTGTTACTCATGCAGATTGTTGAGCCAATGTTGATGGCAGCTGCGTATCCTATTTATTGGTTAAAGAGTTACTTGTCCATATTGTTTATAAGATGGAATATTCGTTTTTTAAAGTTGTCCTTTTTTCGTTGTTAGAGCTTTTGGCTGTACTTCAACTCCTATGACTCCTTTTTTTCAGTTATCAAGCATCTACCCAAACACAAAATTTCCCTTTCTTATAATTATCGCAAAAGAGAAATATTTAGATTTCTTATATTTGACCACCTTTTCTTGTGCTGTTGTTATGTAGGTGTACTCTGTGGCTTTAAAACTTGCCAACAGATTATTTGCCAGTTAATGCAAGAATAGTTTTTCAAGCCTTTTTACTTATAAAAAAAAAAGTTTTTCAAGCCTTTTTTTAAATAGATTTTCGGAACTTGCTTTGTGTGATTATCTTTTTTTTTTCAAACAAGCAAAAAAAATATCATTTTCATCCTTGACTACTACGCAGTGAGATATCTATCTTGCTTGCTCGATCCTTTTTCATGGGATTTTCTATGACTATGTTGGCTCTGCTCGCACGCCTTCGAGTTTTGGTTCAGCAAGTACGTATGTTTCGGGTCTTGTTCTTAAACTGTTTGAGAGTCAACATTTGCACTTTTAAATTTTCAGTTAGTTTTAGGCATATCACCTAATTGATCCTGTTTATCTATGTAACAATCCCATCTTGAATAACCATATTCCTGGAGGATGAAATCTGGATTTTTTTTTAATTAGTAAATTTGGATATTATATGAGAAGAATAAAGTTTTTTTTTTTTATAAGTATGAGAAGAATAAAGTTATAGATGTATGGCATGGTTACAGAGGTTATTTACCGGCAGCATTTAAAAATTGAAATAAATTGAACTAGCTTTTGTTTCAGGCAACAATCTCACCTGCCCAACTAACAAAGAGTATTTATTATTTTGGGCATAAACGTTAGCAATCTGCAGAAAAGATAGTAGTCTCCTTGTGACTGTCCTTTAGGAATAAGTATATAAACGCTTATATTGATGGGTTAGCATTGTGGAGTCTTGACCTCTTAATTCTTATATTTGTATTGGAGCTGCCTACTATCAGTATGCAACTAAGCTAGTCTTCCAATTAAACTTCTATTTATGTTCCTTGTACAGATACTACATGATGTAGTTTCAATATTCAACATGGTTTCTTCTATCTCCCAGAAGAAGCAATCTGTAAAGATAAACCAGGAAGGAATTGAGGTTGGTCCACACCTCTTAATTCCTTTGGTCAATTTCTCTTTTCAACGCCTTTTTACTTATAAGAGTTTTTATAAGTTACTTTTTCTTGTCCTGCTATGACCCGTTCAGGTCTTCAGGGAGTTTTATCCTACCTATGAGGAAGTTGTTACGTTAGAGTGTGTATGGAAATCAGATAAGTTTGTATTACTTGAGAGGATGTGTAAGAGCAATACTGGAAGCCCAGATGAGGATCTTATAGAAGATGCATATTTGGGAGCATCAGCTGTAAAGTATCTAAATGTCGAGTCTTTTCTTGGAGGTAAGCGGTAAGCATTTCTCATTGTTTTCTTCTGATACCCCCACCCAACCTGGTCATTCACTTTTTCTTCTATATCCCTTATTCATTCACATGTTTCTTTACACCTTATGCTTTTCTTATTCTGATGTAATAAGTTTTAAGATTGCTTCCTATTTTGTGCAAGTCATCAGTAAACGGTGGCTTTTTCTGCTATTGATCAGCTGAAATGTGGCTTGCTTGCATAGTTTTTCATTTGTTGCATTAGATTTATACTTTTAAATCAGAGACCAAGACTAGCAATCCCCATAAGATGAACTCTAATGACATTTATTGCCAAAGAGTGACTTCATTTATCAGAGTCAAGATGAGTAGAGTACAAGCGTCGAAGGAATCCCATATACCCAGGATTTATGATACATTAAAAGTACATTACTATGTGCATGATAGACTACATTATGATGCATGTAAACTGTGTACCATTATTAAGAAGTCTTGATGCTTTTACTTTCTAGCAACTCCTGAATGTCTCTTTTGTAGACGATGAACTTGTTCCCGAGAAGGTGGATTCAGATCAAATGGGCGAAAAAAGTCCATCTCACGTCAAGGCGTTGAGGACTGATTTGCTCGCAAGCCCTCCCATGGAGAGTGACAATAGGAAGGCAGTTGAAGATTGTAGGGAAGTTGGAGATGTTTCAGGAACTGTAGCCACACCTTGCAAGAAACTACTGCAGGAAGTGAGTTTGCTTACAGCCTCAAAGCCCTCTCCAAGTTCAAACACTTCGATACTCAAATCCGGGTCAAGAAAAGTAGCATTCGTCTCTGTGAAAAATCCTCCAGCATTAACGGGTAATGTGAAAGATCTGCCAGTACATGGCTTTAAAGGTGAGGACAACGCAGATCCATTTTTCAGCTTGCTCATTGATGGAAATGTGAAGGATAGTCTCCTCTAGTTACTAATCCTTTGAATAGGATTTTTTTTTTTTTTTTAATGATAGTATATTTTTCATATAATTCTTCGACTTCTCTCATCCGTTCAATAGGAAAATTTATAGGTGAATTATCCTGAAACTCATGTAAATGCCTGTTCCGGATAAAAGCCCCTAAAATTGTAACCAATGAATTCTTTTAAAAAACCGCTGAATCAAAAAAAAAAAAATCAGAATAAAAGAAAAGAAAACAATTGAGACAATGTTTTTGAATTACATACACTCCATATCATTCTTATTTTCTTAACAATAAAGATAAGATGATACTTGAGTTTGACCTTTTAACTTTCTTAGGGTAACTTCAGTGTTAAGTTCGTAAAACTTAAAGCCATGATTTTCGTTTCAACGACTTAGGTATTGTAACCTCAACATACAATTTAATAAATACAATGAATTAAGGAGAGAGACCGAGAACTCTCTCTATACAAAATCTGAATTAAGAATTACTGTTAAAATTTAAAAACTTTACCATGAAGTTACTTAATTCGTAGAGAAATGTCAAATACCAAAACAAATTATAATAATTTACTTGTTAAATTGACAATATTTGATATGATATATCAGATTATGACGTCTTTTTATTATAAAGCAAATATGATGTAAGGCATTAAACTATATTAGTTTGTAAATTTTTTATTTCTAAGATTTTTCTAGACTTGGCACTTTCTTAGCATATGCAAAAAGAGTTTACATCTTTCACGCTTCTTTAGGCATCTCTTTGTATATTCATTTTATGCGTATTCGTTCCTTATATCAATTTATGGGATAATTGGTCTCGTTTTTTTTCATAAAAATTTTTAACTTATCTCATCTCATCTAATTATTATAATTTTTTTAAATTTTTATACAAAATAAAATAAACAATTCAACTTTTTCAAATTTCAAAACAAAATAAAATTAAAAATATATATTTTAATAATATTTTACTTAAAATTTAATTTTTATCTCAAAACAAACGAATCCTTAAGATTCGTTGCATTTTCATTCTCTACGACGGACTACGGAGGGTCAAACGCTGGAATTTTGTTTTGTTGGAATCCCTCAAAAATAGAACCAGTCAACCATTAATATAAGGAGCAACTTATTTTATTTTTTAAAAAATAAAATACATCAAATCAAAATTAAAATTAATATTTTTAAAATATTATTTTATTTTAAGATTGTAAAAAAATTATGTATATTTATAGTCGTGAATGCGTAAGCGCTGTGTAATATTTTTTAAAAAAATAAGTAAATATAAGCTTAAATAAAAAAATTAATTAATTTTTTAATAATAAATTTTATTATTTTTCAAAAAACTTACACGACGTTTGCACAATCTATATAGTAGCATTACTCCAATTATAAATGGGTAGTTGTTTTTTCCCTTCCCTATCAAAAGCACAAAATCTTTACATCGCAGAGTTTGAAAATGTGCTTTTTAATTTGTAAGATTCAAATATGCAACGAAAAAAAAGTTCATACAAGCTTTTTCTTGCAACGCCAATAAAAAAACAATATTACAAAGTAAGTTTACAAAAAAAAAAAAAAAGCAACCACAAAGTTGGTAGCAATCTAACTCTGCAACGCAAGATTCCTTGAAGGGAAGCCCCTTTCTCTGAACCCATCTGTTTGGTAGAGAATCCGTTCCCATCTTTAGCACTTGAATTAAAGATCGATCAGTCGATGAAGCAGTAGGTTTCATTACCATAAAGCCCAATTTCTTGGATTTTCTTAGTTTTCCATCTGTTTTTAAAATTTAAGAGAAGCCATTCTCGAAAGTGAAACTGTTCTTTAATCAGAACAGAAAGCACACTTCGGAAGGATGAAACCAAGTCATGGCCAACCACCTGATCAGGAACAAACACTCATCCAGAACTCCCTTAATCGAGCAGTGATTGGCCCATAAACTACTAATTCATCCACAAATTTATCTACATGGCCGAAGTTTATTGTATTATAGGCATGATGAACGTTAAGAAATTAGAAGTTCAGAATGTTGGCATAAGGGGTCAGGCTTTGAAGCCAAGGACTGTTTAACTGAGTCCAAAATTGATCTTGGGTCCAGTCCATGGTCGTTTTGGGAACTTGAAGCTCTGGCAACTTGTCCTTCCCTAGTGGCAAGTGCAGGGATGTGGAACATCCTCTACTTTCAATTGGTCTTCCATGTTTTGTGTCTTCTTCTGCTTCTTTCTTGAAGACAATGTTGTGCACAGGCATTGGTGGTACAAACTGATCCTCCCGTTGAGTTAGAAATGAGACGGTTTCAAGTGATGATGATGGTGGAGATGAATAAGGGGAAGCATGAAAGTTCTTCATCTCTTCCTCCATTGCTGCCCTTTGCTCTAGGACTTTTAAGGAAGTTGCCTTCCTGTATATCTTGCACAGTACTATGTCCTGCATTTGAAAACAGAGACATTAGGAAGGACCATAGTGTGGAGTTACTGAATTAGTTTGGTGAGAATAACTTATGCCACTGTGATTTCAACTACCATACTACGACTGACTTTTATTTACCTACCAGTAGTGGGACCTATTCTAAAAATAGAATATTGGATTTTGCACTGCTTTAATAATGCGGCCAAAGTGTTATTGGGTCCCCATAATTTATTTATTTATTGGAAGGCACTTATAAAAGGTGTGTACATGAACTCAATGGATAATAATAGTCTTGGTATTAATAATCTCTGAACTTAACCTAGTGTTCCATCTAAACATTTTCATGGAAACTTCCCAGATAGCTTTTAATTCACACCAACAGATGGAGTGATTCTTGAAAGAGATTTTCTTGGAATTAGCTTGTTCGTTTTCACTTATGAGATAAATATAAAATAAATTGAGATAAAAATTAAAAGTTGAATAAAATATTATTAGAATATATTTTTTTAATATTATTTTTATTTTAAAATTTATAAAATTAAATTGTTTATTTTATTTTATATGAAAATTTGAAAAAATTATAATAATAAAATGAGATAAAAATTTTATAAAATTGAAAGGAGACACAATCCGAGACGTGGACTTGAGAAAACTCCTTTCATGTAGTGTAAAAAGGCATCTTTATTTCGTCGAACAGGCGCGCAAAAACCAGCATTTCTTGTAGTGGATCAAGTACTACATTTTCTGAAACAAGCAAAGCCCTCGATTCTTTCTCGGAAAATATTGGCTGGGGAAGCAATTTTCCTAGCAATACTTACTATTCATTGGCCAAAACTACAACTTTGGTTTCAAAACTGAAGAAAGGAAAAGTCTAAACTTTCCAAGTAGTTTAAAACTACAACGAAAAGGTTGGCTCTCTAACCTTTGGTAACGGAGATGAATCGGGCAGGCGATACTCGTTCATCACCCAGTCAGTCTTGTTTCCTCTAGGTGCTCTTCCTTTATAGAAAACAAGGGTCTTCCTTAAGCCAATAATCCGTTTCGGATCCGATATGGTCACGATTTTCCGGTCAGAACCTGTGGCTTTCCAAAACCCATTTTCAGTTGTCCGGTTAGGCCTCCCACCACTACCATGCTTCCTGTCCCTCGGCACAAAGAAGTACCACTCTCTTTCACCAATCCTCGCCAGCCCTTTTGTACAAAAAATCATGACAAATATACAGCATCATAAGCATAATCATATGTTACTCGTACTGAAATTTGAAACAAAACTAAAGCAAAGTAGGGAAGTGCAGAAAACAATATATATATATATATATATATAGGTACCAGGCAAATCCCAAGGGTCATGATGATAGATGTTGAGAAAGCCGATTATATCAAAACGCAATCTTTTTCCAAACACCATGTTCTTGAGGTAGAAGTCGAGAAGTTCTTCTTCTGTAGGGTGAAATCGGAAGCCCGGAAGTTCAAGTTCTGGTGTCATTTCATCCATGGCAGTGGCTGTCATTTTGGTTAAGTAACTGGATAATATTGCTGAAGTATTTGCTCTTCACTATTCTTGTTTAAGGTTGTGTGTGAAGTTTTTTTTTTCCTTTTTTCTCCTACGTAGATATACCTACCACTCTGAAAGAAGATTTATAAGCGGGTGGCAATGAAGCTGTGTTGGTGATTTATAAGGATGGCTGTAAAGAAGGTCGTGACCAAGTCATCGGAGTTGCGGGGGCAGGGAAGTCCTTAAAAAAAATGTTTCGGAGACTTGGGTCCATCAGAGTGGTGGAACCCACACGGCATTGCAAAAAGTCACCAGAGACTGAAATGTGAGTCTGTGACAATGACTCGTATCTCTTATGCACTTATAATGAAATTTTTTTCCCTCATCAGTTTTGGACTCTTACCTGGAAATTTCAGACAACTTGGAGATTTTTCCAAGTAATGCTGCTCTCCATGATTTGATCTTTGATTTTGAGTATATGAATCATATAATAGTTTCAAGGCTTCAAAGGAAAATTAGTAGTCAGCAAGTTTTTTAAGGACTCCACATTCTTGTGATATATGGCACTTTGAGTCGGTCTTATTAATGGAGTCTTTGCTAATTTCTTGGAATTAAAAGTTTCTGGTTTCCGCAGATCGCACCTTCACCAGCTCAGCTCTCCAATTTGCATCATTGAATTTCACTCCAACCTTAAATTTCAAACCCCAATCACATTTACTTTCATGCAACATTGCAAGTTTCATCTGGTTGTATTCAGGGATATTAAGATCTCGTTTAGTTACACACTTTAGATGTAATATTTTGTTGAAAGTTGAATAAAATATTATTATAATATTATTTTAATTTTGATATTTTAAAATTTTGAATTATTTATTATATTTTATGCGTAAATTTAAGAAAATTATAAATATGATATCTTATGAGATGAGATGACAAAAACAAACCCTAAAAGAATATATGACATGTGAGTGCAAACGGTAACATCTCCTTTTCATTAATTTTCTTAAACAGTTAAATCACATATCGGATAATAATTACAAAAAGGAAGAAGGGATTAATATAATATTGGTTTGGTTTACACTTCTATATGAAATAGAATATCTTCCCATAACTTATTTAAATCCAAGCTTAAAACTTGATCGATATTCATCTCTCAAGTGATAACAAATTACTAGGAATTTGTAGATTTTTGAATTCTTGGTTTATAAATCTCGAGAGGAAATGATTGTTGGGTTGCATATGATCATAGGTCGTTAATTCTTGAAATTAAAGAGGTAGATAGAGTTGAAAAAACCCGATATATTAGTCTTCATCTTAAATTTCATCATCTTTATCGGCACTTGTTGATATGGGTTGTTTTTAAATGATTTCATATATAAGAATCACTTAAATAAAATAATTCTTAAAATGTTACACCTTACAGATCATATAACTGACAAAATATAGTTTGCAAAAAAAAAAAAAAAAAGAGTGGGGCAGTGGTATTTCATGAGCCTCATGTTGTTGCATAATTAATGTGCTTGTATGAGAAGTACTTGGTATTTTGTTTATATGACCAAGTCTTTATGATTTAGTGCCCACAAAACTACAAGACAGGAATATTTTCCAAAGCTGTCAATTCAAGAGCATCCACGCGTTGTTGTACTGTTTAGTTTTTCTTTAATATATGTACAACTTTGGTACGTAACAGGCTGTTTTTCATGGCATTTGATGGGTAATTTGACTTGGAAGTCTTCCCCGTAGACCTGAAGAAGTCTTTCCTTCCTCCCAAGTAAATGATAAGAATCACCACAGAAAAAATAGACTTTTTAATACCTTCTAGTAATTGCCCTCTCCTGTCCCATTTACTTCTAACTTTCTCATTTTTCACTCAAATCTAAGAACATACACATGGTTTAAAGGTACAAACACAATTATTAATTTTATAAGTTGCTTTCTTTGCAACTTCCTCGAATTTTCTCATGTCTGTTTTTGAAAGAGTCTTCCCAAGTCTGCAGGGAACATAGTTTGCTGTATAACAAAGTTTGTGTCAGATGTTACAATCCTTTATACAGATCCCGAAGTGCTACAGATATAAAAATATTCTATAAAAATAAACTCACAAATTAACATATAGTTTCATATAATATGTTAGCTGATGTACTTTACAATCTAACGTACAACATCAAACTACGTTAATTTGTAAATTTATTTTTATGAAATATCTTTATATTTAAAGCATTTCTTGTACCAATAACTAAGCAAAAACTGTCTGAATCAACAGTCTAAGCTTGTGACAAAGCAAAAGACTGCATTGGTTGGCATCGTGGAATGCAAGCTCAGTTCTGCGTTACATAGAGTAATTTAAGGATGCAAAAGTCTCATGGTTCTGTATACTGAGGGTGGAAGATAATTTTTTCAAGTCCCAAATTTGCAGATAATATTGGAGAAATACATGCAAAACTAGGTGTCTAACATTATCATACTTTTGACTGTAAGCTATAATTCCGGCACAAATTGAGCTGGGACTCGAATGCTGAAAGATTTTGATGTATACCTCTTATATCTCAATTCCCCGAAGATTAAGCTAAAAGAGCCAAGAGGGAGGCATTCAGTGAATTACATGATTCTCGTCTCTTTAATGTTGTCACGAAGATGTATATTCAGATGGCAACGATTTTATAAATCTCATATGTTTTTACAGATGAGATGAAATTAATTAAGATTTAAATTAAAAATTAAATGAAATATTGTTAAAATATATATATATTTTTATTATAATTTTTATAACTTTAAATTTTACGTACCAACCTGAGAATATAATTTTTCTTATAGAACAACATATATAGAAGAAGAATATTGAGTTCAAGTCCATGGAGTCTCTTACACGACAGAGTAATCATACAAAAATTATTTGTGGGTCTTTCTAATAAAAATTATTTTGAGGTAAATTATACAGCCATGGTCTTTTTTCTCCTTTTTAATTTTTTTTTTAATTTTTAATTTTTATATCAATAAAATGACATCAAGATGACTGGGATTCACCCACTTTTTTTATATACTTCAATTATTGACCCGTTGGGATGACATTTGATTATTCTATGCTTTGTATTTAATGGTACTGCAATTATTCAAACATTTACATTAAAAAAAAAAAAAAAAAAGAGTATATAATTCAAGAGCGAACTACATATGCAATGCATGGTGCCCAACGTAGCATATCATGTGAATATTGCCATTCTACTGCAAAAATTATGATAGACAAGAAATTACATTTTTCACCCATAAATCACTTAATTTTCTCTTTCTACCCTAAATTATAAAATATTTAAGCCTGCCGTCACTAAGTATTTCAATTAACACTCTCAACTTATGGTTGTTGCCTGTTGGGATGAGTTAAAAATTTGATATAATCTTAAACCAAGGATTTAATTAATTATTATTATTATTATATATCTAGATATATATATATATATTAATTCCATGTGTGAATTGAAATATTTGGTAGTTTAAGATGCAAAATAAAAGACAAATGACTGGTTGTGGATGAAATGTGTGATTCCCCATGTGATAAACAGTTAAAACTAATTCATAAATTGAGTAATGAAAATATAATCAATTCAAAACTGATTGTATAATGTTATATACAGTTGATCTAGAGTGTGCAGTTATCGCATACTTCTTTTAAAAATAATAGGGATCATTATTAAAAAATAAATTTTTCCCGTAAATCTTAGATTTGCCAACTTTTTAATTTTTTTTTAAATCATGAACACATGAAAATTACACATTCCATAACAGTAAATATTATTTCTCTTATTATTATTGTTCAATTTAATATTAAAGATGACTACTAGGCCCTCGCTAAAACCACGGGGATTTCTTTAGCTGCAATAGCTATAATAAGACATGGATATTTTTTATCTCTATTCTATATATATACTTATATGAAAAATTCTATTCATCATCTTCATACATTATATTTTTTTAATTTTTTTCTCTTATCAAATGTGTAGTATATGGATGGTAAGTAGAATAATTCAATAAGTTTAAGAAGAATAAAATCAAAATCAAATTAAAAAAAAAATATGATGTGTAATGTATAGAAATGATGAGTAGCAAAGTTCATACTTATACACATGATGAATAAATTTTTGTCGAATCATGTCATTCAATCTCGCATTAAATGATCATAAATATAGAATAATTAGATATATTGTATCATAAGATTTTGTATCATTTCCTATATTTAACGTAATACAATTAATAATAGAAGAATGTTGTATCTAAAAAAACTTTACAATCAAGTTATAAACATAATTAGGGGTGTTCAACCAGATCCGGATCCGGATATCCGGCCATAACCGGATCCGGATCCGGGTGCTAAAATCCGGACGGTTATCCGTCCAGATTAATCCGGATTTAATCCGGGCGGATAACCGGATTCAATCCGGATATCCGGATTTAATCCGGATCCGGGTAATAACCGGATTTAATCCGGATTTAATTTTTTATTTTTTTTAAAAAAGACTTTAAAACTTAAAAAAATGTTTTTATAGCACTTGGTTTTTTTTTTAAAAAAATCTGTTAATAAATTCACAAACAAAATCAATAAAAATACAAAATAAATAATATTGTTGTTACATCACAATGCAAAACATAAATTTACAAAAAACAAAATAAATAATAATAATACATCACAACTAATTAACTAAAATATAAATTTACAAAGAACAAAAAAAATAATAATACATCACAACTAATTAAACAAAAACATAAATTTACAAAGAACAAAAAAAATAATAATACATCACAACTAATTAAACTAAAACATAAATTTATAAAGAACAAAAGAAATAAATTTACAAAGATCAAAATTTATTAGTCTTCACATCTTGAAACTCCAAACAACATGATCTTGAAACATATACAACATGATCTTCTACTCTCTCTTTCATCTCCTTGAGAGACTGTTGGAATTCTGGATTTCTGCAATCAATAGAATGACAATTACTGTAATCTCCCAAACTAAACATCAACCACATTTTAAAGAAGACAGTACAAACAAAATGGTGATGCAAGGAAAAAAAAAAAAACTAGTTTTCTTTAGCTTCAAAATAGGCAGTTCCTACAGATGCCCTATTATAAAAATTAGTTCAAAATTAGCTTACTATATATGCAGTTTCTTTTATTGAATTAGCTGTCTAGTCCCTGCAGTAGATAACAGTTGTAATCATCAATATCATTTGCCACCCATGATATTTTCATACATGTACAAATAAATGAAAATGTAGAGGACTACACAAATTACTACAGTTACATGTACAAGGGACTACGGCCTTTTATTATCAACTGCATCACAAGACACACCTTCAATAGTCTAACTAGATTCATTCTCACCTTGCAACAAAGCAACAGAAAACAAATCAATGCAACATGGACCCAACACATAACTACACAGGCAAGCAATAGAACAAAGTTCAATATTTTCCTTGCTGTTCTTTCTTCCCCTGTTTTATTCTCCTCACTGAAATTATTATAATGTTCCCTCTACAAAAAGAGCCAACATAATTGCATATTTTAAACTCTCTAAGCTTATGGATATTTATGGATATTTGGATTACTCTCTAGATGTATCCAAGTGTCTTTGTAACACTTGGTGGATACATAAGAAAAAATTGGTGTATGTCCCTAAATAATAAGCAAGGTAAAAAATAAAACAGATATTATGGCAGCAACAAGTGAATATATGCAGGCATTATGTATAAAATGAGCTGCTATGGGAACCAAATGCACATAATGCCACAAATGCTTTTGGCATTCTCTCTTGCTCATAGACATGACGTTTGCAGATCATCAAACACAATCTATCCACTGCATATTTTCATGTTCTTCAGTGGTGAAATCAGTTTTTGACAGATCTCATAGCCTTATTTCTCAAGTTTTAGAGGCCCAAAAGGTAGTAGAAACATTGCACTTTCATTTATGGATATTGTTAAGTTTCAAAACGACAAATTTATGCAAAAAGTGCAGACCTAAAGGAAATGAATTGATCTGTGGCACAACAAATCCACCGTCCAACACCAAGGTTTAGCCAATATTCGATTTTCTTTTTTATTAAAAGCACGGCTGATGAAAAAGGGTTTAAGAATATTAAATCTAAAAAATCTTGAGAATGCATATTTAGAGATTAAAATATTAATTTAAAAATTAGAAGAAAATACCTATAATATATGATGAACACTGATCAGATCATAAATTATAACAATTTAAGAAAAGGAAAAATAGTTGAAAATTTTCCAAACTCAAGTTGCTCGATGAGGATATATAGTCATTCAGATTAATAAACAAAAAAAAAAATTGATCAGATGAGCATATTTAGAGATTAATTTTATATATAAAAAATATATATAAAGATGTAAACAAAATGTAAACAAAAAATGAACGAGAAAAAAAAAAAGAAAGGAAAGGAGTAGAAAAAATTTACCAAACTCAAGCTGCTGAACGAGGATAGTCATCCCGAATCAAAACAAAACCACACAACCTCAACAAAACGAAAGAAAAAGGCAGAAAACCTAACACATGTTATGAAGAGTTTGAGTTGTAGTTGCATTGTGAGTTTGATAAATGGTCGGAGAGTCCAAAGAAAACCCTAAGTATAAAGAAAGGTACCTTAAGAGCTTAGAGAGAGAGAGAGCCTTCGATGGTAGCTTCCGCGTGTCTCACCCAGATGCGCGAAGCTTCTCACTTCGAAGCTTGGAGAAGACGAGAGCTGCAAACCTAAGTGAGAGAGAAGCGGATTCGAGAACCCGGAGACTGTTACGGATAACCGGGTCACATAACCGGATCCTTAACCGGATCCGGAATATTTTAACCGCCCGGGTGTAATCCGGGCGGATAACCGCCCGGATGCACCCGGATTTCCGAGTTTCGGACCGGATCCGGAAAAAAACCGGACCGGTTGAACACCCTTAAACATAATTACCAAGAGTCTGATGGCCCGATGGCACACGACCCACTTCTCTAAATAGAGAACATGGATTCAAACTCTCCATATATATATATATATATAAAGTTATAAACAGAATTAGAAATTAGAAATTAGAAATTTTGTTTAGTGCATTGCATTTGTGCAAGACTAGTATCAACTATTACACTATGTTACTATTAGAAGACATTTTAGTCCTATAAAGCCAAGTCATTCACTCACCCTTTTACTTTGAACTCCCTCCCTCTTTTCACTTTTGTTCATAGTTTGTTGCATTATTAACACACAAACAAAAGGAGAATAAGGATATAGAAAATCAAATTGCTCAACCAAACTCTTAGATATCGAAATGCTAAAATTGGCACCATTTTAAATGTTCTATTTTGTTCCACAATTACATAAGAGGTATTTTTTTCATTTAGTACATAGACCTATTATACAGGTTTATCATAATGATTTTTTTTTTTTATGAGCATTATCAAACATAAAGAAACTTCTTGTTATTTCGTGAGTAATGATACATATACAACTTTTTATACCACCATGTTTTAAATTGAGGGTATTTCAGTAAAATGATGTTACTTTTATAAATTATTTTATAAAAATGTACCTTATTTAAAATAAGATTGTGTAAAAGATTGTATGTCTATATTTTCCTCATAGATATATTTTAGCTAGTACTATTCATCCAGGTTTCAACCAGGAAACTAAAGTATATCCAGACTGGAACCCGAGTTTCAAAACGGGGCCAAAATTTGGACTGGGTTAGCTCGGGTCAAACTCGGGCCGAAACCAAGGTTGAAACTGGTTTTTAAAAACTCAAAACCCAGGTTCCGGGTTGCACATAGTTTTTTTTTTTTTTAAATCAAAATCAAAATCTACATGTTGTGAATATTTTTTCATGAAAAAAGGTTGATGCAGCATTCAAACTCTATTTATTTAATATTTTAAGTCAAAACCTACATGTTTCTTGACCACCAATAAAAAGTCACATGGAGAAGAGAGTAAAAACAAAACCATAAGATGGATGATTCGGTAGATATAATATGTATTTTTCTTTTGAGTTTCTGTTCATTTAGTTGCTAGAAATGAAAAAAAAAAAAGTGTACAAGTTGTACCCTAGTTTTTCTATAGGGGTAATGACCTGGATTTTCAGGTCGAAACCTAGTTATTCGAATTCCAGACCGGGTCGGAAAAAAATTCAGCCCAAATGAATATGCATAATTTTAGTTATAAAAAGATTCTATAAAAATAAATTTATAAATTAACATAACTTGATTTGATATATTAGATTGTAAAGTTAATTTTCTATATTTTCATTCGGCTAACACCTTCTGGACTCGGAGGATAATGTACATATGCTCTCCATTTTGCTTTATCACTTGGGTTGGACCAAAATTCTAGAGTCCTCAACGAAATCGAGAATTTCCCAAATTTCGTTCAGATTTGAGTATGCTATAAACCACTAGGCCCACTTTTAAGGAAGTTGTATGAACAATTCCTGAACTCTAGCCTAAAGAGTGAAGGCCATGAACATGGATAGGCCCAAACACACCAAAACAAGAGACCTATTAGGCCCCAATTATGAGATGTCTAATATACACGTCACTGCCTCCTTGAATAATTTCTAAGAACTAAAGGAAATATATTTTCTATAAACAATTTACAAGGTAATATCATAGCCCCATGTGAAAAGTTAAATCGCAATATTAAATTTAATAATAACAAAATAATTAGAAAGAAAAAACTCAATAAAATTAATTTAAATTCTAAATTAAGTTAGTCATAAGAGTGTGAATAGACCATGAATGAGGGGTGATGATATCCATGCTTGACCACGTTTGAAGGGGTAAAGTGGTCACACAAGATTTTAATTTTAAAATTTTTTTTTATAATTAAATAAATTTGCATTTGATTCACTGCGAATGACTGAAATTTCATTCACCAAAGTTGAGAAACCCAACGAGGCAATGATAAAAGGCATTGCAATTATTGAGGGTGCCCAATAACATAGTAATTCTCTACTATTTGAACTGAAAGTTTATACAGTATTGAACAAAAAGTATGTCTGTGATAGGATCAAAACGAGAGACATCAGTTAGTCCCCACCTAATATGAATGTGGTCCGATTGTAAAAGATGAGAACTTTTACACTATTTGAACTGAAAGTTTGAAATGGCTTTCCACCCTCTACACTCTGAGCAAAAGTCCAGTAGTGGATTGAACCAGAGAGTGGGGCATTTCTGTTCTTAAATTGGCCAGGTGAAGGAGACAGTGAAGAAGATGTGTTGTCAGAGTGAGAGTGGTGGGAAATGGAGGAGTGGGCTACCAAAAAAAAAAAAAAGTAGCCTTTTAAGCTGAAGACACGCATCTTTTACATCAGGAGGAGTAATGATCGAAGACATTCTTCAATCAGTCCTCCATTGTAACCGTACTGCACTATTTGAACAGCACAGCCCCCCCTTGGGAGTTGTTGGGGGGCCGGGGCTTTGGTCTCTGAGCACTGTTTGAGGATTGAACTCCTTGGCTAGTTTAGTTATGAGGGGGAAAAAGCCTTTGTATTTGCACCCCTTTCTTCTCATGTTTTGGTTTCAATCACTTTTGCTTTTATTCAGGGCTGTTCTGTTGTGTTGCAATAACAAGATGGCCTCAAATTGTGCAGATACCAAGAGATCGTTCTTGAGGAAGATTCAGAGTTTCAGTAGTAATAGATCAGTAAATTCATCCTGTCATTAAATTACAACAGCTGTGTGCATACATTGGCGCCAAGGATCGCTTCCACGCTCTCTGTTGGAAGCATTGCCACTGACAAACCTTCTGTTTGTATTGTTAATATAGACTGTGTGGTGCAACTCCCAATGTATGTAAAGCAGTATGTACAATACTCTTGTCAAGAAACATCGGAAGATGTTTGAAACAGCTAATTTTAAGAATAAATAAACACACATCAGTTTACTCGTATGGCGCCTATCATGTTCACTTTAACTTGATAAGATATCCTTGCATGAACATTAGTCATATCGAACAGATGTTTTGGTCGGTGCAAGCTAGTCCTCTCTCATCAATTGGAAAGCCAAGAGAAATGGATGGAGTTTAGATTTTGCTCAACTTTCCTAGGAATATTTTGAAAATGGGTTTTGGATTCTAACAGAAAGCATTACAGAAACTCAATGAATAGAGTTTTGGAAGCTGGGAGAAATTCTTGAAATATTGAAGAAACCTGGGCTGCACTGGCCATTGAATTTCCCAACTAAAACAACAAAGCAAATCCCTGGAAAAATGTTTGGATTTCCAAAACAAGACCCGATATTGTATCACTTCCAATTTCCTTTGCTGCTTACATTTCTTCATCTCGTATGGTAAAAGTAAGCCACAATCACAAGTGAGTACACACTCCGGTCCCCACACTGATACAGTTGTAACCACCACACCCTTCTCTCGCAGTTGACCTATAATAATGAAGGTGTCTTAGCCTTAGGACAAGCTTTCAAGGGCGGCACTCCTTGTATCATCATTTGCCCTTTTGCCAAAGGGAATGGTATGGTCCAATCCAACTGTGAGACCAGCCACAAGAACAAAAGGGAGAGGAGCCACTAACTGCACAACGACAAACCGGTCCCCCAACCGTGGTCACACCCACCCACATTGTCCAAAATCAAGGATGTTGGCATTCTACTTTGGGCAACCCAAACTAGAGCCTTGTATTTTTACCAGGCAGAGGGAGTCAGGGAGGGACGGTACATAAAACTCCATGAATGGCTGCCTCCTTATCTCAAGGGCTGGGCTGCCCCCCCCACATGTTTAAGTGCTATAGAAAGCCAAAGTTGCCCATTATTATTAGCAGATTGTATGAAAGCTTCATTAGTGGAAATCCTACTTTAGCTTTAGTGGGAGAGGACATCATAATAATCAAAATTTGAGACTGTCAAAGTCCCCAATAGTCCCTACACACAACCACTTTCAACTTGCTATTATGCTGAATTATCAGCAGGACATCTGGTTTGAAATATGTTAGTTCCACCAAACATTCTGAAAAACATCATGTCTGCAACAGAAATAGGGGAAAAAATAGGAATCAAAACCTAGCTACGTCTAACTTCGGTCTCTATAACATTTTGGTATCCAACAAGATCGGGCCCCAAGCCTAAACTTGATGACTTTCAAAACCCCGAATTCAAAACTAACCTAAAGTCTCTAATTGGCCTATGCAACAAATATTACGTTATACCTTCAAAGCTAATGCCCAGGTCACAATGGTCAGGAACCAAAGTAAATCACCGGATAAAAACTGACCATATTTCTTGTAGTTGCAGATGACAATTCAACAAAGTAACCAATTTCATTTCTTTTCCTTTGAAACTTGTGAAAACGTCACTCTTTATTCAAAGCTTACAGATTGTGGCGTACAGAAAAATTTATGATAAATTTGAAGTTCCGTGAAATATTTAATCACTGTACAAAAAATTCGGGAAACGTCACCAGAGAGAAAAAAAAAAAAAATCCTTTTTCAGGCTTTTTCATGCCTAAACGGAAGTTCAAAGTCAGATCCAATTTGTATAGAAACATCACATCCCAAAAAATAAAAGAAAATGAAAGGAACCCTCTCCCTTGAACACTTCAAAGTCCAAAGTCCCATCCCAACCGAAAGGCAGGGTCTTATCTTCATTTGCTATTCAAATATATAAGTAGTATTTAAGGGGGGATAATTAAGTATTGGAACCCCTGGGGTCTCTCTGACTTTGGAATAACAATTTTGAAAAGCATGATTTGGTGGTTCGTTAGTTACCATGATTGGTAAGTTTTTTTAAATTAATCCAAGTTTTCAGGTCATCATATCCATCCTCTATTTCTCTGTCTCTCTCTACAGTGCTTTTTCAGGAGACCAGAAAGAGCCTCGGGCTACAGTTCAAAATTCCTGTGCTGGGGTTGTACCGGCCTCTCATCCTCATGAACAACCCAACAAATGAAACAAGATGGGTCTTAAAAAGGAGGCCACTCGTCTACCACTTGTATGACTCATCCAACGTAATCCCAACATTTCAAGGTCCCAAAAATGATGCAGCTAAATAAATCATCACAGCACCCCCTACAACAGTACCTTAAAAACTGGCAGAGACAAAAAAGAGAATTATAACACCCAACAGTAAAAGCAAGCATGCATGCTGTAGAGCAATTAAATGGAGAGAATAAAGCTGGCTGCTTCTGGCTAGTTTTTGGAACTTACTTCTTGTTCCTTCTATAAAATCTTTGTACACAATTCAAGCTTCAAAATACAATGCTTAAAACTTAACCAAGCACCCAGGATATTAGCCTTTCTTTCTAAGAAAGATACAAAAATGCCCGAATTTTTTTTTTTTTTTTTTTTGTCAAAGTTTCTTCTACATCTCCCTAATCTTTTTTTTTTTTTTTCCTACTTTTTTCTTTCTTCTGGGTTACATCACACCCCAGTCAATCCAACAACTTTACCATAGCATACCATTATGGTATGGTTGGTATATGACCCAAAATAAGACCAAAAGCAAAGAGCATAAGCACTTTTTCCCCCCAACTTTTTTCTTCTACTTTTCACTTGTCTCTCTTTATAGAGCGATCTCAGTCTGCAAAGTAGTGGCATTGAACCCCACCTGTTGTTGCTGCTGCTGTTGTGGTAACTCCACCTCCCACCTTGCCTTGGCTATGGCTCCATCATGCACTGGCACGTACTCCTAATCACAACAAAATAGTATCATCATTTACAACCAAACAACCCATATAAGAACCATACACCTAGATAGTATACTGAGAAAGATTCCTTCTCCAGAAGCCAGATTGTCTTTTCCATACATTTAAAATCAGCAGACCCTAAAAACAAGAAGTTGATGACAAAGTTAAAAAGATGAAGCGACCCACCTCAAGCTTCTGAACAAGCTCTCTGGCATTAGGAGCAGACACAATGATGTGGCGCTGGGATGGCTTGATGAAGCCATCATCCACGGCTTTGTCAATGAAAGTAAGAAAGGAATTGTAGTAGCCATCGACATTCAACAGGCCCACCTATGTAGTTTTAGAGATTTAAAAATTAGGTTTAGGAAGAAAAACACCCGTAAGGGTTTTTGTCGAGAGTCTGCCAGGTACACTCACAGGCTTGTCATGGATTCCCAGTTGGGCCCAGGTGATGACCTCCAAAAGCTCTTCCAAAGTTCCATACCCACCTGAAACCCAAGGTGATGGCAGAATTCCATTGATAATTTGGGGAACAAAAAGGGTAAAGCGAAGGATTGATTATATTTGTATTTCATAGAGAAAGAGAAAGAGATGGGAACCTGGTAGGGCAATAAAACAATCAGAATGGCGGGCCATTTCTGCCTTTCTTTGGTGCATGTCGGCTACTGGCCTCACCTCTCCAACCGTCTCACCCGTTATCTGTGGCTCCACCATAGACAAGCATTCTCAGAGACACCATGACGCAAAATGGTCTAACTTTGAAACAGTATTAAAAGCATACAAGAATTTACAGAGTCGCCACGACCCTTAAAAAGTGCGAAACTTTAAACCAGTACTATGAAAAAGAAAAACCCTTTTAACCCATTCGAAACTCAAAAGTTAGAAACTGGAATGAGATTCTAGGTACCTCTTTGCACATCAGAGTCCTCGGGATGATCCTGTGAACCAATATCCAGAAATAGAAACTTATGTAAGCCATGTGGGGAAAGAGCAACAACAATTTCAAACATAAAACCCAAGATAGTGGTAATCTAGTTCAGTGACTGTACCCAAGAACTTTACCCCCACCACGATGCACAGCTTGCGAAACCAGACCCATTAGCCCAATACTCCCACCTCCATACACAAGGTCGAGCCTCCTTGACACCTTAACATGCATATGCCCAAAACGCCTCAGAACGAGATGAAAAAGAAAGAAAGAAAGAAAGATGAAATTACAAACAGAAGTTGGTGTAATTCAGTTTTATGAATCAGTAAGAAATTAGATACCAGCTCTTGGGCCAACTCAATGGCAGCATCCCTGTAGCAATTTCTCTTCCCCGTACTGCTACCACAGAAAACACAAACCCTCTTGAATCTTGAACTCACAACCCTTCCTTCCATTTCCATACTAAGGATTCTCACTCGTTTGGTTTGCAAGCACTACAACGAGAATAAATAATGAAGATGGATGAAGCTTCACTACAACACGCAGTAGCAAGTGAAATGGAACAGTCTCTATATATAGACCCGACAAAAATATTATTAAAAAGGAAGAGACTTTACATAAATAAAAAATTAAAGAAGAGAAAGGAAAAAAAATGAGAAAAGGCACACTGAGTGGATAGGGATGCAGTAAGACAAAAAAGGCCAAAGCAATTGAGGCAGTCGCAGATAGATAGAAAGTTGTGTATACCATTGTCCCCAAGGTATACACGTGTCTTCATAGAATGGCAGAACATGGTGGTTTCGTGCTCATTCTCGTAAGACAAGCATTCTTGATGAACCAAAAGAATTTACAATAATTCCCATCCTCGCACACCACCCAGACCTCATAGTGTTTTTCTCTCTGTCTCGTTCCTAACGCACGCAATCATAATTTGATGGCTAAGACACGTGCAGAGCCTCACGGCATCAAAATCAATATCAACAACACTCTAATACAAAAACCATCCAATTACAAAGGAGTAACAATAAAACGAAGTTATTATTCAGTGCAACTTGTCTTTTTGCTTTCATCCATCGATTCAAGCCATTTGCCATTCCCAGGAAAAACCCAAATGCCTCATCTATACTCATACTGGAGTAGCTTTTTGTCCACACACTAAGCAATGCCTCCTCGAAAGAAATCTTTTTTTGTCAATATATATTTATATATATGAACCCAAATTTTTAACAGCTGTATATCTGAGGAGAACTTCCATATCAGGCATGTCGAGTTCATTAGAGAAAGTTTAAAGGCTCACGCACACAATTGTTTTTGACACCACAAAAGTTTTAAGCTAAATTTTTGCGTGTTTATATATAATAGTCTTTTGCACACGCTAGCATTGCCAACTTCTTTATTATTTTTTTACTGAGAGTGGCATTATTAACCTGCAGTGGCATTAAATGTTCTGTGTGAGAGTTGCATCATTATAATACTGACAAGCATAATTACCAGCTTCATGTTGATCTTACAACTGATCGTTTGTACATACAAAGCAATCATCAGTGAACATCTTGATTATTTGCTTTTTTGTTTTAAGTTTTACATCATCTTTTACTATCCCTATTGTTTTTATTATATTTACTTACCTATGGAAAGGATGCCTATGGAAAGGATGCTCCACCTGTGATATATGCAAGTAATAAAAAGGTACATTAAAAATAGGTATAGGATTGAAGCGCCGCCCATCTAAATTACCATCTCTATCTTTCTTTCTTTCTTTTTTTTAGCCAACTGAAAGGGACGTGCAAGCAAAAATAAATTCTGGGTTCTGGCTAAAGGAACTGGGAATTGAAGTTTCAAGCTGGGATTAGCAGCTCCAAGTCCACAGGTAAAACAAGTAGAAGAAGCCACACACGAAAGCTCACGTCCAAGAAGCAAGAATTGGTTATTGGGTGGACGGGGCTAGAATGGGACCCACTTGTGGGTGTCTGATAGTCTCAATGGGGTCACTGTCGGTCTGTGCTTGGGCTCCACACAGCTCGCTTCATCTAGCACGTTCTCATTTAATGCATCCCTGAACAGTTCTTTCATCTCCTCTGGTTTTCTTGTCCACGTGTAACATCTAGGCCTAAGTAGCAGTGAGAGAAGTGATAACTAAAGATTCAGGTAGGCCCCAGTAAATAAATGTTCGATGAGGTCTCTGTGTTGGAGAAGGTCTCGTTAGCTCCTAAAAGATTGCGTAGTTTCTTTATGTTCTTGGACATCATTCCTTTTTTTTTTCTTTTTTTCTTATACAGTTGATCCCGTACTTTGGTACATCAAAGGGCGAATGTTATGGCCACTGACGATGCCGGAGAGGCCGGCCACAATCAAATGACGAGACCACAGTGAAGGGTGCAGATGCCTTCCCATGGAAATCGTGTTAGTTCTCTGCAGAGTGAAAGAGCTTGGCAATGGAAATCGTGTTTTTTTAAAAAAAGAAATTTGGAAGAGTGAAAGAGATTGGAATTGTGGCTAAAGCTGTGCATGCGGCGCAATGATTTTACTGCGCCGTCCGCCATTCATATGTAATTTCACTGTACTTCTCCGTTTGTTGAATTTAATGACTTTGTGTTATTCCTCTGCTCTCTTTTTGGTACATGAGCTAGCTAGCTAGCTCCCTCCTCCTGCGAGGGATCCGTTTTCGGGCCACAAAACACACACACACATATATATATATATATATATATATATATTTCTTTCTTTCTTTAATTTTTTTAATGTGTTAGATGAATTTAAATGAAATAATTCCTATAAATTTATGGCATCTGCAGTATAATTTTCGCAGTTCATCAGCTTTTCTGGATAATGCAGTTGCTAATATCAATTTATATAAAAATCAAAGCAAAATAAGGTAATGGTGGAAGCAACAGTACAATAATGATCAGGAAGCAGATTGAATTTTGTTTAAATCTAGCTGTTCATCATGTATATATATGTGAATAAAGAAATAAATTAGGGGATAATTAGAGGCCGGTGGAGGGATGTGATCATGTGAGTGTGACTGTCAAGGTGATCTGAAGGGTTTCAGAGTTATAAAGACAGGAAAACGTTATCAACGTTGGGATTCGAAAGAGCAATCAAGAGCGTGATTACCGCCTATCCTGCGTGCATTACGTCTTGTACGTGATTAACTTCAACTTGCTGCTGTGCCCAAGTTTCTTCTTTTTCTATTTCTCCCCTGCCCAATAACATGCGCATGTTATACATACCTATATTTATTACCACCTTTTTCGATATGATATCATCATGTTGGGATCGATCAATTATATATCAGCAGCATATCCTCGTGAATTTTTTTCTTTTTTTATTTTTTTTCTTTCCTAAGAAAACATGGTTTCGTCAAGAGAACATGGTTCCTAGTAGGGATGCTTCCCGTTGTCAATATGCAAAATAAAAGAAGGAATTTCTTCGAAGACTATGCTATTGAAAATATGGTTGATTGTTGTCCATTGCGCTACTTTAAGCAATGTCTTCAATTATGGAGTTAATCTGTCAAACTACTAGTTCTCTTTGGATCGTCAATATTACTAGTTGTGCATCTCTTTCTATTATTATGTTGCCATTTTGAATACAAGCTTTGTTGTCTGGGCTTCTGCTATGATAGGTATTGTGGTAGCATTTTTCTTTATCCAAATTTCTATAATATTTTCCTTTGAATCTCGACTTACTACTAAAGACGTCGAGTAAGAAACTCGTACTGCAACATCAAAATATATACTTATCTGGTATCTGGAGGGGACTTGTCATTCCTATGATTGACCTGATTTTGCCTTTTGTTTCATACATGTAGATTTTTTTGGTATGAAGCATCCAATTGCTCATTTGCCTTCGTTAGAGAAATAATAGTTTGGTTGTGGACTACATCATTTCTCATTTTTCAAATAAAATCTATTATCATGACTGCAAATAACTGAAAATGATGCTCTTCATGTGATTTTAATCCCAATTTTACTTCGGGATCAGTCATAATCTGTATTCATTCTTGCATTGCGGTGATCGCCAGCAATGAAAGGTTTAGTGGCCAGCTACTTTGGCTCCATAAAATTCTGGTGATTGGGCATTCAATAAAAAGATGGAGCATTGTTCTGTCTGCTTGTGATAATAATTTTGATTGCCAGCTCTCCAGCTTCCTATTTATGTTGTCCATTAGTTCTTTGTAGTTCACTTTCTTTAACCTTTCAAAATATGTTGAAATCTCCAAGTACTTCATTCTGGATATTGATTTTTTGCATTGCATTTTGAGGATCATCACTCTTGTAGCTTGGTTGATTTTGCCTTGTTGACTTTCTGGCCTGGCCAAACTTGATATTTCTCTATATTGAAATTGATGATTTGGCCTCTTTTTTCATCTATTTTCCCAAAATTTATTAGATCATCCGTAAAAAATAAGTGAGATATAGGGATAGTTTCAGCTTAGTTTAACTGCTTATAGATTCTCCATAGCTTCTAATTTTCCTATTAGTCTTGAAAGCACTTCCATGCATAAAATGAAAAGGGAATGAGAAATTAGATCTCCTTGCCTGAGACCTTTTCGCATTTTGGAAAAACCTCTTGGAGAGTCATTTATGATAATTGAGAATGAGGTTGTTACACATTCTCTAATCCAATTGATCCATATACTGTTATATCTCAATGTCTTCATTGTAGCAAAAAGAAAATTCCATTCAATATAATCGAATGCTTTTTCCATTTCTAGCTTTATTGCCATTTGGCCATTTTTTCATGCTTTTCCAGTGAAATTTGAAATGACAACAGATATAATATATATATATATATATCTATTAAAATGTTTGTGTGTTTGTGTTTGTATTTATGAGATGATGAGATGTTTGTTAAGTAGTGGTAGAAAATTTATTTATTTTTTATAAGATTTTCGTGAGTGTAAGTATTAAGGTCGACTAATTAATGATTAGATGAAATATCTTCTTTTCTTTTAAATGAAAATGTATTTTTGTATTAAAATGTACGTAGAGAAATAAAATCTAACCAACATTGCTGTAAACACGTCTTCAGCCTTATAGGTTGAACCAAATTCATCTTTATCTTTAAATAAATTATTAATAAAACTCAACTCAGGTCAACTTTCAATTCCGAACATTCATACTAATCAAACGAAAGTACTTCATCTCGAGATTTTATTATTTATTATCTATTATTCTTTATTTTCATTTTAGGTCACTGGTTTCTCAACCTAGCTAACGAAAAACAATTAATAAGTTGCGTCGAGTTTCAATCCTAGTTTTTTTGTTCAAACCAAACTACCACTCTCTTTTTTACCTGAGCCTACCATTCTTACATGCTCGAATGTGCGAGACATCGGACATGCAGTATTGCGGTAATATCAATATGGCCAGTACGTGGTACTGTTTACGTACATCGGTACATGCACATAACTTTTTTAAATGAGTAACGTTGGGAACAACTTTGAAATAGACTAATCTTAAATAGACAAGATCACAAGACTCATGTGCATCCTTTGTAAAAAGGTAAATCTAGTTTATAAATTTTTTTTTTTTTTTTTTAAAATTAAAATGATCTCAACTCATCATTATAATTTTTTTAAATTTTAATATAAAATATAATAAATAATTCAACTTTATTAAATTTTAAAATAATAATAATAATATTAAAAACAATCTTTATTTATTTAAAATTTATAGAAATCATTCCGCTTTCCAAATATCACTTGCATATGATATACCTAGTACCTACTCGGCTAATCCCACACATACAGCTTGCCATGAAACATTAAAAAACTCTTACCTCGAAGAAGGCTTTATTGATCCCTTTTTAGCTAGGTTTTTGATGTTTTTGTTTTTTTACGTTAAAATAATCAAAGTTTTCTTTGCTGCACCATGATCAGTCTTCGATTATACATAGTGTAAAGATAAAGGATAAAGCTGGATGGTGAAGACGTGCAAGCATGGTGATCCGACCGATTGATTGTTGCATGCGAATTAAAGGACTCTAACCTAATTATATATATATATATATATATATATAGGTATTAAAAAACTTTCTACTGATTAAAAACTTTACAAATTATAATATGTCATCGAATTAAAATAATAAAAAAACTAAATTAATATTTATTGTATACATGGGTAATGTATCACCAATTGCACGTGAGTTTTTCTCATACAGTTATTGTTACATTTTTAGCAATCGATATTGAGAAATGATATTTACAATCATAGAACATATAAGTGATGCGTGCGTATTTATTTTTAAAAAAATTAATTATATTATTAAAAAATTAATTTTTTTTTAATTTTAATATGAATCCCATATTGTTTCGGTGTCCACCAAGCTTTGGAAGATGATAAGGGTAGGTGCATGTTGTCTTGCGCTAAGAGGGCTATGGAATTAGTGATTTACACCACAGCATGAAAAATATTTTTTAGAGCATATTTTATTATTATTTTATAATTTATTTCAGGACAAGGGATGGAAACAGTACTAATGGTGTATTGAGTAGGGTCATGACCCAAAATTGAAGAGGTCAAAGATGCGATATTAATTAATATATATTATGGCTCTTGCTACCTACCTAAGCTTTAAAAGTGACGATAATGATATGCCCAATTGATTCATACCTAATTTCAACTTTTGGACAGATCCATCTGAACTTGGAATGTATCCTTTTCAATTCGAATAATATTAGCAATATTTTGGTGTTTTATGTAATATTTGGCACCTGACTGCAAGCCAAACCAAACCATATAATGGAGATCGTGGTGAAAATGACTTTGTTTCAAATTAGTAAGGTGTTGTTCGGATAATGAGATGAGATGATAAATTTTTAAAAATTCTCATTATTTTCTTTTCAAACGGCACTCAAGGTTCAAGCACAAAATATTGTTTAATTTTCAATTTTCAATTTTTTCATTTAATCATTATAAATTTTAAAATAAAACATAAAAATTATACAGTTTTTTCAAATTTTAAAATAAAATAGTAATAATAAATTATATTCAAATAATTTTTTAACTAAAATATTTCATTATTATTCACAAATTATTTCACTATTATTTACAAAATTATGAAATATTTCCAAGTTTTCTAAATGAAATCTAAATTTTATCATTCTCAATAACAGTTGTTACATATTGTAATCAATTGTCATTTAATTTATTGATATATAAAATCACTTTTATTGTTCATTGAAATCATTCTCTTCCCGCGCGCCCATTCGACAGTTATATCTGCTTGTGATGAATGACTTTTGGTAGCTGTGTAAGTCAACCTTGGAAGCGGAATCTGTCATGTGAATGCCTATCGTTGAAAATTTAGGTTGGGTGGTTT
Source organism: Juglans regia (assembly GCF_001411555.2). Classification (NCBI taxonomy): domain Eukaryota; kingdom Viridiplantae; phylum Streptophyta; class Magnoliopsida; order Fagales; family Juglandaceae; genus Juglans; species Juglans regia. Next base: position 7,212,932 of record NC_049913.1, read on the forward strand.
ACCAAATTGATCTAATGATTTAGGTGTCATGACTCGTGCACGAAGTTTGACATTAAAGAAGATGGTATATGGCTAAAGAAATGATATTTACAATCATGAAGTATGTAAGTATCGGTTAATTTTTTAAGAATAAATAAATAAATATATTTATATCATATAGCTCTTCACAATCAACGACTGTATCTAACATTACTTGTTTAGCTAAAAATAATAATTGGAAAAGAAATTACTTAATTCTCATCCAACTATTATTTCACGAGATCAATACTGCATGGGGCTTAGCTAGGTAATAACATCAAGATCCAAGCTCAAAAAGTCCATTATCCATTTTAGCCCAAGTTCGGCTAAATGTTTTGGGCCTCATGAGTAGTCCCCAATAAAGTTTAAGAAAAAGGCCTTTTGGGAGTTTTATTCAGTAATCATATCAGACCCAATTTATTTAATTAAACACGGTGGAAGCGCCAAGAATTAAGGACTTTTGCATGTGCAGAAATTTGACTGCGTGAGTGTCTCTAGTTGTTATGGATTGGACCTCGGGTCCTATAACTGTAAAGTTTCTTTTTATATCTATTTCAGAGGTCCAAACTACATTTGGGACATGTCTTAATGAGAGTAAGGGCAGGTTTGGGGTTGGGATGAGACACAAAATTCTCATCTCATCTCATCTCATCTCATCATTATATATTTTTCAAATCTCCATACAAAATATAATAAACAATTCAACTTTTTCAAATCTCAATTCAACTTTTTTAAATCCTAATACAATAATAATACTAAAACATAATATTTTAAACACTAAAATAAAATATAAAATTCTCATCTCACCCTCCAAACCTGTCCTAAATAGTAATTAGAGTAAGAAAGTCAAAGGTGAGATGCTATACACAGCAAGCACGGCTTACTTCAGTTCTATATTTTCTTAGCGACGAATATTATACATCAATTATTATTCACTCTCACACTTCTATATCTATAGTTTTTTTTATAGGGTGTGAGGATGTTTTCATAGGGTGTAAGAGTGTTTTTTATAATGTGGAGTGATAAATAGTAATTGATGAGAAGAATTTTTCTTTTTTGGCTGTCCCTCCAACCCCATTTGCATGCTCAATTTAATTAAAAAAAAAAAAAAAAAAGGACAAAACATGGCTCACTCCAGCTTGCCAGACTTGATTTGTGGCGTTGTCCAGCGAAGTTTAAGTTTACACTTTGATCTAAAATGTTGGGGTATTGGCCTACATATATGCTCACTAGAGCCATCATGCTCTCGCATTCAAAGCAATTTCTCATCCTCAGTCCCAAGTGGCAACTGCAGTATAATGGTGGTTTCCTGTAAAATTTCCACACCACGTCATGTCCATATTATAAACGGCTAATACTTGTGCGTCGAAAGTTTTTTTTTTTTTTTCTTTTAGTTTATTGTTTTTACTCCCTCTCGGCGCATTGCTAGTCATTCATATGCATTATAGGTACGCATATCAGAGGGAGTCGGAAAGGAACAAGGTGGGAGGAATCTCGGATATTTTATTTCCTAAGATTCTAAGCTAATGAAGTTCAGAACTCCAAAACGCAGCTGAAAGCCATTCCAGTTCGTGTTCTTATTTCCGAAGATTCTAAGCTACTTAATCTGGACCAACATATATTCACCCCAGCAGGGCCAAGTTCCCTCATTTCCAGGTCCCTTTGTCGCATGGAGAGCAGGCCTCTTGTGCAATACCAGTTATTTGAACTCCTGAGTCATATATTGCTCCTAAATTCCAGTCAGCAGGAAGAACATGTTGTGCCCAAACCCACTTCCCGTCGTACCCAGCTGTTACTAGAAACCGGAATTGCAGTGGCCCAGATGGCACTCTGCCTGTGTCCCAGATTGCCCCATAATTTCTGCTCATGGAAACCCAGTTCGAGGAACCAACCTAGGAAGCTTGCAATAATGTTTCATGATCAGTATGTTACCTTAAATTTGAACAGTTAAATAGTTTAACAAGTCAAAAGTTGTAAGCTTTTGGCTCACCTGAGCCACATCCACACCCACTATCTCTGTCTGACCACCTTGATACATAAATTTGACTGCCAAGTAACGTGGTTTTTGGCTTAATTCTTCCACTCGCACGGTCAAATTCCGATTCCCGTATTTACAAGGTATCCTGGTTTTATGCAACCAAGAAGATTGGATTTTAGTGTTCGAGGTATGGTGTTATGCCATTTTCTTTCCAAAGCATCTGATGATGCAGATTCATAAGATTATTTTATGCATATTGGACCGTTAATAACATTAAATGTGCCTGGTTTTTGTCCAAGGGGACAATGGCTGACCCGCTGAGACTAGTAATATTTAAGGTTGGTCCACGTGCATTTGGACTTTTCTATGTGGTGGGTGTAACAAAACCACATATAGTGGGGCAGGGTTTAAAAAAGTCAATAATTGTTTATGATTTTGACTTGAAGTGGGAGCTAAGAGTGAGATATAATATCCTTACCTCTTGTACTCCACGTCCACGATCCCTTGATCCAAAACGTGTTGGCTCATCCCTTGTAGAGCCATAGCCGTGAAAGCTTTGATGCTGAGAACAAAGTCTAATTGGTTATTGTCATTACGATCCGTCAAAATCACTCTAGTCCCTTTTCCGGTACAAAGAGTTTTGTTCTTGCATCTTATCTGCCAAACGTGGCCCCCGATCAAAACAAGTTTAGTCGGTAAAAGCATTAGCAAACAACAGAAAGGAGGAGATTAATCTATACGCACCTGGAAACACGCTCCACAACCAGCTCCATCGTTGTAAAGGGAAGCAACCCCGCCTGCAAGTAGTTCACTGTTGAAGCCTAATGCCAAGGAACCATACCCACAAGCCCCAGCTGCATCAAATCCACAAAACAAGAAAGGCCCGCTTAGTATTTCCCAAAAATAAAATCTGGGTCAGTGTTACTTTTTAAATTTCGCCGAGAATTATCACACGAGTATCCATCAAAATAATCAAACAGAGACGATAAAACAAAATGAAAAAAAGGAAAAAAAATGCATCTTACATGAAAGTGCTGAAGCTCGAGTGAAATAGGCAGCCCTAGTTTGGTGCACACAACGATTGCAAGCAGTTGCAGATGAAATAAGAAAGAAAAGGAAGCAAATAAAGACGGCCATTTTGTTACGAGTGTCGAGGAGGAGCGACGGTTGAGGTACATATATAATACATACATACACGTTGGTAGATGAGTGTGGACTACAGGTCAGCATTTCCCAATTTTTTCGGGACATCCTTCGGGACCATTTTTCGGTGCCGCAGTGCCCACTCATTTCCAAATTCCACTTACAACTTTTATAGTTTTTAGTTCAATATTATGCATATATATATATATATATAATATATGTATACAAAATTATATTTACATAATAATATGGGCTTAAAATCTTTTATATTAATTTATACATATCTAAATATTTAACTATTTATAAATAGTATTTATCTAAATTTAAATAATCATTATTCATCCTACAAATCATATTTTAATCATTATTTCTCTCTCCTCCTACTCCCTCTCTCACAATCGTTTTATTTTCTCTCTCCTTCAACAACATAACAAATCTTCACTTACACATTCATTTTATTATTATAATATATTATATATATTTTTTCATTTTATTATATTTTTAATATAATATATAAAAAAATTATATTTTTTATTCTTATATTTGTATTATTAATATCAAATATAAGTAGTAGATACTAATTATAAAATATATATAAAAAAATTGATTTTAACAAAAAATTAATGACAAAATAGATGATTTTACATATATCTATGCATAGATGAATATTAATGCTCTTAACAGTATGGAAAACTCTTTGTATATGGGATCAAAGATTTGATTACGTAGTGACGTGGAATAGGCGTAGATTAGAAGGAAAGAAAAGCATTTGTGCCAACGTGGTGGGACAAAGCAAAATGGGATGGTTCCTTCTCACCGACTCTCTTCTGCCTTCACAAAAACAACTGTGTTGTGACTGTGAGAGGGCTGTTGAACCATACTCCGTACGGTATTCATTCAATTAAACTTGAATTGAATTTAACTCTTAAAAAAAAAAAATTCTTTTCTAAAAATAAATACCAAATTGATTAGTAAATGATACATACTCGACAAAAATCGATTTGATTCGACTAAAATTTGTTAAGATCCGTTCGTTTATGCATGAGTCAACTCATTAGTTTGACTCGATTAAAATTCATTCATATATTAATAAAAACATACATATATCTATGTATATATACACACACATATATGTATTAGCTAATAATATAAGAATAGCATTTTTATAATTAAATAGATAATATGTAACCTAATTATTTATATTTATATATTGAATATACTTCATAGCTATATTTTATAATTTGTACAATAATTATTCGATAAAATTTAATAATTTCGTATACTAGTATGTAAGAATCATATATGAAATAGATAAATGTTATCATATTATGTGTATGTATTAATAATTTCTGTAAGCATATAAGATATTGTTATTATGGATAAATATCAATTATTTATATATTTTTAAAATTTTAAAATTTAATAGAAATTCTACTTGTTAGTTATACAAATTTAATATTTGATTTTTTTTATTTTTTATCTATCTAATTTTTTAATTATTAAATCGTATTCAAAAAAAAAAAAAGATGAGCTCGAGTTAAGAATTTAACTTACCAAGTTGAGCTCGAACAAAGAATAAATAAAAATTTCGAGCTCAAACTCGAATATTTTGAGTTGAACCGAACTTGACAAACCAAAAACCAACTTGGTTCAGCTCGGCTCGATTACAGCCCTATGTGAGAACTCAGAAAGAGTTGTGTTGTGTGTAAGCATTTTATTTGTCTATCCGAGTCTGTGAGGGCCCGTGGGCAAATTTTGCACTCAGCTAGAGATTAAGGTTTCGTTTGTTTTCATAACCATTATCATCTTATTTCACATCATCTAATCATTACAACTTTACTAAATTTTTATATAAAATAAAATAAAAAATTCAATTTTTTTAAATCTAAAAAAAAAATAATATTAAAAAATATATTCTAACAATATTTTATTAAACTTTCAACTTTTATTTCAGCTCATTTGTGAAAACAAACGAGGCCAAGTGACTTTTTTTAAGATAAAAGTAATCTCATTTGCCAAATAAGTAATAACCCTTAAAACTGTTTGTTTTTTTTACAATATGATTTTGTCCCCCAAAACAAAACAAAACAAAACAGAAAAAGAAAGAGGAATTTTGTGTGCTTTTGCTGAGGTGTTCACGCGTATGGTCCCAACTCCCAAGTCCAAGAACAAAGAGGAAAGAACATTTAAGTTCATAAAAGTCTGTTGAATATGAGGATTCTTGTCAATGGGTGCAAAGATAAGAACAAAGTCTACACCAACCCCACCTCTAAATCAAGAATAATGCCAAAATTTAAACAGCTATATAGAGGGCTTTGGAGGAGAACCTTCCATGATATTTTTATTCATATTTATATATCATTCTCTTCAGGAAAATTATAAGCAGCCGCAATAGCACAATAACCTCAAATAACCCTTTTTTCAGATTTTTTTTTGGCCCAACAAAAGAAAGAACAGAACAACTTCATGAAGACCTCCACTATCAGTATGCTATAAGGACTGGAACACACTACTCGGTAGTGGATAATTAACAGTTGTTTTGTGCATAAACAATAATTCTGGTGTTTTCACCAGCCAACCAGGCTTTCACACACGGTTCTCTAGTGGTTTCCACTCAAGTCAAAAATTTTATGCTGTAGGCGTTTTGCATACTTCACCCAAAAAAACAGGTAGTTCCTGGCATCATCATTCATCACTTTCGTCAATGGACTCTTGGGTGTATACCACTGCAAGGCTATCATCAAATCAAAGCTGTAGGATCCAGCTGGCCATGACAAATGTGTAGCAACTTTCGGTTTGGTCCATAGAGATAAAGAGTTTGTGCACCAAGTTGCAATATTATCAAACCACATTATTGTGTAAGACTATTTAAACCTCTATTGTAGACAATATATATGCATAAAAATCCTAAGGGGTTGGCCCAAGTGATGAAGGTTTTGATCTTGGAGTATCACTCCCTTTGAGGTCCAAGGTTCAACACCTCATGACAATTGCATGACCCAGATTTTAGGTCCTGCTACAAAATGGAGTTTTGCGATAAAGCTATAATGGAGTGAAAGACTAGATCCTAATTGTTTGGAGCCAATGAAGCATATCTATACAGGCTATAGTGTATCTTTCTTTCCCCTACTCCAAGGGTATTGTCACAATCTACAGCCATTTCTGTGTGAGGAAAAGATGCAAATACGCACAACCTTAGCAGTTGTAAACAAAGAATTGCACAGCGGCCTTGAGGAGCAAAAGTTGTGCTTGTGTAAACTTTCCACAGGGAAATTCAATCAAATAAGCGTAGATGTCAGCTTGCCTTCTCAGTCAGGATTGAGACAAGCTCTGATTGGGCTTTGTCTAGGGCACTTGACAAATTCTCAGGTTTCCTCCCGCCTGCCTGAGCAAAATTGGGCCTGCCACCCCCTCCCCCACCACACAACTTAGCTATAGGTCCTATGAACTTCCCTGCCTGTACTCCTAAATCCACGACTCCAGGAGTGAATGCGGCAACCAAACTAACCTTCCCTTCACCTGGACATGAACCCAATACCACAGCTGCTGGGTCTTGTAGTACATCCACCAGATATTCAGCCGCACTTTTCAGTGAATCAGCGTCAATATCATCCATGCACTCAACTAATATCCTGAAACGGAAGTTTTTCAGAGACCCAAAAAAAAAAAAAATATGCTAAACATCATAACGCTTTCTACATGGAAGTGTTATGTGATACTTTTGAGATTATATTTCGTCTTGAAAATACTGAAAGAGCAGAAGACAAGGAAAAATTTGGTGCATCTGGCTACTTCACAAGCTCACACAGGTTTCAAGGACTACAAATGAGGATGATGCAATCAATACGATATCAAGAATAATTTGGTGTATCTTGGGCTATAATGTGCATATCTTAATGAATAATTTTCTCACTGTTCCTATTTTGCATATCTTAGTTTTTCTCTTCGTGAAATTTTTTTTTTTCTATTTTTCTATTTTTAAGGTGTTTTTATTGGGTGGGGGTGGGACAGAGAGGGCAGATTTGAGGGATCCATATGTATATGAACAACTGTAACCATGTATGTATGGAGGCAGATACGTACATGATCTTTTTTGAACTGCCCACTGGGAATGCCTTGCTCGCAACGGTTGATGCTTTGTATTCTGCTGCCTTGGCTCGCAAAGCAGAAACTTCATTTCTTACCATCCGTAACTCCTCTAAGAGATTTTCTACCCTGATTGTTACTTCTTCAGCCCTCACCTATAAAAGGAAACTCTAAAACATATTAGAGATTCTTGTTCTAGTCATGAATGGATGTCTAAGGCACCATACAGCATTCAAAAACTGAGGACCAAAAAGAAGAGAGAGCCAATCCTATAGAATGAATAGTACAATATATAAGATTATAGAACACAGTTGTGTGTATTGTAAAAACTGTCACATTTGTATTGTATTCATAATGAGTATATATACACAGCTAATACAATTATAAAAGGAAAGAACACATTAATGATGCTCTGCTGTACAGAATATTACAAGGAACAACAATAGGTAAGTAAAACAGAGTTAACGCCAGGAATGATGCTCAGCCGTGATCACGGAGGAATTGATGTGCATGATTTCCATTATCATCTGTTACGCCCCCTCAAGATGGTGCTCCCATTAGTGACACCAATCTTGGATCTTAATAATTGAAAACGTGGGCGTGATAAGGCTTTGGTCATTAAATCAGCAAGCTGGTCATGGGTAGACACATGAGCAACTTGCAGTAGTCCTTTGCTAACATAGTCCCGTACGAAGTGAAAATCAATGGCAATGTGCTTCATCTTTGAGTGGAGCACGGGATTGAGACTCAGCTGAGTGGCACCAATATTATCACAGAGAATTTTTGGGGATGACTTGATGGTGATGCGAAGCTCACGGAAGAGTGATTGAAGCCATGCAAGTTCAGATGTTGTACTGGCAAGTGCTCGGTATTCAGCTTCGGTAGATGAACGAGCCACAGCTCGTTGTTTCCGCGTGCACCAGGAGATGGGATTAGCTCCAAGAAAAATAATGTAAGCTGAGGTAGAGGTTCGATCATCAATACTCCCTGCCCAGTCAGCGTCTGAGTATGCAAGAAGTTGAGGTGTAGTTGAGCGACGAAGCTGAATGCCATGAGAAATGATATGTTTGAGATACCGTAGAAGTCTCTTAACTGCTGTCCAGTGAACTTCAGAAGGAGAGTGCATGAATTAAGCCAGTTTGTTGACAGGAAAAGCTATGTCCGGACGAGTTAGAGCAAGGTACTGAAGTGCACCAATGACACGTCGGTAGGTGGTGCTAACTGCAGGACTTGAACCATCGTTGAGCTGAAGTCGAGTTGAGGTGGCCAGAGGAGTCGTGACCTCTTTAGCACCTTCCATGCCTGTTTGATACAAAAGATCATGCACATATTTGTGCTGTGTAAGGAAGAGACCATCAGAAGTGGGAATAACTTCAAGACCCAAAAAGAAATGAAGTGGCCCGAGGCCTTTTAGAGAGAATTGAGCACCAAGTGTCGTAATAATAGTGGTGATGAAGCCAGAATCATTCCCTGTGAGGATCAAATCATCAACATACACAAGAAAGTAAGCAGCAATGTTGTGTTTGTGATAGATAAATAGAGAGGGATCCGAGGCAGATTTTTCAAAACCAAGGCCACAAAGGCAGTCATGCAGAGCACGATACCAGGCTCGCGGTGCCTGTTTCAGTCCGTAGATGGACTTTTGAAGGTGGCAAACATGAGAAGGATAGGCTAAATCAATAAAACTTGCGGGTTGGACCATGAATACATCTTCAGTTAACTTGCCATGAAGAAAGACATTGTTTACGTCCAGTTGACGGAGGGACCAGCCATTCATTACAGCAAGTGATAAAATAATTCAGATAGTGGCTGGCTTTACAACAGGAGAAAATGTTTCGGTGTAGTCGAGTCCAGGACGCTGATGAAATCCCTTCGCAACAAGGCGCGCTTTATAGCGATCAATGGAGCCATCTGATTTTCGTTTGATGCGAAAAACCCACTTTGATCCAACTAAGTTCTGCCGTTTGTTAGCAGGTACCAATTTCCAGGTACCATGACGTACAAGGGCCGTGAACTCGTCACTCATGGCTTGGCGCCAATGAGGGTCCTTGAGGGCTTTCTGAACACCAGTGGGCTCCAAGGTGGATGGAATGGGATGCTTGGTAGCAAGGTAGAGCCTTTTTGGTTTATGGATGTTATTCATGGAGCGTGTGACCATGCGAGTTGGTGGAGGAGGCCGTGTGTCAACAACCTGCTCAGTGGTAGGAGCCATGGGTAATGGAGCACTATCAGAGGAAGAAGTCCGAGGGGTGACACTAGTGCAAGGCACGGACTGCAGTTGATGTTGGCCAGCATCTTCCAAAATGGAACCCGAGATAGATGGACCATGAGGCACAGAAGTGGCAAGTGTCAGAAGTGGTGGAGGTGTTTCCACGGATTGAAGTGGTGGAGAAGTTTGAGAGGTGGAAAGATGAGGAAAAACAGTCTCATCAAAGCGCACATGACGTGATAAGAAAATCCTATGAGTGGTGGGATCGAGACACTTGTATGCACTTTGAGAGGTAGAGTAACCAATAAAGATACATGGTCGGGACTTGGAATCCAATTTATGGTGAGAGTATGGTTTAAGCCAGGGGAAGCACAAGCATCCAAACACCCGAAGTTTGAGATAATTTGGAGGAGACTTGAACAGAAGTTGAAAGGAAGATTTGAGAGAATGCAGGGGTGTGGGCATTCTATTTATGAGGTAGACGGCAGCCTGAAATGCCAAACTCCAGTATGTGGGGGGGAGATGGGCTTGATGGAGTAAAGTCATTCCTGTTTCCACAATATGCCGATGACGGCGTTCAACCACTCCATTTTGTTCTGGAGTGTGGGGAGCAGTTGTGAGATGACTGATTCCATGATGGCTGAGATAGCCTCGGAGTGCAACAAACTCACCTCCATTATCGGAGTAGAGATGTTTGATAGGAAGAGAGAATTGCTTTTCAAGTATGGCTTTGAGTTGAGGAAAAATAGTGGAAACCTCAGATTTGAGTTTCATGGGAACATACCAGCAATATTTGGTGTGATGATCAACAAAAAGAACATAGTATCTATATCCTTCAAGAGAGATGTGGGGTGCAGGACCCCAAACATCAGTGAACAAATATTCAAGGGGCAACTTGTCACTCATTTAATTAAAGCTTTTCAATTACCAGCTAATAATCGTGTCTCTCATTTCTTATGTACTTCATGCTCTATTAATAAAAGTCAGAAGTTACCATTTCATGCCTCTAGTATCTCGAGTTCTTTGCCCCTTGAATATTTGTTCACTGATGTTTGGGGTCCTGCACCCCACATCTCTCTTGAAGGATATAGATACTATGTTCTTTTTGTTGATCATCACACCAAATATTGCTGGTATTTTCCCATGAAACTCAAATCTGAGGTTTCCACTATTTTTCCTCAACTCAAAGCCATACTTGAAAAGTATGAATTTCAAGGACACAAAGAGTATTGGTAAGAACCAAACTTCGAGTAGGTAACTGAAATTTGACAGTACCAATATGGGAAATTTGCAAACCTGATCCATCACCTATTATGACCTCATCGGTTCCATCATACTCTGAATGTATAGAGAGTTTGGACATATCAGACGTGATATGATGAGATGCTCCAGAATCAACCACCCAAGGTTTTTCGGCAGAGGAACCAGTAGCAACACAGTTTGCAGTTGGAGAAGATGGATTCCAAAATTTTCTGCATTGGCGAGCCGTGTGGCCTGGTGTAGCACAAAACTGGCACACTATGGAGGACCTGTTTGAAGAGGAATTGGAGTGTTGTTGCTGTGATGATCGCTGATGAGATCGCGAGTTGGTACTGCTTCGGTTTGGTTTGCCTCGATGAGATGAGGAAGAGGAACCTTTCTTCTGGTGATAGTTGGCAGTAGCAATGGTGGTTTGCTGCATAGTCTCAAGACGATGAAGATAGGTCTCATGACTGACAAGCAAATCATGCAGCTCTTCAAAGGTGAGAGGATTTTCACGGGTGCGAATAGATCCTGCAATATCACGATATTCAGATCCCAAGCCATTTAAGATGTAGAGCGTGAGATCGTCATTAGTGAGAGGTGAATCCACTAGTGCTAGTTCATCAGCGGTGGACTTGACTTGCTGAAGGTAGTCTGTGACGCTTTTGGCGCCACGATTCAAGGACGCTAGCGTGTCCTTGAGTTGCATGACCCTCGTTCGCGAACGATTTGCATAAAGCCGGGTCAATTTGAGCCAAGCTTCTCTGGAAGTGCTTGAAGCAGCAATAAGTGGCATGATATTTTCAGAGACTGAAGCGAAAATGCCATTGAGGAGAAGTTTGTCTTGGCGAATCCAGCGATTGCGAGCAGCAAGAACCTCTGCAGCGGGGGAACTCCCAAGTATGGGACAAGGATGAGATCCATTGATAAAACCTTGTAGATCATACCCAATGACAAGGCTGTCAAGTTGAGCATGCCATGCAGAAAAATTGGAGGAGGTCAGCTTGTATGGAAGCTGAGCATTTGCGTTAATGGCAATGATATTGGTCTCGGGAGGAGGGGTGGGAATATTAGAGTTGGTGACAGAGTTGGATGTTTAAGCCATAGCAGAAGTAAGAAACAGAAGATCGACTCGTTTAAGAGAGAATGGCTCTGTGATACCATATAAGATTATAGAACACAGTTGTGTGTATTGTAAAAACTGTCACATTTGTATTGTATTCATAATGAGTATATATACACAGCTAATACAATCATAAAAGGAAAGAACACATTAATGATGCTCTGCTGTACAGAATATTACAAGGAACAACAATAGGTAAGTAAAACAGAGTTAACGCCAGGAATGATGCTCAGCCGTGATCACAGAGGAATTGATGTGTATGATTTCCATTATCATCTGTTACAATAAACAAATTAAAATTATAGAAGTGCTGGAGCTGGAGGGAGGTTGATGATGATAGTTCTATTTTTTAATTTCCCACAGTCAGAAATTCTCACTGACTTGGGGATTCTATCAAAAGTTTGAACTCACGGTTACACACAAACGATAAAACTGGTGTTACTAGCAGAGGGATGAACGTTAAATAAATGGTTCTCTTAAAAACAGACATGATTCTTTTCAAGGATACGGCAAAACAAAGAAAACGCTCACATAAGTTTTGCAATTAATAACAATTGTAAAATAAAATAAAAAAGAAAAACATAGTTTGAGAGTGGAACACAGGTTTTTCATATGGTAATCTCTCGCATTGACATATTCAATGAAAGGTTCACCAGCCACGGCTTCTAATCGCCTGATTCCAGATGCTACACCCTGCTCTGAGATTATTTTGAAGCCACGTATCTCAGATGTATTGCTGACATGGGTCCCACGACATAGTTCCATCGATACACCTGGAACCTCTACAACACGTACCTATAACAATCAAAGTACTATAAAACAGAAATGAATGAAAAGGTTTTGTATCAGACACTATGGATATCCAAAGTGTCCTGTTGAATGTTGAAATAAGTAAATGTCCTGTCCGGACAATACGACCTCTGAGATCGTTTGGAGTAAAACATTTGTACCAAACAGATACTACAGAGGCAATCACTTGAGAGTAAGAAACACGAAAATTCAAGAGGAGAGAAAATAAAATATGGTCCTCCTGGCCAAGAAGTTAGTTATGCTTTAGAATCCTACTTTTGATCACTCTCTCATCATGCTCACCACAAACCATATAATGGTAAGACTGATCAACTTTGAAGAAGCTCAGCGGAATGAGTATAAAGGTAAGCCATTATTAATGTATGCAAAAATTTGTTATTAAAACTTTGAAGCTTCAAACCTTTTCTCCATATTTTTCCCCAAACATTGCAATAGCCCCAGCTCTTTTTGCATCAACAAGAGGCATGACTTTAGTTTGAAGAAGTGTTGTGTCGCCAATCCATCTGTTGATAATTCCTTCGATTTCCACAATCTCATTCTCATGAAGTGGTCGGTGGAAGTTGAAATCAAACCTGAGACGATCAAAAGCAACCAATGAACCTTCTTGTGATGTTTCCTGGCCTACAACTTTCTTAAGTGCAGCTTGTAGCAAATGCGTAGCAGTATGATGAACCTGCAAAATACCAAAAAAAATTTAGGCAGCAAGCTAAAAGGTGCTGAAAATAGAAAGATATACATTCCATAAGGTATGACGTAGCTCTTGGTGAACAGGAAGTACCATTTAATATTTGACTTTTCTACCTTCCAAATCAATTTGAGCTTGGACATAAGCTCTAGTGAGCTTGGATAGCGTAACTAGCTTACTTCACAGACAAGCTGCGATTCTCTCTAAAACTCTCTCCTTCTCTCTAAAACTTACTTCACAGATTCCGGCTAGAGGGGAGGGAGCTTCGGCTCCTTTCCCCTCCCTCCCTCCTCCTTCCTCCCTCCCTTCTCTTCTTTATAGTATTTTGTTTTTATGTATTTTCAGGCAGAATAAGAGAGAATCACAGATCTGGAACTTCCTGCCACCCACAGCCAGCACGCGCCCCGCCATGATATTGTCCAACCGCAGATCTTCAAGACCACCGAATTCGGCACCAAACGGAGCGGCGAGTAGCCCGCACACGCGGGTCGAAGTTTCCGGCGTCATTTGGAGCGTGGGTCTCACGCACCACCGGGGAGCCCTCTGTCAACACCACACGCGGCGTTTCTGGAGTCTGTGAGTCCGGGATCTCCAAGGTCAACTGTTGGTTCTCTTTCCTGAGTGGCGCGTGTACTACAAGTGCCACAGCAGCCTCTGTGCATTGCTTTATCTTTTTTGTGCAGTGTTTTATTTGTAGTTTTCTTTTGTATAATGTAATTTCTAGATAAATAAAAATCTAAAAAAAGTAGTGCCTTCAGACTTTGGTCCGAATGGAGTAGTAATCCCCCCTCTGCGTTGACGGGGTTTGGTGGGATTTGGTATATCCTACCCTGCTTAGTCGGGGTATGGGGCTTTGTAACCTCTGTCGTGGACAGATGTAGTATTTTTTCTAAGATTTAGGTCTTTAAAGATTTACTGTCTGGATTAGACTATGTCAGTCACGAAAGTGTACTGGGAAGATATTAACGATTGTAATTGACTTGTTTATGAAGTCAACTTTGTAAGTCTTCTCTTAATGAAAGGTAACATCCGTTTAAAATAATAAAAAAAAAACTAATAACTACTATTTTTGTTTTAACCTCTTTAACCTCTTCTCATCTGAAGATTGTGTTCTAGACTTCACAATTTGGGAAAAAGAAAAGTTGAACCAGCAGTTAAGCATGTACCTTTGCCCGCTGCCTCAGTTTTGCATCTACCGTTGCTTCCACTTCTCTACCAACCTCTAGAATTCCCTTTCTGATAGTACCCTTATGAACAAATATTTGCATGCTCAATTAAAAAAAAAAAACAGGACAAAACATGGCTCACTCCAGCTTGCCAGACTGGATGTGTGGCGTGGTCCAGCAAAGTTTAGGTTTACACTTTGATCTAAAATGTTGGGGTATTGGCCTACATATGCTCACTATAGCCATCATGCTCTCGCATTCAAAGCAATTTCTCATCCAAAGTACCAAGTGGCAACTGTGCATATATCAAAAAAAAAAAAAGTGGCAACTGTGCAGTATGATGGTGGTTTCCTGTCAAATTTCGACACCACGTCCTGTCCATATTATAAACAGCTAATACTTGTGCGTCGAAAGTTTTTTTTTTTTTTTTCTTTTAGTTTATTATTTATTTATTTTTTCTTTTAGTTTATTTTTTTTACTCCCTCTCGGCGCATTGCTAATCATTCATATGCATTATAGGTACGCATATCAGAGGGAGTCGGAAAGGAACAAGGTGGGAGGAATCTCGGATATTTTATTATACCATCGAAATATGTTAGACAACATTAAGAACATCCTATGTGAAAGGTGAGAAAATTGTCCTAGTAAAATGAAGTTCAGAACTCCCAAACGCAGTTGAAAGCCATTCCAGTTCGTGTTCTTATTTCCTGAGATTCTAAGATAATTTTTCTGGACCTACATATATTCACCCCAGCAGGGCCAAGTTCCCTCATTTCCAGTTCTCTTTGTCGCATGGAGAGCAGCTCTCTTGTGCAATATCAGTTATTTGAACTCCTGAGTCATATATTGCTCCCGAATTCCAGTCAGAAGGGAGAACATGCTGTGCCCAAACCCACTTCCCGTCGTACCCAGCTCTTACTACAAACCGGAATTGCAGCGGCCCAGATGGCACTCTGCTTGTGTCCCACATTGCCCCATAATTTCTTCTCATGAAACCCCAGTTCGAGGAACCAACCTAGGAAGATTGCAATAATGTTTCGGGATCAGTATGTTACCTTAAATTTGAACAGTTAAATAGTTTAACAAGTCAAAAGTTGTAAGCTTTTGGCTCACCTGAGCCACATCCACACCCTCTATCTCTGTCTGACCACCTTGATACAGAAATTTGACTGCCAAGTAATGCGGTCTTAGGCTTAATTCTTCCACTCGCGCGGTCAAATTCTGATTCCCGTATTTACAAGGTACCCTGGTTTTATGCAACCAAGAAGATTGGATTTTAGTGCTCGAGGTATGGTGTTATGCCATTTTCTTTCCAAAGCATCTGATGATGCAGATTCATAAGATTATTTTATGCATATTGGACCGTTAATAACATTAAATTAATGTGCTTGGTTTTTGTCCAAGGGGACAATGGCTGACCCGCTGAGACTGGTATTATTTAAAGTTGGTCCACATGCATCTGGACTTTTCTACGTGCTGGATGTAACAAAACCACATATAGTGGGGCAGGGTTTAAAAAAGTCAATAATTGTTTATGATTTAGACTTGAAGTGGGAGCTAAGAGTGAGGTCCTTACCTCTTGTACTCCACGTCCACGATCCCTTGTTCCAAAATGTGTTGGCTCATCCCTTTTTGAGCCATATCCGTGAAAGCTCTGCTGCTGAGAACAAAGTCTACTTGGTTATTGTCATGACGATCCGTCAAAATCACTCTAGTCCCTTTTCCGGTACAAAGAGTTGTGTTCTTGCATCTTATCTGCCAAACGTGGCCACCGATCAAAACAAGTTTACTCGGTAAAAGCATTAGGAAACAACAGAAAGGAGGTGATTAATATATATACTCACCTGGAAACATGCTCCACAACCAGCTCCATCCTTGTAAAGGGAAGCAACCCCGCCTGCAAGTCGTCCACTGTTGAAGCCTAATGCCAAGGGACCATACCCACAAGCCCCAGCTGCATCAAATCCACAAAACAAGAAAGGCCCGCTTAGTATTTCCCAAAAATAAAATCTGGGTCAGTGTTACTTTTTCAATTTCGCCGAGAATTATCACACGACTATCCATCAAAATAATCAAACAGAGACGATAAAACAAAATGAAAAAAAGGAAAAAAATGCATCTTACATGAAAGTGCTGAAGCTGGATTGAAATAGGCAGCCTTAGTTTGGTGCACACAACGTTCGCAAGCAGTTGCAGATGAAATAAGAAAGAAAAGGAAGCAAAGAAAGACGGCCATTTTGTTACGAGTGTCGAGGAGGAGCAATGGTTGAGGTACATATATATACACGTTTGTAGATGAGTGTGGACTACAGGCCAGCATTTCCCAATTTTTTCGGGACATCCTTCGCGACCATTTTTCGGTGGCTGTAGTGCCACTCATTTCCAAATTCCAATTACAACTTTGGTGGTTCTTTTGTATATGGGATCGAAGATTTGATTACGTAGTGACGGGGAATAGGCGTAGATAAGAAGGAAAGAAAAGCATTTGTGCCAACGCGGTAGGACAAAGCAAAATGGGATGGGTCCTTCTCACCGACTCTCTTCTGCCTTCGCAAAAACTGCTGTGCTGTGACCGTGAGGGGACTGCTGAAGCATACTCTGCTCGGTATTCGTCCAATGAAACTCGAATTGAATTCGATTCTTAAAAAAAGAAAAAACTCACCTGAACAAGTAGATACCGGTTTAATTAGTAAATGATATATACCTGATAAAATTCGACTAAGGCTCGTTAAGACTCGCTCGTTTATGCCTGAGTCGATTCATTAGCTCAACTCAATTAAAACTTATTTATATATTGATAAATATATACATACACCTATGTGTATACACACATATATATGTATTAAATAATAATATAATAATAGCATTTTTATAATTAAATATATAATATGTAACCTAATTACTTATGTGCATATATTAAATATACTTCATAGTTATATTTTATAAATTGTATAATAATTATTCGATAAAATTTAATAATTTCGTATACTAATATGTGAGAATCATATATGAAGTAGATATATGCTATCATATTATGTATATGTATTAATAATTTCTGTAGGCATATAAGATATTGTTATTATGGATAAATATCAGTTATTTATAAATTTATAAATTTTTATAATTCAATAGAAGTTTTATTTATTTGTCATACAAATTCAATATTAGATTTTTTTTTTTTATCTATCTAATTTATTAATTATTAAATCTTATTCAAAAAATAAAAAATGAAAGAGCTCGAGTTGGAAATTTACTTTACCAAGTTGAGCTCGAATAAAGAATAAATAAAAATTTCGAGCTCGAGTTCGAATATTTTGAGTCGAGCCGAGCTTGACAAACCAAAAATTGACTTAGCTCAACTCGGCTCGATTACAACCCTATGTGAGAACTCAGAAAGAGTTGTGTTGTGTGTAAGCATTTTATTTGTCTATCCGAGTCTGTGAGGGCCCATGAGACAAAGTTTGCACTCAGCTAGAGATTAAGGTCTCGTTTGTTTTTACAACCATTCTCATCTCATTTCATCTCATCTAATTATTACAATTTTTCTAAATTTTCACACAAAATAAAATAAACAATTGAATTTTTTTAAATTTCAAAATAAAAATAATATTAAAAAATATATTCTAACAATATTTTATTCAGCTTTCAACTTTTATCTCAACTTATCTCATCTCAACTCATCTGTAAAAACAAACGAGGCCAAGTTAGGGGTGGGCAGCGGAGCCCCGCCCTCGTGCAGCAGGGTAGATCACCCCATCCAGCAGATGCGGGGGGCGAGGCCACCCCTGCATTTGAGCCAACTTCTGGGGGCGGGGGTGGGATGAGGGTGACCCCTGCCCCGCCCCACATGGATTTATATATATATATATATTTAAAAAAAAAAACCCTTGCGTGAAACGACATCGTTTCATGCTTGGGTTTATATCAAAACCCACCCCCAGGCCCCCCTCCCGATTTCCGAACCTTCTTCATTCTCACTTTTCCCTCGCTCTCAGTCTCTCCCTTTCTCTGAATTCTCGCACCCGGTCCCTCTCTTTGCATCGCCGTTGCCGTCGCCATTGCACAACTTGCACCCCGTCCTTCTCTCTTCATCTTCGTCACCGAAGGTAAGAAACCATAAATTCAAAATTTTAATTTTTTTTTTTTTGATTTATATATTTAATGAAGATTGGAGGAATGATGGGGTTTATCGGAGATGGAGGATGAGATTTTGTGAATTGTGTACTGTGGAGCTTAGATTGTGCATGTGGTTTGAACTTTGAATGACTCTCGTCCGTTTGTTTTTGTTTTTTTTTTGTGTGTTTGCATTATGTAATGTGTGAGAATCACTGAATCATGATATTATTTGTGTCAAATTAATTTAGGATTCCAATCCGAATTCATTATCCACACTTGGAAACGGCATGTTTGCAATCTAATTTGCAGAACAAAGTTCAGAGTTTTATTGGAGATAATTTTAAATCCATTAAGAATGATACTGTTTCCAACATCAAATAGAGAACCGTTCTCTTTTAGTATTTTGCAGGCACCATAAGGTACAACACTTCAAGATTCCTAAGATGATCCCATATTCTACTTCCATATCACTTTATTTTTTCTTGTAACTGCCAATATCCCATTCATGAGATTCATCACTACTATTTAATCAATATTCTCTATCTGTACTTGTAATAAATTGTTTAAATTAAATCATAAACACCCCCGTAAAAGACCCTATATATAAGACATGTATACATTAATCAACCTGGTGAAATGGAGTAGAGATGAACGACAGATACAAGACAATCTATGAGCATAAAAACAATATAATATCCATGGTATTGAGGCAACTTTAACACTGATCTCAAACTAGGATATTTCAAAATACAATATAATTAATTAAGATGAAATATATATATATGAATGTCAAGTGATACTTTTTTTTATTCTACTTTTTTTTTTATGTTCATTATATAGCTGTTATGCTTATATTCTTTCAAATCTAACAAACTATATTGTTAATATACTTTACTACACATATAACAAATATTCAGACACTGCCACCAACATATATACACACACACACATATATATATATATATACACACCTAAAGGCTGAAGTATTGTAATCGATGAGTAGCTAGAAACCTAGAAATCATGCATAAAATCCATTTAAAAAAAAATTAAAAGTGTATATAATATATCCATGAAGGAAAAATAAAAATAACCAAAGTATTCAACATATATACACACACATATATATATATATATATATATACACACCTAAAGGCTGAAGTATTGTAATCGATGAGTAGCTAGAAACCTAGAAATCATGCATAAAATCCATTTAAAAAAAATTAAAAGTGTATATAATATATCCATGAAGGAAAAATAAAAATAACCAAAGTATTCAATATTTTTTATTTTTTTATCGTGTTTTCGTAGTAGTTCTGATCCATTCAATCATGATATTTTTTTTATTTTTTTGTCGTGTCCGAAATTAAAGATCATCAGGATGTTAATTGTTTGGCATGTTGCTATAGTTTCTATAATTTCATATTTCTTGTTTATTTGAGTTCATGGAAATACCAGCAGATTCTTGTGCGAGCTCTCATTTCTAGGCTGAGGGCACCCCTACCCCTACACCTCCTACTCATACCCCTACCTCTAGCCCTACGGCACCTTGCCCCGCCCCCAAGCCCAGCAAGAAACCCGTTTCAATAGTTTGAAGTCATTTCACCAAACTAGAGGGTGGTGACCTAAGTAACCCCCAAGTCAAGTGTAACCATTGTGAAAAAATTTATGGATGTTACTATAAGAAACATGACATCTCACAATTAAAGGTGCACTTAGAAGAGCAATGCAAAAAAAATCAAATATTAAGATCATTATAAGAGAAAAATCAATTTAGGCTAGAAATTAGACTTCAAAAAATGGCGAATGAGACTAGTGGGAGTGCAACTTTGAGGAGGTATACTAAGTATGATCCCAATGAGTGTAGAAGACACCTAACTCGTATGGTCATTATAGACGAGCTACATTTTCAACTTGTTGATGGGAAATGGTTCTAAGTGTATTCTCGCTACTTGGAACCAAGGTTTAATAATCATTCTCGCCACATGATGACAAAGGATGTAAAAAAATATTTTTACATTGAAAATGAGAAGTTGAGGGGTAAATTGGCGGATCAATTTGTTTGTCTCGCCACTGACACTTAGACATCGGTCCAAAATTTTAATTATATGTCTTTGACTGTGCATTTTATTGATTGTCATTGGACATTGCAAAAGAAAATTATAAGATTTTGTAAAATCACTAATCATAAGGATGAGACAATTGGGAAGGCTTTGGAGGCCGTAATAAAGGAGTGGAGGTTGACCCGAGTTGTTACAGTCACAGTCGATAATGCCTCGTCTAACGATGTTGCATTGGGACATCTGACGACCTATCTTAGAGAGGCAAATAAGACACTCATGGGTAGTGAGTGTCTGCATGTGAGATGTGCGGCACATATTCTGAATCTGATTGTCACTGATGGTTTAAGGGATCTTCATGACGCGATTGCTTGGGTTAGGACTACTGTGAGATGGGTGAGATCTTCTACTTCAAGGTTGGAGAAATTCAAGGTTGCTGTGAGATCTGCGGGCCTAACATCTAAGAAGGGTCTTTGTACTGATATGCCTACACGATGGAACTCAACATTTTTTATGTTGGAGGTGACCCAAGAATATAAGCTGGCATTTGTATTATTGGGTGACGAAAACATCTAATATGTTAAACATTTTGATGATCACAGGGGATTGGGGAAACCCGTAAATGATGATGATTGGAAAATTGTAGCTATTTTGTAGAGTTTTTGAGACTATTTTACGATGTTACCACGAGACTATCTGTAACTTTGTACCCTACATCCAATATTGTATGTCAGCAAATATGTATGGTAAAAGAAGAATTAGATGACATGATCGCAGGTGGTCACATTAGGTTGCGGGAGATGTCATTGATTATGGGGACGAAGTACAACAAGTATTGGAGAGATTTAACTAGGGCTAATATTTTGTTATATGTAGCTATCGTATTTGACCCGAGATATAAGTTAGATGGCATGCTATTTGGATTGGGCCTTGCGTACGGGCAAGTATGGGTGGAGCTTATTGCATCAAGGGTTCGGAAAACTCTTGATAGATTATTTGATGAGTTTTCCACCCTGCGGGGTAGTAATATTGTGGCACTTACACCTACCCCCTCAGTTTCAGGCTCACAATTTCCTAAGGCGAGGTTGGGAAAAGACGTAAATTGGAGTGAGGTGGGAGGTATGAGCAGACCCCCTTCCTCTGGGGTTCTCTAGAGGCTCAGTCAGAGATAGACAGATACTTAGCAGCATAAATTCTACTATTTTCACGAGATTTTGATATATTAAGTTGGTGGAAGATGAATGTTGTGAAGTATCTCATCCTTGGAGACATAGCCGGCACACTTTTGGCCCATCCCTGTTAGCACCGTAGCCTCAGAGTCGGCCTTTAGCACTGGAGCACATGTATTAGATTCATTTCGGAGTTCATTAGCTCCTGCCACTGTGGAGGCTTTGATTTGCACACAGAATTGGACTAAGGAAACTTCAATTCATATTTCGAATGTTCTTATTTTAATTTATTTATTTTCATTAATTTGATTTCAAATTTAATACTTATAGTGATACATGAGACGGCGTCTACGACTACCTCCAATGCAGTATGACTTTGTATTGGACCTACCATTGCCATGGTTTGCACAATTTCTTCCTTAATTGTTTTTTACATTTAAAATTTTATTTCATATCTATAACTTTTTAATTCTAATTTGTTTTATTTTTAACTTATTAATATTTTAGGTTTTATAACTTATTAACTTTTATGATCTTGATTTTCAGTCTCATAGCAGTCGACACAACTCACCACTCAGTGAACTCAGTGCCACGGCTCCATCCCAAAATCAAATTGATCAAATTGAAAAATTATGTTTTTGTTAATTTACAATTAATTGTAATGTTGCTACAATAGTTAATTGTACAATTTGTAATATAAATTTTTTTAGGAGAGTTTGTAATAGTATAATAGTTTATTAGTTCTCTTAATTTGTATAATTGTAAACTACTTATTTTAGCTTAGTGTCTTAGTGATGATTATTACTTAGTTAATAATTAAAACTTAATATCTACTTAATAGTTCAATCTCTCTCTCTCTCTATACATATATATATATTATTTTTTTCAATTTTTAAATCTATATATTTTTTAAGTTAAATTCTGGACTCAAAGTGACCCGAAAACGGATTATAGGCCATTTAGAGTCCAGAAAACTGTACTAGGCCAAAGGCCCAGTAGGGGGATGCGGGGGTGGGGACGGATGGAGGTCTACCCTCGCACCCCAGCCAACAGAAGAGGTACCACACCCCTGTATGGACGGAGGCAGAGGAAAAACCCCGCCCCCGACACCCCAATATGCAGGGTGGGGAATAAAAGTTCGTTGAATATGAGGATTCTTGTCGATGGGGGTGCAAAGATAAGAACAAAGTCTACACCAACCCCACCTATAAATCAAGAATAATGCCAAAATTTAAACAGCTATATAGAGGGCTTTGGAGGAGAACCTTCCATGATATTTTTATTCATATTTATATATCATTCTCTTCAGGAAAATTATAAGCAGCGGCAATAGCACAATAACCTCAAATAACCCTTTTTTCAGATTTTTTTTTTGGCTCAACAAAAGAAAGAACAGAACAACTTCATGAAGACCTCCACTTATGGAAATTTAAACCATATCGGTATGCTATAAGGACTGGAACACACAACTCGGTAGTGGACAAACAATAGTTCTGGTTTTTTCACCAGCCAACCAGGCTTTCACACACGGTTCTCTAGTGGTTTCCACTCAAGTAAAAAATTTTATACTGAAGGCGTTTTGCATACTTACCCAAAAAAACAGGTTGTTCCTGGCATCATCATTCATCACTTTCGTCAATGGACTCTTGGGTGTATACCACAGCAAGGCTATCATTAAATCAAAGCTGTAGGAACCAGCTGCCCATGACAAATGTGTAGCAACTTTCGGTTTGGTCCATAGAGATAAAGAGTTTGTGCACCAAGTTGCAATATTATCAAACCACATTATTGTATAAGACTATTTAAACCTCTATTGTATATATATGCATAAAAATCCCAAGGGATTGGCCCAAGTGATGAAGGTCTTGATCTTGGAGTATCACTCCCTTTAAGGTCCAAGGTTCAACACTTCACGACAATCTCATGACCCAGATTTTAGGTCCTACTACAAAATGGAGTTTTGCGATAAAGCTATAATGGAGTGAAAGACTAGATCCTATACTTTCTTTCCCCTACTCCAAGGGTATTGTCACAATCTACAGCCATTCCTGTGTGAGGAAAAGACGCAAATGCGCACAACTTTAGCAGTTGTAAACAAAGAATTGCACAGCGGCCTTGAGGTGCAAAAGTTGTGCTTGTGTAAACTTTCCACAGGGAAATTCAATCAAATAAGCGTAGATGTCAGCTTGCCTTCTCAGTCAGGATTGAGACAAGCTCTGATTGGGCTTTGTCTAGGGCACTTGACAAATTCTCAGGTTTCCTCCCGCCTGCCTGAGCAAAATTGGGCCTGCCACCCCCTCCCCCACCACACAACTTAGCTATAGGTCCTATGAACTTCCCTGCCTGTACTCCTAAATCCACAACTCCAGGAGTGAATGCGGCAACCAAACTAACCTTCCCTTCACCTGGACATGAACCCAATACCACAGCTGCTGGGTCTTGTAGTACATCCACCAGATATTCAGCCGCACTTTTCAGTGAATCAGCGTCAATATCATCCATGCACTCAACTAATATCCTGAAACGGAAGTTTTTCAGAGACCAAAAAAAAAAATGCTAAACATCATAACGCTTTCTACATGGAAGTGTTATGTGATACTTTTGAGATTATATCTCGTCTTGAAAATACTGAAAGAGCAGAAGACAAGGAAAAATTTGGTGCATCTGGCTACTTCACAAGTTCACACAGGTTTCAAGGACTACAAATGAGGATGATGCAATCAATACGATATCAAGAATAATTTGGTGTATCTTGGGCAATAATGTGCATATCTTAATGAATAATTTTCTCACCGTTCCTATTTTGCATATCTAAGTTTTTCTCTTCGTGATTTTTTTTTTCTATTTTTAAGGTTTTATTTTTTTTATTTTTTGGGTGCTGGTGGGACAGAGGGCAGATTTGAGGGATCCATATGTATATGAACAACTGTAACCATGTATGTATGGAGGCAGATACGTACATGATTTTTTTTGAACTGCCCACTGGGAATGCCTTGCTCGCAACAGTTGCTGCTTTGTATTCTGCTGCCTTCGCTCGCAAAGCAGAAACTTCATTTCTTACCACCCGTAACTCCTCTAAGAGATTTTCTACCCTGATTGTTACTTCTTCAGCCTTCACCTATAAAAGGAAACTCTAAAACATATTAGAGATTCTTGTTCTAGTCATGAATGGATGTCTAAGGCACCATACAGCATTCAAAAACTGAGGACCAAAAAGAAGAGAGAGCCAATCCTATAGAATGAATAGTACAATAAACAAATTAAAATTATAGAAGTGCTGGAGCTGGAGGGAGGTTGATGATGATAGTTCTATTTTTTAATTTCCCACAGTCAGAAATTCTCACTGACTTGGGGATTCTATAAAAAGTTTAAACTCACGGTTAGACACAAACGATAAAACTGGTGTTACTAGCAGAGGGATGAACGTTAAATAAATGGTTCTCTAAAAACACACATGATTCTTTTCAAGGATACAGCAAAACAAAGAAAGGACTCACATAAGTTTTGCAATTAATAACAATTGTAAAAGGAAAAAAAAAACATACTTTGAGAGTGGAACAGAGGTTTTTCATATGGTAATCTCTCGCATTGACATATTCAATGAAAGGTTCACCAGCCACAGCTTCTATTCGTCTGATTCCAGATGCTATACCCTGCTCTGAGATTATTTTGAAGCCACGTATCTCAGATGTATTGCTGACATGGGTCCCGCCACATAGTTCCATCGATACACCTGGGACCTCTACAACACGTACCTATAACAATCAAACTATTAGAAAACAGAAATGAATGAACAGGTTTTGTATCAGACACTATGGATATCCAAGGTGTCCTGTTGAATGTTGAAATAAGTACATGTCCTGTCCTGACAATATGACCTCTGAGATTGTTTGGAGTAGAACATTTGTACCAAACAGATACTACAAAGGCAATCACTTGAGAGTAAGAAACACAATAATTAAAGAGGAGAGACAATAAAATATGGTCCTCCTGGCCAAGAAGTTAGTTATGCTTTAGAATCCTACTTTTGATCACTCTCTCATCATGCTCACCATAAACCATATAATGGTAAGACTGATCAACTTTGAAGAAGCTCAGCAGAATGAGTATAAAGGTAAGCCATTATTAATGTCCGCAAAAATTTGTTATTAAAACTTAGAAGCTTCAAACCTGTTCTCCATATTTTTCCCCAAACATTGCAATAGCCCCGGCTCTTTTTGCATCAACAAGAGGCATAACTTTAGTTTGAAGAAGTGTTGCGTTGCCAATCCATCTGTTGATAATTCCTTCGATTTCCACAATCTCATTCTCATGAAGTGGTCGGTGGAAGTTGAAATCAAACCTGAGACGATCAAAAGCAACCAATGAACCTGCTTGTGATGTTTCCTGGCCTACAACTTTCTTTAGTGCAGCTTGTAGCAAATGCGTAGCAGTATGATGAACCTGCAAAATACCAAACTAAATTTAGGCAGCAAGCTAAAAAGTGCTGAAAATAGAAAGATATACATTCCACAAGGTATGACGTATCTCTTGGTGAACAGGAAGTACCACTTAATATTTGACTTTTCTACCTTCCAAATCATTTTGAGCTTGGACATAAGCTCGAGTTAATAACAACTATATTTGTTTTAACCTCTTCTCATCTGAAGATTGTGTTCTAGACTTCACAATTTGGGAAAAATAAAGTTGAACCAGCAGTTAAGCATGTACCTTTGCCCGCTGCCTCAGTTTTGCATCTACCGTTGCTTCCACTTCTCTACCAACCTCTAGAACTCCCTCTCTGATAGTACCCTTATGAACAAATATGTTACCAAAAGATTTTTGGACATCTTTTATCTCGACAACAGCTTTCTCGCGGCTTTCACCATCACTAAAATATAGAAAGCCATGATCAGCAATTTGACCACCTGATTCTGCATAAAATGGTGTTCTGTTCAGCAGAACTTCTACTTCACTTCCTTCTGAAACCTGTATCACTGGGTTCCCATTCACCAGAAGGCTCTCCACTAATGCTCTAGCATAAAGGGTGTCATATCCAAGAAATTCAGTGTCAGGTACATCTTCCGTAATATCTGCACCATTTCCAACTGCAAGTTTAACAGCACTGTGTGCAGCCTGAGATTGACGTCTTTGGTTCTCCATTTCAACATCAAAACCATTCACATCTACACTTGCACCACGTTCTTCAGCCACTTCTTTTGTTATCTCTACAGGAAACCCATATGTGTCATACAAAAGAAAAGCATCTTTGCCGGACAAACAAGGTGCAGTTCCATTTTCTTTTGCATGTAAGAATGCATCAGCTAGCATTTCTTCCAGCAGTTTTTCTCCTCTCTCCAATGTTTGTACAAAGCGAAGTTCTTCCCTTTTCAACTCCTCGAGAATTCGTGATGCTCTGTCCTTTACATCCATATCAATATGAGTGCTTAATTCTATTACTTTTTCTGCAACTATTGGCAAAAATGCTCCTTCTACATTACCCCTACCGTCCCCCTTTATACCAAGCAACCTGCCAGTACGGACAGCCCTTCTGATAAGCCGCCGAACTACATAACCTCTCCCAATGTTTGAGGGGAACACTCCGTCTGATATGAGATATACAATTGCACGCACATGATCTCCTATAATCTGATAATGAAAATAATAACTAAATTAATAGAGGAGTCATGCACATTTATTATGAAAGAGAAAATATATGTTGAAACAGAAACTTAAAAAGTATTTTCAGCTTCATAAAAGATGGTGTACTTTAAGGTTCATCTTGGTATGATCATCAGCAAGAACATATGACACATTGGCCAACTCTGAGGCCTTCTCTATAATGGGATAAATCAAGTCAGTCTCATAGTTGTTTGGAACCTGCATGCGAAATATGATTTACGTGATTAGAAGTTTTGAAGCATAGAATATCATGCTTGGTTTGCTATCCATGTTCCAATAATTCAATTTCCTCTCCCAATGGTAAAAAAGGAAAGAAAGAAAGAATGTTCATTTCATTATTTCTGTATTGTGGCAAACCAACATACACCTTCTGGAGGATACGAGCCATACGCTCTAGACCAAGCCCAGTGTCTATATTCTTCTGTTTTAAGGGTTCAAGAGTACCATCCTCTGTTTTGTTGTATTGCATGAAAACCAGATTGTAGAACTCTATGAACCTAGTATCATCTCCAAGATCCTGTATATCATTCATAAAATAATGTAAAACAAACAAAAAGCACCAGCATAAACTAATCATCAGTTTGCACCTTCAAACAAAGATGAAGAGCCTAGGAAATGAAGAATGGTCACTTGAACTCATACAATACATACAGTGTCTAAAATTCCCCTCTCAGGATGGAAATCATAATAAATCTCTGAGCAGGGACCACAGGGACCGGTAACTCCACTAGTCCAAAAGTTGTCATCTTCACCCATCCTCTTTATACGCTCCACAGGAACCCCCACCTGAAGCAAAAGCCTTGTTTATAGAGTGTACATAACCATAAATAGCACTTGGTTATATTTTTTCTTTTCCAGGTTATAATGTGATTTATGGGAAACAGACACATACAGCCAATAAGTTCACACAAGTAATAATGATGACGATGATCATAAACTCCAGGATGCAAGTCCAGGACTAAAATTTATACCGATACGTTGATATTTATGTGAAAAGTCATAAACTCCAGCATACAAGTCCATGACTAAAAAATATAAGACAAATAACAATAATAAAAAATTAAAAATTAAAAACCAGATGCAATCCCACAAACGTGGAAGAGTATATGTAGTTCCAAATGCAAAATAGTCATACATAAAGTTTAACATATAACTAATTATGAACTCTGTTTGACTGACCTCATCATGCCAGATTTTAAAAGCTTCGTCATCATCTTCATAAATACTGATCCATAGTCTCTCAGCTGGCAATCCAAATCTGTAGGAAAAATAAGTATGTGGTCAGTTAATAAGTTTCTTACCTAGCAAAATAAAATATGCTGAAACAATATACTAACTGTTCATTTTTGTTTTTTTGTTTTGATAGATTTAAAAAAACATATATCAAGAGCACACTCAATCAAATACAAATATCAACATATTGAATCTTAGAAAGAAATTGCTTATATCCTTGAAAAAGAAACACAACATTTCTGTCCTTAGAGGGCATTCGCCTTATGAGGAATCGATTTTTGGTTGAGACTCAGATGTCTGTGTCATAGAACATCAATATTGCCCTCGCTTCATTCGTAACATATGAAATTTTTGCTCGCATACACACATAAACTTGCTTGCACAAGCAGCCTGGATAATATACTAACTAGCAATGAAGCCTTCAGTGCAATAACAAGAAATCATTCATCAGGAAAAGAGCACAATATATATAACTATTTTTTCTACGAACATATACATATAAGTTAATGACCCATTAGCAGCAAAATAATTCATGCATACTCCATGGTCGACAGCTCCCATGCCCATCTAATTGCTTCCTTCTTGAAGTAATCTCCAAAACTGAAGTTTCCAAGCATCTCAAAAAATGTGTGATGTCGAGCTGTTCGACCTACATTCTCCACATCGTTGGTACGTATGCATCTTTGCGCAGTTGTCGCACAAGGTACCTGTCTGGGAACCTGAACAGGATACGTTAACACCATCAGAAAAATATAATAAACATATCTTCAAGAGTCTTTCATGCTAATTAGACCATTTGATTCTGAGAGTTACCTTATAAAAAAGACATTTTTTTTTAAGTTCAAAGACAATATTCTAGGAACCTGACATTAGTTTAACAAGAAGTTTCGTTATACCTTGCCAAGGAATATAGGCTTGAATTGAAGCATTCCTGCAATTGTCAGTAGAACTGTCGGATCATCTGGTACCAAAGAAGCACTTGGAAGAACCTTGTGACCACGGGAAGCATAAAAATTAAGAAACTGACGGCGAATAGAATCCCCACTTACAGGGTCATCCTTTGATGTATCTTCCATCAGTTCCTCAGTCATGGTCTGCATCGATGCTGAAAATTCATGCAGTAAATTTCATATCCCTTGATGACAGAAGCTGAAGGAAAATTTATAAGCTTGTAATAAAAAACTTATACACCTAAATACAGCAACCTGATGTACTGGTTTTGCTAAAATGCGCATGTTGTGCTTCTTTTAGATCACAATGACCACGCGGGAAAATATTAGGAGAAACCATGGTAATGGTTCTCATAAAAAGACCTGCATAATCCCAAAGATCAATATTCAGAAAACTCGTGCATCAACCCTAAGAACCTAGTACAATGCTTTGAAAGCACATCAATCTATTATAAAGTGCCACAAAAGAATAATTATTCAAGGGAGATAATTATAGTGTAAAAGTAGATTGTTAATAATTAGGACCAGCTTAAAAGGCAAGCAATTAAAGTGCTTGTGTAATTCCCTCCAGGATAAAAGTGTCTCATTAAGGTCCCGTAATAAAGAATATTTCATTAAAATCAAAGAGATAAAGGAAACCCCATTTTGACCAAATATATTTTATTTCTTTCTAAGGATGGCTTTACCTATCTAATGTGATCCGAAAAAATTACAAAACTTCTTCCGAAATATTAGCAATTGATCATATGTCAAAAACCCGAGCACAACATAAAGAACCGTACTTCATATCTCAAAAGTCCTACAAACAAGTGTAATCATTTTAAAAACTTCATTTCTTTCTTTTATTAGACTTCTTGATGACAATAGCTTCCAAAAAGCAGTAACATAGTGTCCAAAAATATATTAAACTTTTATTCAATCTCTCTTTCAGATTCTTTTTGGGTTTTCATTCTTTCACCAATCTATGAGTCTGGGTTTTTATGAATTTATTAATCTTCTACTTCCCAGTATAGTGGGTAAAAGAAATTTTATCCCATTGAATTTCTAAAAACCAGGGACGGGGTTTGGCTGAATTCAAGAGAGGATATTGAGAATAATATATATGGTTAAGTACTTTAAACAGATATACTCCTCTACGAACCCCCAATTTCCACAGGACCTCCGGGGGGAAATTATACCAGTAATCACGGAGGAGGACAATAATCTTCTATGTGCTATCCCTGACGAGCAGGAAATTAGGGAAGCTCTCAAACCTTCAGCTTCGGTAATTACACTTAAAAAGCTATGCTGGAACGGTTTCTAACGAGAGAACCGGAAAAAAACAAAAGGTAGAGTTTTGAAAGAAAGTACCAGTGAAAAGCGCGAATTTGCGGTTCGGGCAGATTGGAAAGTGTGATCTGGGAGACAAGCTCGAAGAGGGGAATGGGAAGAGAGCCTTTTTGCCTCCATTGCCGCAGTGTAGAGAGTGTGGGAGCTTCAGGGTCTCCATGGTTGAGTCTACCCGTGGCTTGTCTTGATTTTCAAAAGGGTGGTTTATAGTTTATATACGTTGGTGTATATGGAGGGGATAAGCCGCTTTTGAGAGGTTCACATTTTTGGAGCTAATTCGAAGTTTTCAAGGGGATTATTTTGGGCTCGGGCTCCAACGAAAGGTCTATTGGGCTTCTGGATGACCCATTCCCAAGTCAGGAATATGGACTTCTCGACACTCAAGTCCTAAATTAAGGACCTTCTTAGGTGCAAGAAACGGGGGCAGTAAAAAGATGGAAAATTGAAACAGAGAGCCTCTGCATAAATAACAAGAAACATCAATGGCCGACCCTGAAGTGTTGTTGATGGCCAAACAGAGAACAGACATGCCATGCCCACTATCCCAATTATTGGTTTGGTTTGATAATCACATAGCCATCAGCCTAACACAAAAGATGACAGCAGTGTTTGGTGCTGTCTAACCTTGTGGATATATAGCTTTATACAGAACACAAGATCCAGCATCTGAAATATCGCACCTCTAGGGCTCTTTCCTACTTATTGCTTGTTAAGAAACCTCATTCTAAACCCCACACGGCTCATCGTAATGTCAAAGGAGTGGCAGAGTATGGCTGCTAATAAGCCTTAGAGGATTTCATCCATACAAAGTGATGTGGGTTTGCAATCTTTAATGGCCAGTAAAGGTCATTTTGTTGTATACACCGATGACAAAAAACGGTTTGTGGTTCCCTTAGAATATGTCAGCAAAATGATCTTCGGGGAGCTCTTGAGAATGTCTGAGGAGTTTGGACTGCCTAGCAATGAACCCATCGGCATCACATTGCCTTGTGATGGTACTTTCTCGGAGTATGTGATTTATTTAGTTCAAGTACACATGCCAGAAGATCTAGAGAAGGCTTTACTCTCACTTCTTTGGCAACATGCCAAAGCTCGGGATCGTGTTCAATTGCTTTAGGACAGAACCAACTACGTGCACTTGTTATGCCTTTTGAAGGAATTTTGATATCTTTATTCTTTTTAGATTTGTGCACGTGAAATAGAGTCAGTTTTGTAAATTTAGAAGCAGATTATAAAACCGAATGGATAATATTTAAAAATTAATTTCAGTCTGATAGCTTTGGTGTAAAAATAGCCAAAAAAAAAAAATGTGGAGCAGACAAACTGTTGTTTTGGTTAGAACGAGAAACCCATTCTGCACTGACCGTACAAAAATTAAGGACGAAATTCTAATTAACTCTTGTGAGAAACGTATGATGTTTTGGATGAATTTTTGCCATGTTTTAAGTAAAGGAAAAACTCAGTTTACTCTTGGTCATGGTGTTATTACAGAAAAGACTAATGTTAAAGTCGTGAGAGAACAAACGCCAAAAATCAGGACATACTTATGATATACCATTACCATATATGGAGCATAAAAGAAAATTGAAGATTAGAAACCAATGCCCACTTGACATTAAGGCTAAATCACAAATTATGGAGATTGCAAAGAGCACTCTTCTTATAGCAATCATCGACCCAAATGGTTGCAAAGAAATCTGTTTTCTCTTTTTGTGCTTCGGGTATTCAGGGTCGACGAACTCAAAACAATCTGAATTGTCATTGAAGATTGGCTTTTCAAGACACATCAGTTTGAGAAAGACCAAGCTCCAGGTTGGCCTTGTATATGTTCATGACACACATACAGAAAAGAATTTCACCATCTAAAATATTACGGTAACATTATTCAAATAAGCATTTTTCAGTATGAGCCACATATAAAACAATCTACTCAATTCCAGGAAAAATGAAATATATTCATGAACATCCGACAAAATGTACAAAGACATTGTACAGCATCTGGTCAACTTTGCCTGGTACTCTGAAGTTGAATTCATATTCTACAATTCGCAGCTGAACAAGAAAAGAATGCATTAACTTGTTAAAATATGGTACTTGACAACAGTTGTTTGACAAAACTGGCACCCATAAAATCGGTGGTTTGAACTCTTTGACGGTTAGGGAGAGTGCCCTCTGTGGACTACATTAATTACAAAGATCAAAAGTATTTCAAAATCAAGCGGATCTCGGATGGGGTCCACGGGAATGTGGAGCCCCAAATTAACCAGCCTCCCTCACTGCAAGATCACTGTTTTTACAACGAAAATGGCAGACATATTTAGGTAAAAAGTTTAAAAGGATAGCATTTTGGGCACTGAAATTATATTTGGTTGATTGCCTCAAAGATCTGAAGTGGTCCAGAAGACTAAAAATGCCATGAAAGGTCGCAATACACTAAAAGTTAACTTTAAACCATAAGCTTTTTAGTTTTTCTTAGGGAGAATCAGAGTACTCACTGCAGTAGACAAATTGGTTGAGATCAAGAGTCACCCTGCCTTGCTTTGCTGTATCAAATGAATTGAATAAATTCCTGCAGGAAACAAAATTAGAACATAACCACAATGAGAATAATAATATTTAAAGATTAGAATTCCTGGTTCGATTTAGAAGTATTATTCACTCTAGACTCAATGGGTCTCACTTCGTGTGAATCGCCTCTAATGGAAAATGAGTTTACTGTGCTACTGTGGACCATTTGGTAGAACTAAGCTACAAGACTAAAATGAGCCCAATCAAACTTAAGACCAAAATCACCCCATGGTGACCATGTACACCCACTGCACCATTAATGGCACCATTACCTTACATTATTGCTCATATTACCCAAAGTATGAAAGGTGTAACATCAAACATGCAGTTTTCTGGAATATAATGGATACTTACCGAGCAGACTGTAAAAATATACAAAGAGATATGAAGTCATCCAGCCGAAATCTCCCATTCTTCTTTTGATCAAAGCTCTGAGCAATCAAGAAAAAAACTTATAAGCATTCTCAACATGATCAAACCAGTTGAACACTTGGATCAAACGTAAAATTTATGTCATTAAACAGATCAAAATTTTCAAACATGTACTTGAACAACCGTGGGGAATAGAGAACACAAAAAACAAGACTCTTAATCAAACCCTGAAGACTCAGAGTTCTACACATAATTTTTCATAACAAAAGTTTCTAGTCTTGTTTATCAAGGTATAAGCCATACCTCGCAAACTGTGTAAAAAGCAGGAGTGTCCAATGAGAAACCAATCTTCACCAACGCCTGCAACCAATACCTCAGCAGTTGAGGAAAAAACATATTTGGGCAAAAAAGAGGAGGGGAATCACAAGGTTTCTCATTAATAGTATAAAAAATAGATACAAGGGGACCGCGTACATTCATAAAAAATAAAAAACGGGGGTATACATCTACAACAAAAAAATACCTCGTACACTTCATCCGGAACAATGTATCCGCGAGCTCTGCAAAAAATGATCCGATATGGCAAAAGACAATACTAAGGTTATGTTACTTCACATTACAATCACATGTAACCGAATAAGCTTCTGAAACAGAAAGCAAGAAAATCACCTCTCTAGGTCAGAGAAAGCTTGTTGAACCTGCAAAGCAAAGGAATCAGCAGTATAAAGCGAGTGGCCATTGAAAATGGTAATCAATTACGTGCCGTTGAGACTTATAGCTAGTGTTGGCCATTAATACTAAAGTTTTCATGACAAATTTAAAAAAAGGTGGAGTGATTTCATGGAAAGGTCGAACACCTTGAGAAGGAACTTGTTGAGCGCAGCGAATTCTGAGAAAAAAGACAGGTTTAAACCAAAATTAGAAAGACAATCAAGTTTAAGCAAGCACCAAAGTAAATATAAGTGAGGAAATCACCGAAAATATGAAATCGATAAAGAAACTAAAAATCCGCTCACCATCGAAGCTCATGGTGCCGTTCCTATCAAAATCGTACATCCTGCAACAAGCGTCATACAAGTTCAATTTATTATATTCGGGATATGAGAATGACAAAGAGATGATGAAATAAAGACCTGATCATCTGCTGAACGACAGAGAGAGGGAATTCGAGGTTCCCAACAGCGAGAGCTCTCTGGTCATGGGGAAAAGTGATCGTTTCAATTAAAATTGAGATCAATTAGTAGTACAGATTGCTACGACGACGAAGAAGAAGAAGAAGAACCTTGAGCAGAGGAGCAGTGATGCTTCCAGTATTCTCCGAGTCCACTCTCTCGAACCACTCCCTCAGGATCGCC
Source organism: Juglans regia (assembly GCF_001411555.2). NCBI lineage: Eukaryota > Viridiplantae > Streptophyta > Magnoliopsida > Fagales > Juglandaceae > Juglans > Juglans regia. Next base: position 7,248,202 of record NC_049913.1, read on the forward strand.
GTGTTCTCCATCTCTCTCTCTCTCTCTCTCTCTCTCTGCTCGATAATTGAAAAAAAGTAAAAGAACAGTACAGAACAGCGTCGTTTTTTGACTATTTAATCTTGCATTATACCAACGACGTCGTTTCATCCGCCCAATGCCCAGTGGCCATTTGCCCGTTTAAATGTACAGATGCCTATTGCAGTTGTGTCTGAAAAAATTATTTTGTTTTCCCATGAATCTGTGTTTAAACTGGACGATTTTCACTTCTTGTTCTTGCATTTTACTATTTTAGATTGGATCTATCTGCATCAGTTTATTTTTTTTATGGAAAAACTCACTGATAAAATGAAAGAGGTTTTTGCATGGTAAAATTCCAAGTAAAATGTCACCAAACCTCTAGCTTGTGCTTCTTTACGAAATTATTTCAGTTATCAATTTCTATGCCAATGGATCCGTTGACAGCAACCTGGGTTCAACCAGAGGAATTTTACTTCTCCGTCCATCCATTATGAAATGGCACGTAGAAATGACTTTCATGGATATTCAGACTCAACGGGAAACAGATCATAATACCACCATGAGGTAATTGGATCTTGACGAACATTGAAGCAAACTTGTGAAGGATAAAACACCAAGGTCTAATGAAGTCTAGACCCAGCAGACCAAGCCACACTAGAGGACAAAATAGAGAGGAGGGGAGTGAGAGACAATAGAGGACCATTGGTCAAGAGAGTAAGAAAAAGGGTGTCAGGAAAGAGTGGGGAAAAGAAGAGATACTCAGACACGCCAATGGTCGGGCCTCACCTCCGCTGACAGACATGCAAAGGGATCGGTCACATCATAGCAGGCAGGCATGCGCAATAGATAATGAGATAAAAGTAAGGGATCAGATGACCAAATGGGACCTTCTTCTTCTTCTTCAGCAACCTCCCGAGGAAGACATCGTCTCTAATAGGAAGACCTATAGCTTTCTTTGTACAATAAGAAATGAGAAGTCATGAGAGACTGTAAACAAGTATATTACAGTGGATTTTTTCTCTTCAAACACTCATGGACGTATGCAACATGTTGAACCACGTAAATCTGTATGTCTCTTACTCTAACTTTTTCTACACTTATTTTTCATTCATCGACATGCACGTACGCATCGACACCATACAGCTGCAGCGAAACACTGTCGGGGGCTCCAAATAACACTGATCAAGGCCCAAGTCGACCCAGTGGGCCGGGAATGAATATTTCTCTCCTTCCAGCCTATTGTGCAATTTTTTCAGCATCAACAATAACGCCTTCTGTGGGATTCGTTTCACTTTCTAAGTCGGAGGTAGGAGAAGGACGATTTTCCCATGTGCTAAGTACTCGCCGAGCGAATAGAGGGAATTCTTCTAGATAAGTGTTCTTGAACTCTCGAGTTTTATTTTTATGAAAAATATTACCATTAGTATGTAGGCCTGGGAATCCAAACTTCTAGGACACTTGAGTTGTACATGCACACCGGCTCATGCATTCCAAATACACAGTGTACAGGCACAAATAGGAAGGCAAACATTGTGTACTTAAGTACACAGCATCCATACACTTACAAGTACAGTGCAAGACACTTGCATAGTGCTCATGCAAAGATAGGTACGTGGCTTGTCGCGAGCTCAGAAACCTACCAGCAGCCACCACTTGGGTTGTCGGGTGGTTTTGCCTCCGACCGGGCCACCCCCGTCACTGGAAACCGAGCACAATGCCCTTAAACGAGTACAAGCCAACATGCACCCTAGAGTCCCTGTTGGCGGCCACGACTTGGGCCACCAACATTCTCTGTCGTGGCTGCAGTGGTCACAAAGTCCATGCACATCATGCACGACGGACAACGGTTGGATGTTGCCCAACGCAACCAAGAGGCTCACAACGAACAACCGTGAGCCCGTCTGATCCTCAGGCGGCCACCACTTGGGTTGTCGGAGGTTTCTGTTCCCAACCAGACAGCTCTCGTGAATGGGCAGCATGCCAGCATGGTGTTGTGCCATGCTTGCATAGGCACGAGAGCTGAGGTGCGTAGAGAGCAACGAGCCTGCCAGCGGGCCATGTGGTGGCTGCCTGGCAGTTTTTGTCTCGCACCAGCTCATCCTCGCCACCGAGGATTGAGCACGGTGCACCAGGCAAGACCTCAACCGCACGGGACTCGGACACACTTGACACAAGGCTTGGACTCTAGCTCGAAGAATCATCTCACACAGACCGGCGGGCAGGCATGAGCTTAGAGCAGCCCCTCGCTCACTTGCATGGGACTCAGGCACCACTAACTGGGCTCGAACAGTGCCCACTTGCAGGGCTCAGGCACAGTCCTCTCCTACATGGGGCACGGACACAGTTCCCACTTGCACTGTTCGAAACTCAAGTGCATAGGCTCTCAACTGCATGGGATCTCATCTGCTCCTCTACTCGGAACTCAAGTGCACAGGTTCTCCTCTGCTCGGGGCTCTCCTCTGCTAGGGATTCTCCTCTACTCCAGGCTCTCCTCAACCGACCACCATGGCAGGCACTCAGCTCGCCACCCGACAGCGGGCTCTCCTCCACTCGGGATTGAACTGCACAGGATCTCATATGCTTAGGACTAAATTGCACGTGGTTGTACCATCTCGGGATCTCCATTGCATGGGACCCATTTGATCAGGCGCAGTACCCACGCTCCATTAAAGCCGAGTCACTGAACTCGCCACAACCAAACGATCGAACACAAGTCCCTCGACTTGTCAACCCTGGCACTACAAGTCGAGTCTCTGTATTCTCTACGATGTATTGGCTAGGGCACGGGCCTTCCGAACTCTACCCCATCGACAACCAGTCACAAGTCCCTTGACTTACCGACCTTCGTGCTACAAGTTGAGTCTCTAGATTTCCCACGATGCATTGGCTAGGGCCAGGAGAGCTCTGCCCCTTCGACAGCCAGTCGGACACAAGTCTCTTGACTTGCTAACCTTCGTGCTACAAGTTGAGTCTCTAGATTTGCCACGATATATTGGCTAGGGCTAGGGCCTTCTGAGCTCTGCCCCCATCGACAGCCAGTCGGACACAAGTCCCTAAACTTGCTGACCTTCGTGCTACAATTGGAGTCTCTAGACTCACCACGATGCATTAGTTAGAGCTAGGGCCTTCTGAGTTCTGCCCCATCGATAGCTAATCAGACACAAGTCCCTTAACTTGCCGACCTTCGTGCTACAAGCTGAGTCTCTGGATTCGCCACGATGCATTGGCTAGGGTCATGGCCTTTTGAGCTCTACCCTATTGACAACCAGTCAGACACAAGTCCTTTAACTTGCTAACCTTCGTACTACAAGCCAAGTCTCTAGATTCGCCACGATGCATTAGCTAGGGTCAGGGCCTTCCGAGCATTGCCCATCAACAGACAGTCGAACACAAGTCTTTTGAATTACCGATCTTTGTGCTACAAGCTGAGTCTCTAGATTTGCCACTATACATAATCGCTGCCAGCGGGTTACCTCCGCAAATGAGCATTCAGAGTTAACGGGCCTCCGAACTCCAAAACCGCCTAGCGAGGGTTACTATCGGAAACGAGCCGACGGGCTCAACAACCCCCTAAGGTGGATCCAGGGGGTTGATGGGCCTTTTGACCGCTTTGCATAGGTTACTTCACACAAACTCCAACGTTAACAGTAAATCAAAAACAAAAACATCGAACGAACGTACACTTTTCAATGACAATAAACATACAAACGATGCACCTTCATGCTACAAGTGGAGTCTCTAGACTCACAACGATACATTGGCTAGGGCTAGGGCCTTCCGAGCTCTACCCCATCGACAGCCAGTCGAACACAAGTCCTTTAACTTGCCGACTTTCGTGCTACAAACTGAGTCTCTGGATTTGCCACAATGCATTGGCTAGGGCTAGGGCCTTCCGAGCTCTGTCCCATTGTCCAACCTTCGTACTACAAACCAAGTCTTTGGATTCGCCACGATGCATCGGCTAGGGCCAGGGCTTTCCAAGCTCTACCCCATTGACAGCCAGTCAGACACAAGTCTCTTGACTTGCTGATTTTCGTGCTACAAGCTGAGTCTTTAGACTAGCCACGCATAACTGCTGCCAGCGGGTTACCTTCGGGAATGAGCCTTCAGAGTTAACGGGCCTTTGAGCTCCAAAACCACCTAGCGCAGGTTACCTTCAGGAACGAGCCGACGGGCTCGACAACCGCCTAAGGTGGATCCAGGGGGTTGATGGGCCCTTTGACTGCTTTGTATGGGTAACTTCACACAAACTCCATCACTAATAGTAAATTGAAAACAAAAACATCTAACGAACATACACTTTTCAATGACGATAAACATACGAACGATGCACTGCCAAACTATGCATCATACGCGGTCGAGTACACCTCCTACCACATCCGAGCTCCATACTCGGGTCATACGTGGTCGAGTACACCTCTTGCCACATCCGAGCTCCGCGCTTACATCTCACGCAGTCGAGTACACCTCCTGCCTAAATTCGTCCCTGGAGGCATTTATCGCTTAACACAAGCGGAGTGGAGAATGAAGAACCCGTTTTTGAGATTTGTTTTCTTACTGACGACCTATGTTACATATTTTATCTTAAAGATTCTCAAGATCTTTTGTTGGAACGAGTTGCCCTTAAGAATTGCAGGCATTTGTGAAGGATAAAATACCGGGCCTGCTGAAGGTTAGGAATAGCCCACCAAACCACACTAGAGGACAAAATGGAGAGGAGGGGAGTGGGAGACAAGAGAGGACCATGAGTTAGAAGAGTAAAAGAAAGGTGTCAAGAAAGAGTTGGGAAAAGAATGGATGCTCAGACACACCAAGGGCCTTACCTCCGCTAACAGACATGCAAAGGGATCGATCACATCAAGGTAGGAAGGCACGCGCAATAGAGAATGAGATAAAAGCAAGGACCGGATGACCAAATGGGATCTTCTTCAGCAACCTCTCGAGGAAGACATCGTCTCCAATAGGAAGAATTCCAGCTTTCTTTGTACAGTGAGAAATGAAAGGCCATGAGAGATTGTAAACAAGTATACTTATAAAAAAAAAGATTGTAAACAATTATATTATAGTGGCTTTTTCCTCCCCAAATGCCCGTGGATGTAGGCAACATGCCGAATTACGTAAATTTGTATGTCCTTTACTCTTACCGCCATAGACGTACGTATTGACACTGAACAGCCTCACCGGAACACTGTTGGGGGCACCAAACAACATCGATCACGGCTCAAGTCCACCCAGTGGGCCGGGAATAACTATTTCTCTCTCCTTTCGTCATGTTGTGTAATTTTTCCAGCATCAATAAAACCATTTTGAAAACAAAATTATCAAGACAAAAGAAACCCAACATGGCTGACTTCCTATGGGCAACTTCTGTTGCTCTCGGTTGCTACACACACATGAAAGCTCAACCTTACAAGCTTTTTGTCAATCTCTTCAGCTGTGTCAAAGATCTAGGAGAAAGCGTGTCGGTTCAGTTTTTGCCACATGGCTGAACTTCCATGTGCTGTACTTCCTATGCACTCTAGTGAGTTTCCCAATTCCAGCCTTCTGATGGAAAGTAATCATCAGTTTTGAGCATTCTCTGTTGGCACATTTTGAAAGTGAACATCATTGATTGTTTTAGTAAATAAATTATAGTTAGTTCGATGACAATGTGTTCAAACTCGAAGAAAGTTCGGGAAAAAAAAAACAAAGTATATAAACAACTCACAGAAGCTGATCTTGTGAGTATCTAGTATACCACTCGCTAGTTCTACTCCATTGCTTAAAGGAGTGGTAAAGACTACATTGAGCAGTGTAAATTGCTGCAGCAGCTAGCAAAGATGGTGGAAACTTGAGCATTTCATATTCCATGAGGCATAATTCAATGATGAAGAAGGATAGGAGCTCCAGCTGATTCAATTTCATGAATGGAATATACTTTTCAACTTCATTTTAACAACAACAAAAAAACTAATTCAAATCCATATGATTCATTGACATCCAATGATTGACCTTTTTATTGGATTAGGCTGCCTTAAGGAATCTCCTCATGAACACATATGGGGTGGGCACCGACAAATTGAATTGTAATTTATTCACCATTAATCTTTCATATGGGCAAGGGAAATCATTAAACACTGTTAGTTTTTAACAGTGAGGGAGGAAAGTAGTAGTGAGAACCATTGAGGGATATATGATGTTTACCATATCAATAACTTCTTTCCTTATATATGCCTTATTTGATAACAGAACAAGATCCTCCACAAGAGGGACATAAACTTCTTCATACTTGCAGGCTGTTAGAAAGCATAATGGAAAAGTACCTCTAACTCAGCTTATAAAATTGCTCCACAATTTTCTCCAGATTGATAAATCCCAAGCGTTTCCTCTTAGTGGCGAAGTGTACTATGTAGTATGAAACTAGAGTAACACTTAACAAATCTACAACCTAAATATTTTATCAAGAGAGAACAAAAAAAGAGAGTTTTTTTGTATATCAGATAATGCCAAAACACAATATAGGAGGACTATATACACAGCTGGCCTTAAAGGACAACCTTCAATTGTATTTTTAAACCACAGGTCAGCATCTCTCTAATGTTCTCAATCTTGTTCATAAAAATAAATAGGTCATGCGACCACTAAGCACATATGTAGAAAGGAGGGAGTACATACACCAAATCTCTCACAGAGAAGACCAGCATAGTAACATCCCTAAAGTGTCTGGTCATGTCCTAGAGTCATTTGATCGCATCAAGATCAAGCATTTTCGAACCCTCTTGAGTTTAAAAAAAACTCAGAACAATGCTTGACTACCTCCAAATCATTTCAATGTGTTCAAAACCTTTAGCCGCTACCAAGATGTAGCGTCATTATTTGACGTCAGCAAATACTATCAAAGATACGATATCGAATAGTCTTCCATTTACACTTATATCACTCAATTTTGGTCGAACCGCTTTCCCAACAATGCCTCTTTAGACCATATCAATCATGGTCATAGACGGCATGCCAAAATAGCAGACATCACAGTCTTCATCTCGTGACATAGTCAAAAGTAAAAGACATTTAAAAAATGAGACTCACATAGTGAGAAAGAGGGAAATATTTTACTCACTTACTCATATGGTTGTATAAGCACATATAGTATGAAACACATGCTACGGTGGATTTCTCTTTCTTAAAGAGCATATGTTTGTATCAACACCGTACAGATCTTAGTCTAGCCGCTCCTTAAGCGTCTAACTCGAATTCCTCTATTTGCACGCTTCCAAGGCGTCAAAGAGGAACTCGCATTTGGCTTACTACAAGCTACATGGATGGTGGGGTAACCCATGCATAGTCCTATCAATGGACCTCATCTTAGCTCCCACTAAGGCGACATAACTTTATGTCAATCAACTTATCCCTTTGAACAAGTACCTAGGGACACAATGTCTCATCTCTACTCGCTACTTAAGTGCTAGAGGCGATCGCTCGTGTGAATGAGCCGATCTAAGCCTATTGATATATCTTGTGTGTGTATTAAAAACACGATAAAGACAAGAACTGAATCATATTGTATTAATATCCCAAAGGAAATTTTACATCTTTATGTCATTTGAAACACAAATTACATTTATAATCTACGCAGTCCTAGATTCCTAACAGGAGCCTCGAAGACATCTCTTGCTATAGGCTTCGTTAAGGGATCAGCAACCATGCGACTCGATAGAAAGATGTTTCAGAACTACTTCCTTTTGCGCTATCATGTCTCTGATGTAGTGATATCTGATATCTATGTGTTTGGTTCTTCCATGATACTTTAAGTCCTTAGCATATGCCAGAGCTACCATGCTATCGCAGAATATCGTCACCGGATCTGATGTATCCGTGCCAATGTCTAAATGCTTGAGGAACCTTCGTAACCAAACAACTTCTTGAACTGCTGCAGAACAAGCTATGTATTCCACATCCATGGTGGATAAAGCTATACAGAGTTGTTTCTTACTGCTCCATGTAATGGTACCTTGGTTGAGCAGAAAGACATACCCAGTGGTTCATCTAGGTCGCTGCCCCAATCGGCATCATTGTAACCTCTTAACTGCAAATCTGAACCCTGATAGCACAACACATAGTCCGCAGTTCCTTTGAGATATCGCATAATCCTTTTGACCACTTTCCAGTGATCTAGTCCGTGGTTAGATTGGAATATAATAAGCCAACTGCATAGCATATGTCAGGCTGAGTACACATCATTGCGTACATTAAACTACCCACAGCATTAGCATAAGAGACATGGGTCATCTTTTCATTTTCTTTTGGAGTCTTAGGACACATCACTTTAGACAAGTTCTCGCTTCTTGCAACAGGGATGTCAATGGGTTTACATCCATTCATTAGAAAGCGTTCAAGGACTTTCTTTATGTAAGTCTGTTGGGACAAACACAAAAGTCTCTTTGAACGATCTCTGTAGATTTTAACTCCTAGAATGTATTCTGCCTCACTCATATCCTTTATCTCAAAATTGAAGGATAATCACTCTTTTGTGGCAACTATCAACCCTTTATCATTTTCAGCTAGTAGTATGTCGTCAACATATAATGACAACATAATGAAACTCTTTTTAGACCTTTTGACATAGACACAATGATCATCTATGATCATCGTAAATCCATTCGAGAGAATGGCTCGATGGAATCTGAGGTTGCACACTTTGCCATATATAGATCGTTTGATCTTGCACACTTTGCGCTCTTGACATTTGACCACAAAACCCGTTAGTTGATCCATATAGATCTCCTCATCTAGTTCTCTATTGAGAAATGCTGTCTTAACATTCATCTGGTAGAGTGCCAAATCCATGTTTGCTACTATAGCTAGAATCAAGCGAATTGAGGCAAACCTCACTATTGGTGAAAAAGTCTCCTCATAGTCTGTACCTTCATGTTAGGTATATCCTTTCGCCATTAAGCGAGCTTTGTACTTATCTATTGATCCATCCGACTTGCGTTTGACCTTAAGTTCACCCATTTGTTCCCAATAGTCTTACGCCCTATTGATAGATCAACCAAATCTCAGACCTGGTTAGTCTTCATAGACTTAATCTCATCATTAAGAGCTTTCATCCACTCATCTTTAGTAGAAGATGAGAGAGCCTCATAAATTGTCCTAGGCTCGTCATCATCATGCGGAGCTACCATAAAAGCTTCCCCTTTAATCTCAAAACGACGATGGGGAATACTTTCATGTATGCTTCTACGTGGCTGAGGTTGTTGTGATTGATTGACAAGTGATGTGCTCCTACTTGGATTCAAATAATTTATATGAGCTTGAAGAATTTCTTCCTCATTTTCAACTAAATTCCTTTGAGCACTTTCCTCTTATTCCACAATCTCATAAAATTCTAAACTCAACTAAATTCCTTGGAGCACTTTCTTCTTGTTCCACAATCTCATAAATTTCTAAACTCCTATCAACCTCACCTCTACTTGGAAACTCATATTCAATGAAATCCACATCTCGTGACTCAATCTCAGTCACACTTCCATCATATTGTTCACCTATTAATATATATTCTTTAGAGTGTTCTGAGTACCTTATAAAGATACACTTCTTCCCTCTAAGGCCTAACTTCCCATACTTATGAGAAAGATCGTGAACAAAACTCGTTGATCCCCATGGCCGCAAGTTACTCAAATTGGATTTCTCGCCGGTCCATAGTTCATATGGGGTGGAAGTTACTGATTTGGAAGGCACTCGGTTAAGAATGTAGGCAGCAGTTAAAAGTTCATCCCTCCAAAAAGAAATTGGTAGGTTTGCTTGCGCCATCATTGACCTAACCATCTCAAGCAGTGTTCGATTTCTCCTTTCCGCCACGCCATTTTGCTGTGGCATACTCGACATCTTCAACTGTCTTTTGATTCCTTTTTCATCGCAGAGCCTTTTAAATTGCTAAGAGAGATATTCTCGTCCTCGGTCAGTTCTTAGAGAGATATTAATTCTCAACCATTCTTAGATATCACCTAAAGCATTCCAATTCTCAGACTTATGAGAGATTAAGTAGACATGACCGTAACATAAAAAATAATCTATAAATGTGATGAAGTAGACACCTCCGTGTCTTGCCCTCACACTCATTGGACCACAGATGTCTGAGTGGACTAATTGCAGTGGAAAAGATGCCCTAGTGGCTTTTCCAAACGGTTTTCTCTTAATTTTTTCCATTAGACAATGTTCACATGTGGGCAAGATGACCTTAGCGAGATTGTCTATTAGGTCTTCTCTAGCTAACATAGTCATTCTATCTTGCCCTGTATGGCCAAGCCTAGCATGCTATTTATATGATTCCAAATTATCAGATGTAGAAAGAAAAGTAATAGACTCATTTATATTTGAATAATCCAAATTCAAAATCATAAAACCGTCTTGAAGAAAAGCATTGCCATAAAACACATGACCTAAATAAAAGGAAACATAATTGTTTTTAAATACAATTCGAAAACCAAGTCTTAATAGAGTGACTACAGAAAGTAAGTTTCGTCGGATCTCGGAAGCGTATAGCACATTGTGGAGGAAAAGAGTGCGGCTACCCCGCAAGTCCAGCTTATAGGTGCCAAGTCTTAGTACCTCCACGCTAGCTCCATTCCCCACCTTGATTTCACGGCTCCCAGCTGGAATCCGGCGATACTCCACAAATCTGACTCTGTCTCGCGCTGTGTTCGGTCGCTCCTGAATCAACAGTCCACACATGATAGAAGTGAACATCCATCACATGGCTAGTTACAAAAACAATGCGAGAAAAGTCAGAGTGTACCTTCTTCGGCTCAGTGGTCATTCTTTCCACAGTTGAAGCACTCTAATTTTGACTTGTTCTTCCCGCGCTTGCCTCTCTTACTGCGCTGAGAAGTTCCTGACACCTTCTTAATTTGTCAAGCAGTTACCCCATTCTTGGACTTCTTGCGCTTAGGCCTTGATGCCTTACGCAAACTAGAATCAGCCACATAGGCCGTGTGATTGGGCTTGGCAGCCTATAGGCGCTCAGCCTCCAATTCCAAGTGACGCAAGACATCATCAAAGTCTTTGATATTCTCGTTATGCATCAGGTTCTGGCTCATATTCTCCTAAGAATTCGGCAGCGATCTTATCATTGCCTGGACTTGCTATTCATCAGTCAGGTTGTTTCCTACCGACTTAAGTTCGCTGATCATGGCTTCATCGTGTGGTCAGAGCGCATCTTATAGGAGTCAAACCTCACAGTTAACCCATGCTTTGGGCAGTGTCATAGATCTCGAACTCACACATTAGATCATTGTGCATGCTGCTTAACATTATTATTATGTGTGCGCACCGACTTTTCTTAGCCCATTGAGTATAGGCTAGTTGATCTATCTTGTGTTGTTCCGAGGTTCCTTTCTTGGGCTGGAGTGAGATAAGGCCTCCAAGACCTCTTGCTCACATATTGGATCTTGCGATGCCAAATGTCGTAGTTTTTTCCATCCAATTTCTCCCATTTGTTTAAATCGGTAACTATACTCTTGGATGTCATTTCACTACAATACGCAAAGAATGGATATTACAAACACACCTAAGAAATCTGTCTCGTCTATCCAAGCTAGAAAAAAAATAATTTAGACATGTCGCAAGATCGAAAAATCGCTAGGCTTAAGAATCATCTCTTGTGCCACAATATCCAATTATTAAATTTCTAACCTAATTCCCACGCAAATTCAGAAAATAAATATGGGAGAATTAATCATAAATCTCAACCATACTCCCACTATCTTAAGTAGTCATCTAGTCCTAGTCACATGTAAAGTCATAACCTATTAAAATTGCAGTAATCTTTTGGGCCAGTCTACAAGGACAGCTACTCCAACCATAGTAACCTGTTGGGCCAGTCTACAAAGATGGTTCATATAAGACCATTACAGTCTATTTTTTTGTTCCATCAGTGCATTTACAGTTCTTACTGGGGTTATTGTGGTCTTTTGGCTACACAGTGCATTTATAGTTCTTACTGGGGTCATTGCAATTTTTTTTTTCAGTATATCATTTACACTGACAATTCTAACTAAGACTAGTTAGTGGAAATTTTTCTATTTTATCAATAAAGACTAATGTATAAACATTCAAACCTAACAGTCATAGATGATAAAAGAATCACATATCCACATGTTCAATTCACATATACATGTAATCACATTTAATATAACAAATTAAATAAAAGATCACATGTAAAATAATATAATGGAATAATAAAAAAAAATAGCATGAATATAACTATATATTTACATGTAATAACATTTAATCTAAAACATTAAATAAAAGATCACGTGTAATATAACAATATATCTAAGCATATATTTAATCATGCAAAAATAATCTTTTTTTTAAAAGAAACGAAATAAATGTATAATAAATACATTTAAAAAATCCCACTTAAACCAAAGGTAAGTCACAACCCAGTGGTGCGCGCAGCCTTTGACTAGTGGTCCTGGGTTCAAGTCCTAGGGATGCCAATTGCATCCCCTTCTTTTTATTTTCTGTTAAAAAATGGGCTTAAACAAGGTTAGGCTTTGAAAAGGCTCAAACAGTTTTTTTTTTTTTAAACTTCAGAAGGCCAAACCAGCCCAGCCCATTTTTATTGGGTTTTAAAAAAAACTAATGGGCCTCACGGCCCAGGCCCATAAAAAAAAGATGACCTAGTCATCTTCTTTCCCCAGTCGGCTATTGTTTCCGTTCCACAGCAGCAGCAGAGACGCCGCTGAAGACTACCACGCAGCACCGCAGACGCTGGAAAAATTCGATCCAGGCAGCTGGGTGCTGCCGCACCACCTCGCTAGTGCGAGCTGCACCTCCGTGGTGCGCGCAACACCTCCTTGGTGCGCACAGCACCTCCTGGTGCGCGGCCATTTTTCTTTTTTAATCTAGATAAAAAAAAAAGGGGGGGATAAAAAAGACACCATACAAATCTCAAGCATATGCGAGAAAAAGTTATAAATTGGAAGAAATTAAAAAAAAAAAAGCTCTGATACCAATGTTAGAAAGCATAGTTGAAAAGTACCTCAAACTCAGCTTATAAAATTGCTCCACAAGTTTCTCCAGATTGATAAATCCCAAACGTTTCCTCTTAGTGGCGAAGTGTACTACATAGTATGAAAGTAGAGTAACACTTAACAAATCTACAGCCTAAATAATTTATCAAGAGAGAACAAAAAGAGACAGAGTTTTTTTGTATATCAGATAATGCCAAAACACAATTGAGGCTGGCCTTTAAGGCTAGCCTTCAATTGTATTTTTAAACAGCAGTAACGCATGACTTTTAAACCATGCGTTACAAGCAAATAACGCATGGCTTAAAGCCATTGCGTTACACTGCAGGAGGGGCGCCCACAGGAGGGGTCAGCCCCACGTGGGCGCCCCTCCATCTAACACAGGCTAATAAAATTGCTGTCAGTCCAACCAATTGAAGCTTCTTTTGATCTCTAAAAATCTGTCTATGAGGCTCACAGTGAGGAATAATGTCTCATCCATAAGCTCAAATTTGTAGTGAACCTGTTAATGCAATCAATCTCATCTATCATGTCCAAAGGTTCGGACTTCTAGAAAAAATAAATAACAAAACTTTTCAGCATCGCTTAGATATCTCAAAGTGGCATTATCACTGGAAATGATTTCATCTCCAAAAGAATATATGGTGAAATTAATATCATGCAGTTTCAAAGAACACAAATATCAAATCCCATACATGCAGGGAATTTAAATCTTTAGTAATGGCAATGAAAAGGCTTTTCAAGTCTTCTATTGGGAAAAAAAACACAAATAGTGGTATTTCCACATGATGACCGAGTGCATCCTCTATAACTAGTTTCAAAGAAACAAATCAAGGTCATAATAATTTACCTCGATAAGCCAATCAATAAGGATAGCCCTCATTTTCTCATTGATGTCGAATTGATGGGTCATGTAATTTGGAGAAACACAGCTAGAATACTGCATGATCGTTATTAAGTGAATGAGATATAGATAATGTTACACAATGGATGATGTTAACCGATTAATGACATTCCCATAGCAGATAATAACTTTTTCATAAGTTGTTAACTCTCAAGGATAGACTTCTTCATAAACATGGGTGATTGGCATGGTTACAACCAATAAATAGAACTTAAACCTAATAAAAGATGCACATTGTAGAGACAGGATAATTGTACATCAAGATTCACATGAGAATATGGTTAAGAAGCCTCAAATAGATTCAAGAGTTTTAGCTAATCTGACGAGAGGAGCAGATTGATGTCACCCCCTGTTGCAAGGAGGCACAGGGTGGGGGATCCCTCCTCTACACCCACCTACCCTTTACTATGAAGATCACATTTATAGTAGTAAACAGTGCAAACAGAATTTAATTGTTGATTACACAATTTGAACTTGAACGGGTACAGATAATCTGAATGAGCGCTACCCGCTACAAATATGAGTTTCAACTGATAAAACTTACCTCAGTTCTCCGGCAGTAAGCCATTATGTCATCTATGTATTCAACAACTGCGAGTGGATCTTTCAAATCGCTGCTATCGACATCAATAACTGGGTCCTCCACATCTTCCATTTCGATCTCTTCCAATGGAAATTCAAATGCAAGTTATCTAGTGATGCTGCCCAACCAAAGATATATGTCTAAACCCATTTCAACAGAGAAAGCGTTAGAATTACAGGAGCACATACCATTCGATCAATTTCATCCAGCATGTCTTCAGTGTGCTTCACAAACATCGGAACTCCACCATCACTTGCATCCTCGCACGTATCGTCCAAGCTACAAGGGTTCGGAGCCAACGAGGTATGTTTCTTAGCTTCCTGACCGAACAATCATTCTAATAAGTACCAATTCAGTTTGGTTTAAATAGAATAAAAACAAAAGGAAACTAAACATATTCTTCTTGAATTATACACAAAGTCCTCCAGGGCATTGCCGGACCATTTGTGCTGCAAGCTTCCTATACAACATCAAGGAAAACAATTCAATGCTAACGATGAGTTATTATTTTTATTATTAAATCAAATGTAAAAGGGAAATTCAATAGAAGTGTGTGCTTGACCAAGTAATTGGTTTTCTGCCAAAATAGATGAGATCTTACTGCACATTACGTCTTTCCCTAACGTATTGCAGTGAGATCAACTAGAAAGATAGTGTAGCAAGGTTAACTAAGATGAAGCTTACTGTCAGGAAAAAAATTTAATCTGATATGATTTATACCCTTTGAATTCTGCCTCGTTGACCACGAAAGGGTTTAAGGTAACCCCAACAACATTCTGATCGATATCGCCTAGAACCAGCCGATGATTGTGTCCCATTTCCTGCACAAACTTGGCATCCCCCATTCTTGGACCTTCTTTTGAATTAGGAAGGAAAAAAAGAAAGATGAGAGCTTATAAATATGAATTCCAATAACATACTAAAACAGATAACTGTTGTTTAAAGAATTGATTGGTCCAAGCAGCAAGCCAGATTACAAGAAATGTAGAAATACCATTTGATCTTTACCTTGAAAACTTGAGGGCCTAATGGGACAAGGATAGTTCTCCTTTGATCCACCCATTTTAATCACCTTCAAGATTAACCCACGAGAACAACAAACCCGATTTCCACACACCCTTAAAGCAATCAATGGAATGAGATGCCCCAATTCGAAAAACATGAAAACCCCATGGTCTAGAAGAAGAAGAAGAAGAAAAACAAGAACAAGAAGATCAACAGAAACAATACCATAAGGTTTTGACAATATAAACAAACAACCTTAAAGAAGGAAGTTTCCTGTGTCTTTCAGCTCTTTAAATCTCTCAGAGAGAGAGAGAGAGAGAGAGAGTAAAACTCAGTAGAGGGTTGTGTACGTGTGCAAGAGTGAGTATTCCTGAGAATAAAAGGAAACGACATGGAATGATGGAAAGCGGAACTGAGAAGCGGAGCTTGTTGCCACGTACGATTAATTCTTCTTTCTTCTTCTTCTTCTTCTTTATTTTTGAAGTTTAACGGCTAGTAAACAATGGCCGTCCGATCTAAATAATAACGAAAGGTCGCAATGGTTAGTCTAGCGGCACGTTGCTTTGATTCAAATATTTCAATGGCCCAAAAAAAGCGAACATATATAAATCTCTGAGTCTTTTCTGTGGGGTTGGGCTTGAAGCCCATCTATGCCAGAGTACGCACCACGGCACTGAGAGTTCAGGAAGGTTTCGGGAAACCTCTTTTGCCACGTGGCACCTTTTATATATTTTTTAAAGAAATAAACGTAATATAGACCGTCTTGCTACTCGTGACACATCAAGTACAACGCCGGCTTAATATTATGAGCATTGCTACACAACCTCCACCACACTCCACACTCCACACTTTTTTAAATTTTTTAAATTTTTAATATTTTTTTAATATTTTTTTTTGAGTTTATTCTTTTTAAATTATTTTAAATTTTTTATTTATTATTCATATAATAAATATTTAATAAAAGAAAAAAATAATAATAATTAAAAATAATGTGGAGTGTGGAGTGTTAGGAGGTTGTGAAGATTTTTTGTAATATTATTGACCTAAAGAAAAATCATTTGTACAAGTTCAGTATATAAGTTTTGGGTAGAATTTTTATAAAAAAATAGATTGCATCATGAAAAAATGTATAATTTTTTTTTAATAGAACTACATTTTTATAAAAAACTTACACGAAATTTGTTTATTTAAAACTTATATTTAGCATTAATCTTGACCTAAAATATATTAACATTAATCATAATAAGATAATTGACTTCAAGAGGTTGTTTGGATAGTGAAATGACATGATATAAATTTAGATGATAGTTGAAAGTTGAATAAAATATTATTTTTTAAGATTATTATTGTTTTGAGATTTGAAAAAGTTAAATTGTTTATTATATCTTATATGAAAATTTTAAAAATTTGTATTGATGAGATGAGATGAGATTAAATACTTTTACTATCTAAATGAGACAAATTTGATTAAAAAAAAGAATGAGATTAAGTTATGGTATATAAATTAATGCATAGATATAAATTAATGCATAGATACATAATATACATTGGAAAAGAGAAACATTATAAACTATAATAGCATCCCATTGTATCAGTGTAATACTATACAAAGTGGTAATTCAAAGTATAGATTTTTGGAAATGATATATGTTTTTTTTTTTTTTTGCCTATATTGTCATATTAATGTGGTGCTTTCTATCAATATTTCATTAAAAAATAATTCAATGATTGATAGATGGTAAAATATCAATATAATATGATAAGAATATAATTAGAGTGTAATATATAATACCATAACTCATATATTTTTATCTCAAACTATTGGAGGTGCACAATTTGTGTATAAAACTCAACTTTTTTTCAAAAAAAAATATATAGCATACCCTATAATAATTTATCTTGATAATTATTGATGACTTGTTATCAGGGAAATTGGTATTTCTTTGTTGTGGATTTTTGACGTGTATTAGCGGTTTAAAGCAGCTCAAGGTCTGGTTCACTTTTATAAAAATTTTCATCTCATTTCATTTAATTATTACAATTTTATCAAATTTTCACACAAAATAAAATAAATAATTCAATTTTTTTAAATTCTAAAATAAAAATAATATTAAAAAATATATTATAACAATATTTTATTAAACTTTCAATTTTTATCTTACTCATTTTATCTCATATACGAAAACAAACGATGACTTAATTTTCTAAAAATGTATGGAAATAGATAGGGATAAATATTTTGATCTCATATCTATAATTGTATTTTTCTATATACCTTTATTTAACCAATAATCAAAATATGATTTATTATTTTTATATTTTTATTTAAATATATATATTTAAATATTTAAATAAAATAATAAATTATATATTAATTAAATAAAAATATATGATATAAGACATTCACTTAAAATTTATATTTTATTTTATGGCATTGGGATAGTTGGGAGAGGGTGATCATGGAAATGCGACTGGTTCAGCATGCATGTTTTCCACTTTGGACGGACGGCAAAAACGTAATTGACGGGTTGTCCTCAGAGGACATTGGGAAACACCAACTTTAGTGGGTGCATGCATGCTTACAAATTGACCTGAGTTGTCAGGCATTAATGACTACATATTGTCAATGGCCAGACCCCATGCAGCTTGGACGGTACATTTGAGACCCCTTTGTCAATGTAGCTCTAGGGATAAATGGATTTGTATGTATAACGAATTTTACTATTCATCATATTCACGTATTATACATATAGTTTTTATTTTTTTATTTTATTTTTTAAAAAAATTAATTTTATTTTTTTAAATTAATTAAATTATTATATTTATAATCTATACATTATATATTTGATACAAATTTATATATATAATATGTGAAATAAAATATATATATAATATGTAGTGTGAGAATCGTGATGAATATAATTTTTCATATATAATTAAGGCTAGGCTAGGCTAGGCTAGGCTACCGCCGGCTACACGTCAAAGAATATATTTCTTAGAAATTCCATGTAAGTTTAGAATTGACCCAGTATTAGTGTTAACTTATATTTCTGTAAAAATTACATTTAGATGTTAAATTGAGTTAAGTTGAGAAGATAAATATTGTTATAATATTATTTTTTAATATTATTATTATTTTAAGATTTAAAAAAGTTGAATTGTTTATTATATTTTATATTAAAATTTAAAAAAATTATAATGATAAATTGAAATGAGTTTATGAACCAAACCAAGTAAGTTCACAAGGAGAGTTGTTAAAATTGATTGATGACCAAATACAAAGTTGAGAAATTCTTTAGTCACAAAGATTATAAAATTACTTTTATTATAAAGTAAATATAATGTATCATATAAAGTTATGTTAGTTTATAAATTTATTTATTCGTGATTTCTTTACGACGGTAACACTTTTTTGTAAAATTTATGATAGTTTTGTTAATGGTTTAATTGGTCATGAAAAATGTTTTGAATCGTATGCATGAAATATGCATATTGTCAAAGATTTTTCTGTTATGGTCGTGAATTTATTTTTTTATATTATATTCTCTGTCATAAAAATGAATAACAAGAATAAAAAGTCTTGCTTCAAATTTTTATAAACCTACTTGCAGCCGAAAGAGATGAGAGATATATCTAGCAAATTACGCATGTTTGACTAGCATACCAATAAATATAAATAGATTATTGATTTTCATAATTGTAAATACTTACATTAGTCGGTCAATACGTATAGAGAAATGATATTTATAATCGTGAATGTGCAAATATCGTACAATTACTTTGAAAAAAGTGAATAAATATGAGACTTATTTGAAAATAAATTAATTTTTTAATAATAAACTCAACTTTTTTTCAAAACGACTGTATGACGTTTATGCATTTTACGACTGTATGTAGCATTACTTATATGTATATATTAGTCATCTTTCTTGTCAAATTAATGACCTTTTGATTCATGTGGAACGTCTTAATTATTTTTTTTACATTTATAAGATCATTTAAGAATTTAATTTCCATCAAAACTGGTAAAATCAGGTTCTCATCTTCTTAAAAATTTGATAAATCAAAGGTTTTGAAAAAATTATACCCTTATTTATTAAAAAAAGAAGATTATTATTGGAATATTTTACGTGAGTTCTTTATTATTAAAAAAATATTTTAATTAAAAAAATTAAAAAATAAATTTACAAATTAACGTAACGTAAATATACTTTAGCATACTTTCTCAAGAAGATAGTTGGGATGAACCAATTTCGATACGAAAAGCAGAGGCTCCTGCTTAGATTTGCTGGTCCTAAAAAATCATTCCCAATAAGCTTTAAAAGAAAAAGTAGAGCAAAGATACAAAGAATGGGACCCATTATCCGAAAACAAATTAAAGTGATTAGGCACTAATTAAGGAGGAGAGATCAAAGATAGATAATTAACTTAAGAGTAAAAATTAAGAAACAAAGAACAAAGGAAATAGTGGGTTGTGGGGGCAATTGGTACTAGGTACAGCACAATGTAGGACAGACACAGAGAGGAGACAGCACGGGAAGACGCGTCCGTGTTTGTCAAAGACAACCGCGTGAGCCCGCCTAGCTCCCAGACCCAGGAAATACGCAATGCAGCAGCAACTGCTTTTCAAATACCTTGCTATTTTTAGCGAACCACAAAACCCGCCAAGCACAGTTAACTATTGAATCCCCCCCTCACTTGGTTAGAAACCCAGAATGTGACAAAACCCTCCATCAATGTTCTTTTAATGCTAACCCCACCATCTTGTTTTCTCGGGAAAACCGCTTTTTTCCGGGGGATTTTTTAGAGTTAACTTCCCAGTCGACCCTTTTAAGACAGCTTTAGGAAGCTAGTTAGTTTTTACTTTTGGCTTTGTGGGGGAAGTAATGGAGAGGCAGATGAATGTTTCGGTTTCATCTAAAGGTGGAGATGAAAGCGACGTGGTTAAGGAATCGATGGAATTGATTGAGACCGTGGGATCGTACGCGGGGTACAGAAAAACGCAGAGGAAGGAATGCTTGAGTTTGGTTAGGAGATTGAAACTGTTGGTGCCTCTTTTGGAGGAGTTCAGGGAGCTCGGCATTTCCGTTTCCGGTGAGGTGTTGAATTGTTTGGCTGATTTGAGGAAAGCACTTCTTGCAGCAAAGAAGTTGCTGAAGCATTGCAACTATGGAAGCAAGATTTATTTGGTCTCTCACTCATTCACTCACCTTCCCTTTCTTTTTATTTCTCAATTTTGTTTTTTAGCTAGTGTAATTTACATGTAGCCGTATCGAATCTTTAGGCATTGGAAGGGGAGGCGGTAATGAGCAGATTCCATGCTGTTTACGACAAGTTAAATCAAGCCCTAGATGGTTTGCCTTACGATGAGGTCGGGATCTCGGTTGAAGTGAAAGAGCAAGTAATTCCTCTGCCAACTTGTTTACTTTTTCTTCATGTTTTTCCTCATTGTATTTTGGGGCCACCTTTACTTTTACTGAAGTTCATTTTCGTTAGATCCACTGGATTTAGGAGTTAGATTTCTACAATGTGGTGACTACTGTGGAAACATTTAATTATCACAACTCAATTTATCTCATCTAATTATTATAATTTTTTCAAATTTCCACATAAAATTAAATAAACAATTCTATTTTTTTAAATCTCAAAATAAAAAAAAATATTAAAAAAAAAATTCTAATAATATTTTATTCAACTTTTAATTTTAAGCTTCATTCATTTTATCTGCTAAAACAAACGAGCCCTTAATGCTTAAGAGTTAAGACTGCTCAATATATATGTACGTGCGCTTGACTTCATGAACTCAATCTGGATTGATAATTGAAGTCCTCACATTTTTGTTATTCTTTCTTCTTTCACGAAGAAAGTGAGTTGATAATAAGTACTATAATAGTTGCTGTGTAACCTAGTGATTTAACTGCAGTGGGGTTGAGACGATGATGCTTGGATAGGATACTATTTTGGGATGAATATTGTTTGTCCTCTGAGAGATGCAATATTTATCCTCAGAAACTGTCTGTTGATTGTGTCCGAAGATCACGCTGACTACATGAAAAGAGACCAATTTGTATAAACAAAAGGGAATTCAGTATGGTTTGCAGATTGGCTCTTGGGGATGGTTGGATAAAATGCTTTAGAACACAACAATAGGATTTTGTCTTAAACATCAAATGGACACTTTGTGGTTGGAATTGGATGACCGAGAAGTCTTGGAGAAAGGGTTGCCTTTGATTTCCCTTGAGGGAAAACGTACTTAAACCTCTTCCGTTGTTTTTTTTTTTTTTTTTCCCTAGGAAATTTCCCTTTTTCATCATTTTTGCATTACTCATATCTGCTTTAGGTTGAGCTAATGCGGATGCAACTTAAAAGAGCAAAAAGAAGAACGGATACACAAGATATAGAACTGGCAATGGATATGATGGTCGTGTTCTCTAAAAACGATGACAGGAATGCAGACAGTGCCATACTGGAAAGACTGGCAATCAAGTTGGAACTACATACTGTTACAGACTTGAATGAGGAGACACTGGCTGTTAGAAAACTTGTTAAAGGAAGAGGTGGGCACAATGCTGAGAACATCCAGCAAATCATAGATCTTTTGAGAAAATTTAAACAAATTACAGGAATTGAAGAGAAAATTGCATTTGATGGTCCTGTTTCCTCTAAAAGTTTGCAGAGGTGTGAGTCCTTATCAATCCCTCATGAATTCCTCTGTCCAATTACACTAGAGATCATGACGGATCCAGTTATTGTGGCAACTGGACAGGTATTGTGGCCTCGATATTACGTTTCAATTACATGCATAAGATATATTAGAATAGTTTTCTGTCTTTGTAATATATAAAGAGAGACTTCTTTATAAAACTACCGAGCAATTCTCCTTTATTCTGGGCCCAACATTTTAGTTTCGGAGATAAATGTAATAGGTCATATGCATAGTGGATCGGTTTGTTCTAGTAGGTCTAGGGTACGAGTCTCCAGCATGCTTTATCACAAGTAGAAGGAACTGCTTCGCACCAATACATCAGTTTTTATTGTTTTAATTCTTACTCTTAAGTCATACATCATGTCGAGGATGCGTTATACTGTTCTATTTCAATAAAACTTTACCCTTTATGAACACATCCAGCATCTTCTATCCTTTAGGAGGCAGCGAGACATGTTTGAATGGAATTGTACAAATATTCTGTCAAAAAACCAAAAAAGTCGGTTCCAGTGACACAGTCCCTCCATATCTATATGTTATCAAACCTGGTTGTAGCATCAACTTCCCCCCTGGTTCCGAACAGGATACTCTTATGGAAATATTCACATTTTGCACAGTAAGATGCCAACATTGACGTATATGAAAAACTTAATCCCTTATCATGCATGCATGCTCTGGGACTGACAGTTTTTCCTGCTGTGTTTGATAGACATTTGAAAGAGAAAGCATCCGTAAATGGCTGGATTCTAATAATCGGACCTGCCCAAAGACTGGACAAACTTTGAATCATTTGTCACTAGCACCAAATTTCGCCCTCAAGAACCTTATCCAGCAATGGTGTGAGAAGAACAATTTTGAACTGCCCAAGAAAGATCCTTATTTTTGCCCTCATGGGTCTTCTACTGTACTCATGAAGGAAATCTCCTTCCTGGTCCAAAATCTATCCTCTTGTCAGCTGGATGTGCAAAGAGAGGCTATTGGGAAGATTCGTATGCTCTCCAAAGATAACCCCGACAACAGAATTTTAATCGCAGACAGTGGTGGAATTCCTCCATTGGTTCGGCTCCTATGCCATCCGGATTCCAAGATTCAAGAACACACTGTGACAGCTCTTTTGAACCTGTCAATTGATGAAACAAACAAAAGACTCATAGCAAGAGAAGGAGCTATTCCTGCTATAATTGAAATCCTGCAGAATGGAACTGATAAGGCTAGGGAGAATTCTGCTGCAGCCTTATTTAGCTTGTCCATCATTGAGGAGAACAGAGAACTGGTGGGCACATTGAAGGGAATCCCTCCCTTGGTAGATCTTTTGCAGCATGGGACAATCAGAGGTAAAAAGGATGCTGCTACTGCACTATTTAACTTGTCTTTAAACCAAGCTAACAAGTCCAGGGCCATTAAGGCAGGTATTATACCCCCACTACTACATTTGCTTGAGGATGATAAGAACTTGGGTATGATTGATGAGGCCCTCTCGATCTTGTTACTCCTTACGTCGCATCCGGAGGGCCGGAATGAGATTGGAAAGCTGTCTTTTATTGAAATTCTTGTTGAAATTATTAGAAGCGGTACCCCGAAAAACAAGGAATGTGCTACATCAGTTCTGCTTGTGCTGGGTTTAAATAACTCTTCTTTGGTCTTGGCTGCACTCCAATATGGTGTGTATGAGCATTTGGTAGAGATTGCAACAAGCGGAACAAATAGAGCGCAAAGAAAAGCAAATTCACTTTTGAATCACATGAGCAAGTGCGAACACATCCCCTGATATTTCATCAATAAGAATTCTTCTTCTTCTTCTTCTTCTTCTTCTTTGTGGGTGGCACCAAGTTATGCTTATGGGGGGAGCATACATTAAATTTCAAGTTGTGTGCTTTCTTTTTATGTAATTATGATTTGGCTTCAAATATACTGAGAAAAGTATAACTTTCTCTGTACATTATTTAGATCTGATTATGTTGTAAGTGCTGTCAATTGTTAACAAGTAAAACAAATCCTAGTTTGAGACTTGCTCTTGTGAGCCTTGCTTCATTTCCTTCAATTTTTCACCCAACATCCATCTTCCCAATTAAATCTGGTGAAATAATTTTTCAGAGTGAAATGTCTAAAATGCACTTGCTCAATATTGAAAATAAAACATAAACATTAAAATAATAGAACAGATAGCACTAATAAAAAAAAGCAATGCTACATAACCTCCCAACCTTCACACACTACATTTTTTTTAAATTTTTTTGGAGTTTATTTTTTTAAACTAATTCAATTTTTCTATTCATTATTCATATATTAAATATTTGATAAAAGAAAAAAAAAATTTAAAAATATGGTGTGTGGAGGTTATGTGAATAGTAGGAGGTTGTGTAGATTTTTTTTTAAAAAAAAGGACAACCACTATGGAGGTTGCACTGGGGTTCACCACAACAACGACCCAATTAAGGTAGCCTTCATTCACCTTCCTTTCATATTTTTAATTTGCATAGATAGATATGTGTGTATATATATACAAGTTCCTTTTCTGAATAGCATTTCCCATCCATCTACCACACACAACCACCACCATTGACCCATTGAACTTCATTTCCCCTTCACCATGTCTGATATCACTAGCATCCGACGTCCTAGTTCTGTCACAGTCGACATGATGTGAGTTTTATGCACTTGGTGGCATTTTCTATGTAGCTCCAAACCGAGACCTCTTCTAGGATTGATCTTCTTCCCTTAATTCAACCTTTATTTTTTTCACATTTGTTTCTTTTGCGTTGTTGGAGTTTGTTCACACATGTCATGTAGGCGCCTCACTTCTACATCTAACACTCCCATTGAGAGTTGGTTTATTTCCGACCTAGGGCAATGTAAAGTTCATTCCTCTCGGGGCCCAAGTCGATAATGGGTAGCCCCAACACAAAAGTTACGAAGGAAGGAGGGCCAGGCTGGGTCCACGAAGGCCCATTAGATATGGTGACTAGTCACGTCACCCGCCCTAACCACAAACCACACTATCAAACAACAAGCACACCCCATTAAATGGTCGGAGGAACCAACATGCAACATCAGAATCGGAGGACGTCCACTCACTCCTATAACTAAGACAGTGTGCACACCTCTCCCTCACCTGCCACAAGAGACAAACAAGGAAAGAAAGAGTAACCCACGTACAATACGACAAGGCGACGACTGACAAGACAGAGGAGAATCCTGCCACTAGTGCAATGCTCAGTACGCCTTTGCACGATCTGCTAGCAATGAGTGGGGACCACCACGATAAGGTATATAGGCATGTCCTGGGCTTACGTAAAAGGATCAGAAGCTTTGATCTTTGCATTTACTCACTCTCTTGAATACTTTCTCCCAGCGCCCTCCTCACAAAAAGATTATTCTGATTTAGGCATTGAAGGTGTCCCTCACCACTCCAAACCCTTATCTTAGTGGATCTTGTAACCTCGTAGGTCATCAAGAGGAACTGCTAAGTTGCCCAAGATACGAAACACGACATCAATACCCATATTCTTACAAAAATGCCACCAAACATACCAAAATTGGAGGCACTAATCTTATGCACTACAACTTCTAGTGCTTCCTATGTCTAGAGCTTTCGATGCTCTCTTTTTATTCAAAAACTCTACTTAGTCTCCAGTTCTTGGATCGCACTCCACACTCTTGACGTGGCAAACCCGGTTCCTTACCGATTCATTAATTTCTTCATGATTTTGACTTCTCTCCCACTACTCACTTCTCCCCTTCTCCCCCTCTCCATCACCTCGAAAATGAGCACCCCAATCACTTCTCCCTACTCTTCTCCCCTTCTCCATCACCCCAAAAACGAGCTCTACCCTCACCCCAGCTAGTGACGCCCCTTAGCATGCCGATGCCACTCACCCCAGCCAACGAAGCTCTTCAGCAAGCTGACGCCCCTCACCCCAACTACAGTTCTCTCTCCCTCAATCCAGATCTGCCTCCAGACATTGCGGGCCAAGCTAGATCTCCCGCATGGACACCAAGTCACCAACCCAGATCACATGGTATACTGTCTGAAAATGTTGATTTTTGCAAGTATGAAGGTGCAAAAGCTGTAAGGAAGCCTGCTTCTTCTTTTTTTTAGGTGGGGGCCAAAAGCAAGAGGAAGTCGTTCTTGAAGCAGAGTTTTGATGGAGGTCTTGGAAAAAAAGATGACTTCTGATTGAGGATTTACAAAGGAGACGACAATGGACCTAGATTCATCCCAACAATTTATAGTATCAAATCGTTCCACAAACTGAAGAACAAAGGATTTATCTGTTCATAAGCCAACAATTAAAAAGAATAAAGGATTACAATTTCTAAAAATTACGACTGGTTCTGTTGATTTATTTGGTTTTTTTATTTTTTTTTATTTTTATGATTTCTAGTATACAACTGATTTGCAAAAAAAAATTACACGAGGCTAAAACAAATCCACACGTCCCAATCTAACAGGAGCTGGCTGATTTCTAGTATTTTCTCTCTAAAGATTTTTGAAGAAGTGAAGAATAACATGCCCCCGCGCTGCCAGGAGGGGGGGGAAGGACCAAACACACGTTTATTGTTTTTATTTTTTAAAACAAAAATGAAAACCACGTAGATTGGAGTGCAAAAATTGCACGAACAGTAGACAACTGTATACGAAACTCCTCTTTATCATACTTGCAGGGGGGGGGGGGGATAGTATGCATTTTTTTTTTTTTATAAAAAAATCTATCTTCAATTCTATTTTTTAAACAGTCAACATGTGATTGATGTGAAATATTTCCACGTCATTTATTTTAAAAAAGATATCGATCCACAATAAATAATATTTTAACACTGATTAAACAATAAATAATATGTTAACACATTGACTCGAGAATAGAAAGAATTTCTTTCACGGAAAGCTACATCTTTTATCTTTCAACACGGTTAGCTTTAAGTGCATGACCTAACATTTATGGGTCTCTTTTTAGGGTAGTGATAGGTTATTATTTTATTATTACTTATTTATTATTTATAAGGTATTTATAGTTTTTTATTTTTTAAAGTATTTTTTTAACTTTTTTAATTATTAAAAAAAAAATTTAAAAAAATTTAAATTTGATTAATAGATATTTTCTTAACTATTATATAAAATAAAAAAATAAAAATAAATAGATAGGAATAGATAATAACTTTATCTATTTCAGGTGGACTTTTTTCTTGACCCAAAGTCGAGAAAAACATGAGACATGCGCATGGTTGGATTTTATTTTCCGTTTGCTTAGTGCTAATTCCAACTGTCCGATCAATCCGATTGCTAACTGAAGTAACACTACATAAAACAGTATCAGTTGGCTCAAAGAATATGCGAACCAAACCGTACAGAATCTCAATTTTCTCTATAAAACAAAAAATAAAGAGCAAGGGAAAAAAAGCAGTCGCTCGCATTGGGCACACAGAAGATCTGTATCCGTTCAATAATTCAATTCGTCCCGAGTCTATTTTTGTAAAAAGAAATTCAATTTTAGATTTATTTTGTATCATTCTTTTAATATTTTCCATCGATTTTGTTCTCCTACAATCGTTAGCATATAAATCAATTTTCTTACCAGAATACCAATCCCTTCCTTCTGCGCGCCTGCCCACACACACACACACATTTTGGGGGGTTTTGATTTACTTTGGGTCCTTCTTTTGGTGTAGGGTTTTTTATTTTATTTTTTGCTTTCGCTTCTTGAACAACCAATTTCAATGGGCGCTGAGGGTGATTCGAGCGAGTTGAGGGTCAATCCCGATGGTGTTGAAGAAGAACAAGTGGTGATGATTAATATCCGGTGCTCCAATGGCTCGAAATTTACTGTGAGGACCAGCCTCAAGTCCTCGGTTAGCGCATTCAAAACGGTATTGGCTCAGAATTGTGATGTCCCAGCTGATCAGCAGAGATTAATTTACAAAGGTCGCATCTTGAAGGATGATCAAACCCTAGATAGCTATGGTACGTGTCTCGATTCCTCACTTTGTCCATGAAAGTTTTAATTTTAATTTAATTTTATCGTTTGGGTTTAATTTATATTATGGGATATTCATTTATGTTTTAGTTCGCTGAGGATTCTATCATATATAATTTTTAGTTTAAATCACCTGTTATCTGTTGAATATTCATATTGATAGAAAAGTGAAACTGGGTTTCTTGAGATTTTAAGTCGCCAATGCCTGTTTTCTTTGGGTCGGGCAAATGGGCATTGTGAAACTCTTGGAGATTTTAGAGTTGATTGAAATGTGTGGCTTTATTTATTTGTATTTGTAGACTATTGTAAAGAAGGGTACCGGGTTATCCAACTTGTACTGATGCTTGGAAGTCTTCAAATATATGTGGTTCGGGGTATTTTGACTAGAAGAGTGACTGATAGAAGCGTGTTTTTTGTTGAGGATATTTCCAGTCATTTCAGGTAATAGAATTGATGGTACCGATTTTCCTCTTGGTGGCAGCGTGAGGGGAACATTAGGTGAAGTCACCATTGTTTGTATTATATATATATTTTTTTTACTTCTGCAGACATCTTTATTTGTGTGTTGATTTGTGCAACAGATAATTGGGTATCTTTAGTGGTTTATTTGAGCCTTATTTGCCGTAGCTTATACACGTGGAGTCATTAGAAGAGTTTGCTTTATAGAGGTCTTTCTTCTCATGTGGTTGATCTTGTTTTCCCTTCTCTTTCTTATATTTTGTACTTCTCTTTTGTTAAGGTTTGCAGGCGGAGCACACCATTCACATGGTTCGTGGGTTTGCTTCAGCTGCATCAACACCTGCTACTGTAAATGCTACTGCTACTGGTAATTCTGGAAGTCCCGACAATACACCAGGAGTTACAAGGGGTGTTGGCTCAAATGAAGGTGGGGGCTTGGGAAGTGCTGGTCTTGGTGGCTCTTTATTTCCTGGATTAGGTTTCACATCTGGATTGTTTGGAGATGGTCTGCCGGAGTTTGAACAAGTGCAGCAACAGCTGACTCAGAACCCAAACATGATGAGGGAAATAATGAATATGCCTGCCATTCAGGGCCTAATGAACAATCCTGACTTAATGCGCAGCTTGATCACAAGCAATCCTCAGATGCAAGAGATCATTGACCGGAATCCAGAGCTTGCTCATGTACTTAATGACCCTGGGATTCTTCGACAGACAATAGAAGCGGCAAGGAACCCTGAGCTCATGCGTGAGATGATGCGAAACACTGACCGGGCAATGAGCAACATTGAATCTTCCCCCGAGGGATTTAACATGCTCAGACGTATGTACGAAAATGTTCAGGAGCCGTTTCTGAATGCCACAACAATGGGTGGAAACACTGGAAATGATTTGAGTTCAAACCCATTTGCAGCACTTTTGGGAAACCAAGGTGGGGCCCAAGTCAGGGATGGTGCTAATAACCCTTCGACTACTGGTTCTGAAACTACTAGCAGGATTAGTTCTCCAAATACAAATCCACTCCCTAACCCTTGGAGCAATATTGCTGGTAATCTTGGCCCTTCTTTGCTCTTTCTAAGCTTTTATGTTCCGGCTTTGGTATTCATATGTATTCATTGGCATCATAGAAGAGAAAAACAAGCAGCAAGAACTTGTGATTTCCTGATCAACTGTCATGCCTCTCTTTCTTGAGGTTTATTTGTTGGGATCAAGCTGCATAATTATGTAGAACAGAACATCTTACTTTCCTAGCTGAAAATTGCTGCTTTTTTTCTGTTTTTTTTTTCATTAGAGACGATGTCAGACTTTGTTAATTGTAAACTTTACTAATTATAATCATCATATGTGTTAATATATGATATGTCAGGTGGTACTCAGACAACAACTATGCGTCCAAATCCTACTGGGGATGCAAGAATGCCCGGTATTACTGGTCTTGGAGGGTTCGGTCTCCCCGATATGGAACACACGTTGAATGGCATCCCAGATGCTGCTCTACTGAATCAGTTTTTGCAAAATCCAGCTGTGTCACAGATGATGCAAAGCTTACTTTCTAATCCCCATTATATGAATCAGGTTACTACAACTAGGATTACTATCTTAGTTGAATATATCATATTTCCCGAGATTTGGGCTTTTCCATGTATTTAATAGCTTCTTTTTCTGAATGTTAGATTCTAAACCTCAACCCTCAACTGCGTGGCATGGTCGATATGAATCCTCAATTAAGAGAAATGATGCAAAATCCAGACCTTCTACGTCAGTTAACTAATCCCGATACAATTCAGGTTCATCTTTGCACGCATGGTCCCAATCTCTCTCTCTCTCTCTCTATGTGTGCGCGATATATTCATGTTGTTTTTATGCTGTAATATTCATTGACACCAGTTGATGCCATTCACTATTTAGTTTGAGTTTTAAGTCATGGTCATGGTTGGCAACAATCATGTTTTACTCCATAAGATGTTTTGGCTGCTAATAAATTTGAGATTGATTGTATTTGGTGACCATGCTTGCAATATTTTCACCATGAAGTTGCATTGTGATTCATCTATGCTTGACATATCTTTTGCTCTGCTCTGTGCTGCTTCTTGCAGCAAATGCTAGCTTTACAGCAATCGCTTCTCTCCCGGCTTAATCAACAGCAATCAAGCCAGTAAGTGGGATGTATAATTCTTTGTTACTTGAGTGGTGCCATTAGTTTGCTTGCAGCAAGGTTGTGGTGGGTTCATGTAGTTTTGTGCTCATTCATGTAAATGAGCTCATGAGTAATCATAAACATTTTCCGGATGATTAGTTCGACATCTGGGCTTTCCTACTAAAAATTTAAAGAATTAATTTTTCCGGAAAACTCATGCCCTCGCTGAGTATTGTAAGTATTGTTTTATCCTTGTTGTAAAAAATAATTATTCTTGGATTTTAGGAAGTGGCCACTCCTTAATCATATCGCTTTCAGTGCCACTATCTCTATTCACGTCCCCATGGACTGATTTCAGTTTCTCAGGCTTCTCAAACACCGTTGTTATGGATACTTGTTGTAAAAGATTTTTACCGTTTTGACTTTGATAAATGGCCATCCTTTTTATCTGAATTCTAGATTATAGCGCCACTGCTCTACTCTAATCACCTTGGTGTGATTCAATCCTCCGTGACTTGTCAAACATACTGTATGTAAATGCACGATATAGCTTTTTAGCCTGTGGTCTTCATAGAGATTTTCTTTGCATCATATTGATCGGCATTCGTCAATTCATGATGTTGGCTCTTACTACCATTACCGCTCTCTTACAGGGATCAAGCTCAGACTGGTGGGACTACAGGTAGTTCAGAAGACAATGATTTAGCAGCTAATCTCATATTATAGTTAATTCTGTTGTCACGTTTTTCCTTCCCAATTAAATTTCCATTGATTTGATGTTCTTGCCAACAGGAACACCTAATAATGCCGCAGCAATGGAATTGATGATGAACATGTTTGGTGGTCTTGGAGCTGGCAGCTTGGCTGTTCCAAATAATCCAGATGGTTAGAATTCTTTCATTGATCACAATTTTTACGAACTGTAACTGTTTGTTTGACATTGATATTTATCTTTTGCTTCTTCTGTAGTACCCCCAGAAGAACTGTATGCAACTCAACTTTCACAGCTCCAAGAAATGGGTTTCTTTGATGCTCAGGAGAATATCAGGGCACTGCGCGCTACTTCTGGGAATGTCCACGCCGCAGTAGAGCGACTTTTGGGGAATCCCGGGCAATAATATTACTGTGGGTTTCCATTTTTTTTCTTCTCATATTCTATTTTTATGTAGTTTCTTGGGGAACAGTGATTTGGAGTTGCAAGAATAGTTAATTTGCACTGGTGTCATGTAAAGGCACGCGATGTCCAGAGGAACATTCTATTTTGGGCGTGTTAATAAGGGAGGAGACACTTTTATACAGCGGTGAGCTTATTTATGGTTTATACAAGCATGTGCATTACTAGATCATTTTGGTACCCTTCCTATCTATTTACTGGTCTTTCACTTTTCCCATACGCACATTTCTTATGAAAGAAAAATCATTTATCATCATTTTAATAATCATTTTTTACGTCACATTAAATGATGGATAAATACGTAAAATTAATAAAAAAAAAATTATAAGTCTTATTTTTTTAGTAAAATGCTATTTATAATCGGCTGGGTAACTGTCGGGTAGTCGCCACATCATAATGAAACGGTGTGTTTTATTTAAAGTTCGGAGCAGCCAGAGAGATAGAAACTTCTTGATTTCTCAAAACAGAACTCTGATCTCACCCTCCGTTCGACGACGAGGTTTGGACGACGATGACTCCTTTAGATTGCCACAACCCCTTGCTCGAAGTCGACTTCCTCATTCGACGGTTTTCGTTCTTCAAACTAAAAATGCCTGTCACTCCAAGCTGGCTACGTCACTAGTATCATCGTATTTCTTGTGGAAACCTTGGAACAAGCATAATTTTCGAAGACTCTGCAGTTGTTTGAACATTTGTGATTTTGGATTGGGACTGGAAGTGTTGTGATTTGGGTTTGAT
This sequence comes from Juglans regia, assembly GCF_001411555.2. Taxonomy (NCBI): domain Eukaryota; kingdom Viridiplantae; phylum Streptophyta; class Magnoliopsida; order Fagales; family Juglandaceae; genus Juglans; species Juglans regia. The sequence goes on from NC_049913.1 coordinate 7,280,893, forward strand.
TTCGTGTGTTATTTCTGCGGGAATTTGTAGTCTTGTCTCGTTGGGAGCTTTTTGTGGTGGTTTGGGTTTTAGAGTCTGTGCACAGGTCTCTCTCTCTCTCTCTCTCTCTCTCTCTCTCTCTCTCTCTCTCTCTCTCTGTTTATGCAAATACGCATTTATCTGTTTTATGTGCTTGTGCGTGTTTGGGTTTGGGTTTGGAGCAAAATGGAAGGAGATGAAAGTTTCCCAATCCGAGCTCTGTTTGTATATTTAGTTATCTATATTGGCTTTTGTAAAGTGAAGGAAAGTTGTGAATTTGAAGCTTGTGTTTTATGTACTGTACTTGGTGACTATGGATGAGCTGCATTTATGTATTGATTTCGCCTTGGTGTGCTCTTGTTTTGCTTCTACCTGGTTCTGGGCTATAGAGAATTGCACACCACGAGAGGCATATGAACCAAGATGGAAGGAAATGTAGTAAACGACTTCATAGCAAAAATGAGATGTGGATATTTTAAATTAAGACGGATAGGATATAAGAGGGGCAAGTAAATGTCAGAAAAATCTGACAAAAAAAAAACATAAAATTTCGTCCCTTTCTAAATTAAAATCAGCAATAATAGAACGAGTGCAGAGATTCAAGCAGGAAAATGAAACATAAGAGAGAAGACAAGGTCACACATCGTCAACACGATCTTGAACAAAATGGAGAGAGATTGTGAATTGTAGACACCAAGTGCTCGAGTCAAAATCTGAGAAAATGTTCTCAAGAGAAAATGAGGTGTAGTGCGTACAAGAGAGAGAAAGACAGAGAGGGTTTTGAAGTCCAAACAAATGAAGGAGATTAGGAAGAAAATCCTATGGCGTTGATTTGGTAACACGAGCTACAACTTCACTCTAAAAGAATGTTGAAGATGTGATAAAATGGGTTTCCAATTGTGCGGCATCTTCCCTTCACTATGAGTTTGGTATTTGGGTTTCTCTCTTCTCACATGTCTTTTTTATGCTTTTCATTCATCTTTTCGGTTTTCTTTTTTATTCTGTTAGATAATGCTACGTCAGCCGATTACCTGGCAGTTGCACTAGCTGGTTGTGCATAGCAAAATTTTTTTTTTTTTGAAGAAGCAAAATTATTTTTTTATACGCCTAACGCATTGCTAATGTGAGAGTTTTTTACATTCTCATAAGCTATCTTAAAAAATAATTAGTATTTTGATTTTTTTTTTAAATTATAATAAATCTCACTATAAATAATATATTAATATGCCGAACTATGTGTAGTAAAACTCAAACTCAAATTAACACACCGGCTTATGATGATTAAATAGATTATCAGTGTTTCAAATTTTCAATACAATTCTTTTAAAAAAATTGGTACTTCTGTTCTTTTTATTACATAAATGAGATTATAGCGAGAAACTTTTATAATAATAATAATAATAATAATAATAATAATAATAATAATAATAGCAATGAATTGTATAGCATCTAATTACCGGATGGCTAAGCTAACGACCTGTCGCCTGATTGCACGAGACCCACATCTTCGAAATAGAGATTATGGTTGACCCTCCCAATGTATCAAAAAAATTGCCGGATGGCTAAAAGAAATTGAACGAATGATTAAAATGAAAATACTCGATGCTTCAAACTGCCATAATGTCTCATTCAATACGAACACATGGCCCCTTCACGCTTGGGTCATGTCCCACAAAATTTTTGTGGCTAAACGTTTGACACTGTTGTAAAAAGTTTAGGGCTCAAGTGTACATAACCCAAAATTTTGAGGCCAATTTCCCAATCCTCGAGAACCTCGGGACCAGTCTCAAACTTCCTAGACACGCAGTCCAAGGGACTAAAATGATAAATTCTTTCTGTAGTTAGAGCGAAAGCCACCAGCTTTTGAAGCCTGCTCTTCTATTTCTCTCGCAGAGGCGCTTCCAATTAGCCAAGGTAATCACAATGCTCTTCCTTCTCTCCGTTGATTCCAAATCTTCTTGAATCCGGGTCTTCCTTTCTGGGTAGAGGTTTACTCCGTTGGATTGTTGTTTCATTTTGTTGGTATGCATGTTTTAGGTGTTTTTGTGTAAAGTGACGGAAAATCTTGATTGCATGCGAATTTCAGTGTGGGAAGCTCTTTTTGCAAATTGATTTCAATGCGCCTCGTTTATTCTTTATTTTAAGGGAACCCATATTCCCTAATTGGGTTTTATGGTTATGTAAGTGTTCTGAATGATGGTATTCTCTTTTCTGCATTGTTGTATTGGATAGGATGAAAGCTCAAGAAATAAATTACCCATGATTTGAGCAAATTGGTCTGATATTTTGTTATTCATTGAATTGACTTTCATGAAAATAGTATTACATTGATGGATTGGACCGTATGATGGTTCAATCATCATGTGTTCCAATCTTTCACGTAGTTGGATGGGGATTTTCTTGCGGATGGGGGTGAGATATCTTTGCTATATTTCCATTCTATTATGTACAACTTAATGTTCACACTTTAGACAGATGCTGGTTGCTGTGTTGCCTTAATTGCACTAGTAATACGCTTATTGTGTTCAGAAAGTGTTAATAGTTTATAGGTGCAATTACCTTGACTGTGCGGAATAGCAAATGATCAAAGATGGAGTTAGCACTTTAGATTTTTGAACTACATAATTAGGCAATTGAAAGATTAAAGAAGAAAGCGATGGACACTTATTGAAAATTACTTGCTTTTTATCCGGCATTAAAATATGGTGCTTATGTAGTATTATAAAGCAAAGCTGTAAGGCTATATGTTTTTATTTTGCTAATTCCTAAATAGTTGCCTCTTCCAGTTATCCGCCACCATATGCCCTAACAAAGTTCCAGATATATTAAGAGAATAAAGGTAGAAGTTTGGTACAATGATGCCAAGGACTAGAAGGTTTTAGGATGAAGTAATTTTGTGGTTATTTTGAATTTTAAAAATGATGAAATACTTCATCCTTTATTTTTATGTTGTAATTATGTATACTTTTTCTGTATCATTGTTGGTGACCATAGTTTAAATCTGACTTACATACTATTATACAGAAAAACTATACTTATTGCTAATTGGCAATAGGTATGGGTTGATGAGAACATTTTTCATTGCTTAATCACAAGTCAAAATGATCTAGAAGCTTCTTTGGTCTATGGTTGATCTTGGTGAGTGCAGTTGGTTGTACTTGATGGAACCATTATTTACTATTTTGTATCAATCTCGACTGAATATCATTACTTTCTGATCTGTATACGGTCACGATCTTATACATCCAGGGTTGTTGCAAAAGGAGGCTTGAAGAAAATGTCTTGGCTAACCTTGAACCTTGCACCTTAGGTGAGTGAGGTGTACATCTCATGTTTAGGCATTGGCCTTTGGTTTAAAACATATTTGTCCCCGAAACATTAGTTAAGAGAAGTGTTAGGTCAACAAAGAAAATTACGAAAAATTACGATACATATTGATGTGGCTTGATGCGGAACATCAAATTTACTTCACAATAAAAAGAGCTTCAAAATCTAACATACCACATCAAGTCATGTTAGTTTGTAAAGTAGTTTTTTGTAATTCTTTTGTGGACCAAGCATTTCTCTTAGGTTAAAAGTTGAATATATTTTCTTTCTTATCATTCCCATTTCTTAATAAAACTTGATCTTGTTTTGTATATCTAATTCTGCAAGTTCTTATAATTATTCCAAAACACTTCACATTAAAGACACTGACACTTAGTTTTCGAGTGTCTTATTTTCTTCTCCAATTTTTTTCCTTTTCAATTTGTTTTGGTGATGTGCATTTTTTTGTCTTGTTATGTTAATGTTTGCTAAATTATGGTCAGTTCATCTTCTTTTTGAGCTTTGATTGAAGCTTGGCTTTTCTCTTTTTGGCACATAGAGTCTTGTCAATGTACTGATATCTTAAATAGAAGACAAGAGTTGACTTGCGAGACATTTTTATGTGCCAAATCTTGCGGGACTCTCAAGAGTTAACTTGTGAGACATCTTTATGTGCCAAGCCTTGTGGGAGTAACACGTATCAATTGATGCTCATATATACTGGGACCAATATCAAGGACACATTTGGGTTTTCATGGTATTCAGTCTCTATATTTGATATAAGTTTCTTCTTCTGATATTTCAAGCTCTGCCATTTTGAACCATAGTTTTCTAACTATGTATATTCTGAATTTCTAAGTTTCTTCTTTGGAACTCATGTTGATTCAGATGGTTCAACAAACAATAGACTCTAAATTCAGTGAATATGGGATGGGAAGTACTGAAAATGACTTGCCTACTCGTGATAAGCAACTGTCTGTTGCTGTAAAGAAGACGGCTTTGAGAGATCTGCAGAATGATAATAGAATTATGATGCCCAACTCTACTGAAAACTCTCCACTTCTGAAGGATAGAAATCCAATTAGTGATGCCCTTGAAGTTTCTGGTGCCAAGAAGCCCTCACTTGAGTGCCCTGAAAGCCCCCCTCAATACCAATCTCCAAGCAGCAATGCTGCAAATGGGCATCTTGTCTATGTACGTAGAAAATCTGAAGCAGAACTAGGCAAGAGCAGCACTGGTGATAGCTCAAGCATTAATGCCGAATGCCTGCAGTCAAGGAAACTCAATCACCAGGAGGAGACCACCCGACCCAAATCCCAGATGGAGCCAAAGGTCTCTTGCTTTCCGGCATTTGCTCCTCTTCCAATGGTGGCATCCATGAGCTCATCTGGAAAACCTTCAGTTCCTTGTAATCTTGGGAAGCCTGGTATGGCGTTAGCACCAGTAGAGCCCAATAACCATCATGTTGCTTCTGCTGCCCCGTTGTTAAGTAATCCAAAGGGATCATGGGAAGAGCGATATCATCAACTGAAGATGTTCTTAAGAAAATTGGACGAAGCTGATCAAGAGGAATATCTCCAGAGTATGCCCTTCAATCTCAAAGAAGTCAGCTTAAGATGCTTTATTTGCCACTTAAATTCTAATATATTGTTCCTTTTTTATTTATGTGATCTTTAGTGCTTCGCTCGTTCTCTCCAGTTGAACTCAGCAGATATGCTGTTGAGGTGGAAAAGAGATCGATTCAGCTTTCACTGGAGGAAGGTAATATGAAATTATGGATTTATTGCCTTTTGACTTTTCAACGGTTTTAAACAGAACTTTCATAAATTGGACGGGTATTTTTCTCTCGTTTATTATCCGGTCATTTTTTTTCTCGATACATATTCTGATCATTGTTGTGAGTTATCAAATGAAATATTTGATAACCCATTAAATAGATTCCAAAAGATATTTATTGAACTAGATAATTAGTCAAGTTAAGCATTCTAGTTTGAATTAAGAAAAAACCCCATCAAAACTTTCACCCAATATATACTTTTTTCTATTCCACATTGGTAAAAGAGGAAGGAATTGAAGAGACTTGAGGGAGGATGGAGAAAAGACCGACATGGGTTTAAAAATAATGTCTTTTAGATTTCTAGAAACTTTTTAGGATCAAAGTTTTGAGTTAAAAAAGTATATATATGTTTTTTTTTTTTAGGCCAAATTCTTGGATAGAAAAAAAAACCATATACCTTTTTGTCACTTGTTTTAGGGATGAGGAGGATCTTTGAGGACAGCCGGGGGTCTTTTAGAAATTTTTCGGGGAGGAAGGGGGCCTAGGGGATTTCGTTTGTTCAATATGAGCAAAGAGTCAGCTCCCAGGTCAAGGGTCTCTGTCTCATTTAGCTGCCCTCATTAAAAAGGATAAAATGAGAGATTAAACTGCGGTGCATATGGGACTCAATTAAGGGCTAAAGGATGTTTTGTCATTTTTTTGGGGCCATGACCTACTAGCCCCCTCCCTCTACCCGTGAACTCCCTATTCAACTTCCATGGGGATAGTTTAGGGAAGTGCACATTTTGGAGATTTATTAATTGCTTGAATAAACCCTTGTGCATTTTTATGGCTATTTATATGCTAGATATCGTGAATGAATTTGATAATCCTCTGCTCGTTCCCACCGCTTTCCGTCTGCTAGTACTGTTGATTAGGTAGTTGAAGGCATTTTGTGCTTCGTGCTATCAAAATTATTAATATTGTGGGGAATCATTAACAACTTCATATATGACCATTGATGATTTAGGATCCAACTACAGAGTTGTTTGAAACTTCATCATGCTTTCTCCTTGAGACCTATAATTATTTGTTAAACACGGCCATGACATTGAGCATTAAGTGTGTCATAACGATTAGACATACCTCTTGTAGGGGCAAGACAATATAATTGAGTAGTAGTTTTAGACGGCAATGTCAGTTATTATTCTAGTTGTGGAATTCCATTTTCCGGGAATTTTGTTTTGCTTACTATACCTTGACTAACTGAAGTGACGTATGAATACTCTTAAGGCAATGGGAAGCCCTTCTATCCCATTCTTATTTGTTTTTTCATTATTACAGCAAAAGAGTTGCAGCGGGTAACTGCTTTGAATGTCCTGGGAAAATGTATAATGGATTTTAAAGCAGCCTCAACTCATCAAGACCGTTTAGAGAAGTGAGAGGACAGGGTGAACACTATATATGTGTTGGGCAAAGATAGTTTGCAGACAACCCGTGCTTAACTCTCTTTTTTCTCCCTTTTCCCAGGCTTCTCTGCTGTGCTCATCCTCCCACTTTGGTTGGTACTCACTGTAATATTGTGATTGCCACTGTAATTTTCCATGTCTAGTAGTGAGATGCTGTGGACAATATGAAATTGTTACTGCATTAGTGTTTAGAGAGAAGGATATAGAAAAACAAGTGTTTAACTGTGATGCATTGCTTCTGTTTCCACTGGGGGCCGTATCTTTTGTATATAAATGCAAGTTCAGAGTAAGTCATTGCTTGTAATTTTTCTTTTTAATCGAGACAAATTGATTATTTTTTGAAGTTGGCATGGTGAAAAAAAGAGGCGAGGGGCTATAATTGGAGATTCTTTTTGGTTTTGTTGTGCAAAAGTTCCTATATCAAGGGGTTAAACTTGTATATGTATTCCCCTCAATGTGGATGCGGCAGTGATTCTGAGACATAACAAAAGATATAGCTACGGTGCCAAATGTGAATGCCAGCTCTCTGACCTGCCATTGATAGGTTTCTTGAATCTTCCTCTGACCCATTGTAGGAATGCAATCCAAGGATGATAATTATTCGATTAACGATTATTTTTTAAAAAAGAAAAAGTAATATTCAGCGGTCAATCGAAAATTATTCCGCTTATTTTTTTAAAAAGAAAGTAATATTTCGGCGGTCAATTGACAATTATTCGATTAGTGCTTATATTTTAAAAAATAAAAAGTAATATTCAATGGTCAATCGATAAAACCACATTACTACAAGTCATACTTGATAGTGCATATATAAAATGAACCCCACATTGAATTATCTATTCTACACTTCATGTAATATGATATTAGTATTTAATTATCCTTCCTCCACCATAACAATCACTATTACCTTCGGCTGCAACTCAATAGCACCTATACTCACACGGGAAAGATAGGAAAAATCTTATTGCAAGCAAGTTTGTGCACCAATTCGTGCACCAATATTGATATATAATATATATGTTTAACGAAATGATGTAAATTAAAGATGAAAATAATTTTTATGATATATGAGATTTTCTTCTTTTCTTAAATTTTTGTTTTCATTTTTTTTTAAATAAAAAAAATTATTGGTACGCGATATGGTGCATGAACTCGCTTGTATGTAGCAAAACCCGGAAAGATATGTGATTCTCCTTTGGGTTGATATTAGTTTTTGAGATGTGCTCTAGGTCCTCTATTTGAAATAAATGTAAACTGATTCCGTAGCTTAATAGCCATGCCACCATTAAAATCAAAGGAACCGGGCGTCCTGAAAGGAATAAACCCAACATATTCCAGCATATATGTTGGATAGTTTAACCTAAAGTTAATTTAGCCAATATGTGACTAAATCCAATGCAGCATTATTTCTAGAGAAATGATTATACGAGAAATGATATATATAAGTCATAAATGTATAAGTCTCGCGCATACTCTTTATAAAAAAATAGACCATACTATGAAAAAGTAAGAAAAATTTACTTTTTCTTGATAGGGCTCACATTTTTATAAAAGACTTGTATAATGTTTGTACATTTGGGACTTGTACCTACCGTTACTCGATTTATATAGTTTTAGAGAATAAAGAAGGACAAATTAAAATCTACATGAAAAAACCTATTTTTAATGATAGACTACTATTTTTTAAAGAAAGTGAGCCGCATTTGCAAATAATGTAAGAGTAATGATAGACTTACAAGTTACAACCATTTTACCACCACTTTACTATTTTTAATGTATTTATTTATTTTTTAAGTATTTTTTTAATATATTTAATCATTAAGAAAAAATTTAAAAAATATATAATTTTATTAATAGTCTCTTTCTGAACTATTAAGTAAAAAAAAAAATTTAAAAAAAATAAAAAAAATAATAGAAGGGTAGTAGAAGAGGTCTTACTATCATTATTCATAATGTAAATATTTCTAATGCTTGCGATATTGGCAGATTTTTTTTTTCCTTTTCTCGCTCCTGATCCCAAAAGGACCGTACAGACTTTGAACTTCCTTTACCTCCAACGAAGCGTTATCGATTTACTATTTCACCCGTACTTGTTTCGAACCTTCCAAACAGCAATATACTCCCACAGGGGTATCCCAGTAATTGACACCCAAATAACCACCCCCAACCCCAAACAATCCCCAACTGAAAATAACTGCCCGATTGGAAGCGATTCTTCCTCTCCCTCTCCCTCACGGACTATAGTAACCGCCAGCACCCCTACATATACAACACTTCAAACACTTGAAAGCTTTTTTTTTCCCCTATCCTTTTTTCAGTTTCTTAACCAATCTCTATGACGACCACCACCACTGGCTCCGATCTCTGCTTACCCTCTTCTCCGTCTCTTCACGAAGAGAAAGCTCGCCGCAAGAAGCGTTCGAAACCGATTAGGATCGATGGAATGATGGAGCTGAGTTCGAGCGGCGTGGTTTCGAAGCCGAAACACGCGAAGAAACCAGACCCAAGTGCTCCCAAGATCACGCGGCCCTGCAGCGAGTGCGGCAAGAAGTTCTGGTCGTGGAAGGCCTTGTTCGGGCACATGCGGTGCCACCCGGAACGACAGTGGCGTGGGATTAATCCCCCGCCGAATCTGCGCAGACCCGTAGCGCTAGCGCTTAGTAGTTTCGATGGTCTGGTGATGATGAGTCAAGAGGATCACGAAGTTGCAGCGTGTTTGTTGATGATGGCCAATGGGGGCAATGAGAATGAGGGTAAGAGCAAGAGTGTTGCTGACAGTTATCATCAAGAGATTCCAGATTCAGAAGGTTTATTTCGAGAGGAGGCGGCTGAGGAGGCGAGTTTCAGGTTTGAGTGTTCGAGTTGTAAGAAGGTGTTTGGGTCGCACCAGGCTTTAGGAGGGCACAGGGCCAGCCACAAGAATGTGAAAGGGTGCTTCGCTATAACGAGGAGTGATGGTGATCAGGTTGAGGATCACAGCGGTGCTGATGAGAGGGATAGCGTGGAGGACAAGGTGTTGATGGTTTTGGGATCAGGGCATAAATGCAGTATTTGTTTGAGGGTGTTTTCTAGTGGGCAAGCTTTGGGTGGGCATAAGAGGTGCCACTGGGAGAAAGGGGATGACCCATCAATGCTAAGCCATCAAGGGCTCAGCCATTGTGGAACAAAGGAGGGTTTTGGGCTGGACTTGAATATGCCTGCCCCAGTGGAAGATGGCTCCTCCTCTTCTAATTTTTCTTCAGAATTGACTTTGGATTTAAGGTTGGGACTATAAAAGTTAGGTTCTTTTGTCAATTAGGTTACTTGCTAAACTGATCTATATTGTAATCTAGTATTCTGTAACATTGATGGTGTTTGACTTGACGGAGAAAGGGTGTTGTTTGTTTTGGCTCCACAACTGGGAGACAGACATTATTTGTTTCATATATAGACAACATATGGAAATAAATTTCTTTACAATAAATTTACAGAGGTTATTAGATTGATGTGGGTGAATCTTTCTAGCTTATGGCACGTATTTTTGTTTTTCTTGTACTTTGATTGGGCATGTGTTTGAAACATTTACTGGTCCTTGCGTAAGTTACATTTCTGTTTTTTAGCAAGATGGCTTTGAACATGTCTTGTCGCTGCACCTATGTTAGGATTTCGTTGGCCTTTGCTCGATCATGGGGGATTGTCCACAACCTTGTCATCAGTAATTTAATCAACAGGGTCCTTAACCTCTATGTTCACTCTATGTTTTGGGTATTGTAAGTTCCACTCCCAGTATAATGGAGTTGTAATTGTGTGGATATAGTTCAACAGCTGGGTCCTGACTGAATATGATAGTTGGGTATGAAGATCTCCTGGGTTTTGAGTTTCAACTGCTGCTATTCGATCCATCTCTTGGATATTGAGCTTCAATTTTAGCGTCGCAGTCCACCAAGTAGTAAGGTCCTGTTTTGACATTGGATTGCGGCTACTGATCCATCTGATAGATTTTGAGTTACAAGCTTTTTGCAGACAATAGCTTTTCTTTGGTTTGGTATTCAGGTCCACTGGGGGGGACAGTGATATGCAACTAGCAGTTCGACCTTATGGATCTCTAGTGAGTCATATGATGGTTCGATTTGTGAGGTCTCATATTGCCGTGCAGCTCTCCATCTGAAGTATGTTGAATTAGAAGCCATCTGAATGTAGTGCAACTGTTTGATTAGTTTAATATTGAGGCCTTGACTTTTGGTGAAAAAGTTGTTAATAAAGGTTTTGTGGTTAGGTTCTATTTTGAAACTGGTGGTGGAGTTTGCAGGCCACATATTTCAGACGAAGTACTGATTTGTGATTGTAAAATGTCGAATCAATGGTGGTAGACTATTCTGATTACTGATTGTGAACCGGGGGTAAAACAAAATTGAGATGAAAGAATTTATAAAAGTAGAAAATGAAAACGCAAGTCAATTCGTTATTATTTTCTTAAGATAACAAACACCAGAACATTCATTACTTCATATAGGCCCCAGCACTTTTACCTGGTTCGGAATTGAATCTCGTATCACGTATGACATCCTTATCGATATTGAAGAATCATGAATGAGCACAAACATGAAACATATTTGAAAAATGGGAACTTTGGGATAGAATTATTTTTCACTGTTTGTAAGAGCGAGCTGGGTGGAACTTAAAGCAAGCATCACCTATCTAAAAAGGACTGTTCATATTCTTCGGAGATTGGCAGGGGGAAGTCACCATATCATGCATATTCATGAAATACATAATCTGTAACTTTCTTCACTGCAGTGGAAATCATTTTAGAAGAAATAGCTAAATGTTTACACTGCATCTGTGAACAATAATCTATGAACAGATTCAGAAGGCACTTCTCCTCATGGGTCAGAAGCGACACTACTAACCTCATCTTATTTTCCAAGACTTATCCAATTCTCCCAATACTTACCTAAAACATAACTTTGGACGGTTTTCTAGTTAGAACAAGTGATCATGTACTATTTACATTGAAAGTCCCCAAGTTTTAGCTGGCACTGCTAGATCAACATTGATCTTATCTTAGTAACAAAATATTACATTAACTTTAAGGAAACCACTTCGACTAGAAATGATCTCAGCCCAGCCCCACTAAATGATTCAATATTAGAAGGACGAGGTAGGAAACAACATTGAACTGAAATGGTGTCCAGATGAAGAGAAGAGGTCTGTTCCATTTTATGCGTCTTCTTTTCCAATTGAAATCAATGTCAACGATGTATACATGACAGTCAATGTATATATGTATGGGATATCATCTTGTTAGGCACTAGGCTACTGTACAGTTTACTTACTTAGATCATTACCTTATTTACTGATTATTTGTAGGTTGTAATTAAGGGGTTTCTTGGCTATTTAATGAAAAGGAAACCCTCCATTGAGGGCCATTGAAACCATTTTGACATCGTATTAGAGCCCTCAATCTAAAGTCAATCCTTGGTATTTATGGGTGATTCGGGCTATTGATTTTTTTTTTTTTTGGTTGGGTTTCTCTTGTGAGACTCATTCTTGGTTTAGGGCACTAACCTAGTTGGTCTTCTCTGTTCTGGTTTCTGAGGTGCTTTCCCTTTGACGGCGTTTCTAGTGTTGTCGAAAGTTTCTGCCTTGGTTGTTGGTGTTTTCTAGTGCTGTCAGAAGTTTCTGTTCTTGGTGGTTGGCATTTTTTGGTACTCTTGAGCTATCGACGCCTTTTGGTGTTGGTATTTTTGGTGATCAGAGTTTTCTGTGGTAGTCATGTCAGGCGAAAACTCAAATGTTCGCTTTAATGAAAAGAATTATGCAAGTTGGGAATTTCAGTTTAGGATGTTTGTAAAAAGGAAGGAACCATGGGGTCATTTGGATGGGTCTTCTACGGCTCTTACTAATTCCAAAAAACTTAGTTCATGGGCCAGCAAGGATGCCAAGATTGTTTCCTAGCTATTAAGTTTTGTTGAACCACATATGGTCAACAATCTTCGTTTGTTCACTACTTCTAAGGAGATGTGGGATTATTTCAGGCGAGTTTATCATGTAGACAACACTGCTCGGAAGTTTCAAATAGAGTTAGAAATTGCCAACTACAGACAAGGTAATCTTTCTATTGGACAATTCTATGCTGGATTTCTTAATCTGTGGAGTGAATATTCTAGGATAGTTTATTCTAAAGTTCCAAAGGAAGCCTTAGCAAGGCTGCAAGTTGTCCATGCTGAGAGTCAAAGAGACCAATTTGTGATGAAGCTAAGACCAGAATTTGAGACTGCGCGGACTAGTTTGATAAACTGTAATCATGTTCTTCCCTTGGATGTGTGCTTGGGGGAATTATTACGAGAATAACAATGTCTTGCCACTCAACTTGGCCTAACTCAAGACACTGTGACTACTGAGATGGTTAATGTGGCATATGCTACTCAATGGAGAGGAAGATTCAAGACATACATAGAGTGCTACAGTGGCAAGGAGTTCGGGCATATTGCAAAGCATTGCATTAAGAAATTATGCAATTACTGCAAAAAGGAAGGGCATATCATTAAAGACTATCGCGTGCGACCTCATAATAGACAAGGTCAAGCATTTCACACTGCTATCCAATCCAATTTAGCTGTTGTCCCCTCTGTTCCTACTCCAAGACAGCAACCTACACTCGATTCTTCATTTACTCTTACACCTGAGATGGTCCAACAGATGATTGTCTCCGCTTTCTCTACCTTTGGCCTTCAAGGTAAGAGAATCTACTCATCTCTCCTTAGTTGGTTGACTCTGTGGCTTCCAATCATATGACTGGCAGTACAAATGCTTTACATGATGTTCGTAAGTATAAGGGTGACCAGCATATTCAAATAGCCAATGGTAGTACTCTTCCTATCATTGTAATTGGAAAGTTGGGATCTTCTTTCAACAATGTATTTGAATCACCAGAATTATCTACGAATTTAATTTTTGTTGGACAGTTGGTAAATAATAATTGTGAAATTCACTTTACTCGTAATGGTTGTTGTGTGCAGGATCAAGCGTTGGGAAAAGTGATCGTGAAAAGGCCTAAAGTGGGACGTTTATTTCCTTTACAGTTTTTCATTCATAATTTTGATTCCTTTGCTTGTACTGTTGTTGCTAATGATAGTAATGTCTGGCACAAGAAATTGGGGCATCCCAATTCTATTATTTTGACTCATCTTATGAAATATGGTTATTTGGGGAATAAAGATTCATTTTCTAATATGACTTCTGATTGTAGTTCTTGTAAACCTGGTAAGAGTAAATCTTTACATTTTCCTTTACAAGGTAGTCAGGCTTCCACATGTTTTAAAATTATTCATACTGATGTATGGGATGTGAGTCTTGTAATTTCTCATGCTCAGTACAAGTATTTCGTGATCTTCATTGATGAATATAGTCGTTTCACTTGGAGATATTTCATTCGATCTAAACTGATGTGTTCTCCACTTTTTAGGCTTTTGTTGCTTTTGTTGAGACCCAATTTTTTGTTTGTATTAAGATACTATGCTTTGACTTTGGGGGGAATACATGTCCAATGAGTTTCAAAATTATCTCAAAACCAAGGGTATTGTCTCCCAAAGATCTTTTCCTTACACTCCCTAACAGAATGGGGTCGTTGAGTGTATGAATCATCATCTTTTAGATGTTGTTTGTACTTTGTTGATTGAATCTTCTGTGCCTCCTAGGTTTTGGGTAGAAGACTTATCTACAGTTGTTTATTCAATTAATCTTCTACACTCTCAAAGTTTACAATTTGACTCTCTGTATTCTCGTTTGTTTGGTGTTGCTCTTGAATATTATTCTCTTCATATATTTGGCTGTTTGTTTTGTTCACTTGTCATCTATCGAACGTCACAAGCTTACTGCTCAGGCTGTTTGGTGTGTCTTCCTCAGGTATAGGTTAGCATATAAAGGGTTTGCGTGTTATGATGCAGATGCTAACAAACTCCGTATCTCTTGAAATGTGGTTTTCTTTGAAAACCAATATTTCTTCTAGTCTTGTGTTCTTAATGATTCTGCTTGTGTTCAGCTTCCTATTTTTGATGATATGTTTTGTCCTCTTGAACTCTTTAAGCTTGGGGTTGTGTACCAAAGATGTCACCCACAGTCTCCACTGCCCCTTCCTAACACTGAACAAGCGTCTGATCTCATCCCACCTAAACCTCAATGGTCCTCTCGAGTTTCATGTCCCCCGGATAGGTATGGGTTCTCACATACTGCTCATCAGGCTACTCTTGAACTACCTCTGTGCCCAAATCTTACTTTTAGGCTTCTACTCAAGCTTGATGGCGGCAAGTTATGCAAGAAAAACTTCAAGCTCTTCAGGACAACCACACCTGGGATATCGTCCCCTGTCCTGATAGAGTAAAACTCATTGGATGCAAATAGATATATACTGTTAGAGGACATGGTTGTAATTAGTATAGTTCATGAGTATACAATGGTCATTTGTATGTAGTATGTATAGGATGTTGAATGTAAATGAAAATACGAATTCATTCTCTCTCTCGGTCGACTACATGGTATCAGAGCAAAGTGTAGTCAGTTAGTGGTGGTTGTGCGACGGAGCTAGTGGTGCTTGTGGTTGTGCGACGGAGTTAGTGGTGGTTGTGCGACGGCGCAGTGGTATCACCGTCGTTGTCTGTGGTGGTTATCGCCGGCGACGTCGTTGTCGTTGGTGGCTGGTATCTGTTTCAAGTTTTTCCGGTGACCTCAGGTGCCGTCTCCGGTACTGGACACCAGAATCAAGATCGCCGGCGTTTTCTGTGCACACCGGTGTGTCTCCCGTCGTCATTGGCTGCCGGAATCCCTGTTTATCGCCGGCGACGTCGACGTCTCCGAGTGGTTGGTGGCAGGTCTCTACTATCCTGTCCTCGACTACGTTTGCCCCTAATCCGGAGTAAGGTCTTATTTCTATCCAGTATAACGTATGTTTGGTAACATGTATACGGTAAACTTATTCCTGTTTAGGATAAGTTATCCTCATTCGGGATAAGCTATTCCAGTTTAGGGTTAGTTTTTAAGCCGGTTCCGGAGATACCCGAAACGCACCCGATACAGGCCGAAACAACCCGGTATATACCCGAAACAGAGCGGTTCAGACCCGATACAGGCCGGTTCAGACCCGAAACAGGCCGATTTTGAACCGATACTTGCTTGTTTCGGCCGGTACAGGCTTGTTTTGACCAATACAGATCCGAAATTTGGGTTTTTAATCCCAATTTTTCATCCATATTTCATATGTTGTGTATTCTTGACTCCAAGTTGAATTGTTGTGATACTTTTCTCCATGACAACTAAATTTGAGTCAATGTCTCTTGCACCAAACATTAGTATGCCTATGACTTCGGTGAAGTTAAATGGAAAAAACTATATGTTGTGGTCAAAATCTGTTGAAGTGTTTTTGAAAGGCAAGGGTCTTTGTCGTACTCACTTGATTGATCCAATGCCTAACTCAGCTAGTTCTACATTTGCTCAATGGGAGCAAGAAGATGCTCAAATACTGTCCCTAATGTTGACCAGTATTGAGCCTAATATTTGCACCAGCTTAATACATTTTGACACTGCTCAAGAGGTGTGGAAGCATCTCAAACAGATGTATTCAGGTGCTGGGAACATAACCCGTATTTATGAGTTGTGTCAGCAATTCTTTGGGTTGGAACAGGGTGCTTTGGGCCTAGAAGAATATTATTCTCAAGTGATAAGCATATGTGAAGAACTCAGAATGTATCAACCTATCACTTCTGATGTTTCAAGTATGCTAAAACAACGGGAAGATTTTAATGTTGTTCGGTTCCTTGTTGGATTAAAACCTGAGTATGAGTCAGTGCGTTCTCAAATTTTGGCAAGTCCACAACTTCCTCCATTTCCTGATGTGTTCTCTCGACTTCAGCGAGCCACATTATCTGGACAAGGATCTCAGTTTTCTTCAGATCAGAGTAATGAGAGATCCGCTTTAGCTGCCTCCTATGTTGCTCCCGGTGGGCGTGGAGGCCGGAGTGGTAGAGGTGCACGTGGGGGGCGTGATACCAGAGGTAATCGCACTCGAGGTCGTGAATCTCGTAAGTGCACTCATTGTGGTCGCACTAACCACTCGGTGGACTATTGTTGGGATCTCCATGGTAGACCATCTGGATCCGTTAATCAAGCTATTTGCCAAAATGCTACATCACCGTCAACGAGTTCCGACCCGACTCCAGAGATGATTAGCATATCGAAGGATGAGTATGATCAGTTTTTGGCTCGCACACGAGCGACTTCATCTTCCATAGCTACTCATGCCCATTCAGGTACAGCGTCTGCCTGTCTTGTCTCATCTACTCAAGATCCATGGATCATCGATTCAGGAGCTAATGAACATTTGACCGGTTTGTCTTATTCCTTATCTAAGTTAGATACTTTGACATCTCCAAAGAGTGTTACTCTTGCTAATGGTTCTCTTGCTAAAGTTACAGGCATTGGATCCACTAAGCTCACCGATTCTATATCCTTGTCATCTGTTCTATATGCTCCTAGTTTTCCCTTTAGTTTGTTGTCCATTAGTCAAATTACTCAAACTCTTCAATGTTCTGTGACATTTTATCCCTCTGTATGTATCTTTCAGGATCTCAAGACGGGGAAGAAGATTGGTACGGGGCATGAAGCTGGTGGTCTGTATTACCTTGATGTCAAACAGTCACCCACTCGAGCCCTCACATCCTCATCATCTGCTTTTGAATGGCATTGTCGCCTTGGACACCCATCTCTTACTCTTTTGAAACGTCAAGTTAGGAATCTTGAAAATGCATCTTCCTTTCCTTGTGAAGCATGTCAGCTTAGCAAACACCATCGTGTGTCTTTTGTACCTCGAGTTGATAATCGAGCATCTAGTTCTTTTGAATTGGTTCACTCTGATATATGGGGACCAATCAACATTGTATCAAACAAGTTTCAGTATTTTGTTACATTTGTTGATGACTATTCTCGTATGACATGGTTGTTTTTAATGAAGGCACGATCTGAACTTCTTTCCATATTCAAAGTCTTTCGGAAAGAAATTAAAACTCAATTTAGACAAAAAGTTCAAGTTTTGCGTTCTGACAATGCTAAAGAATACAAATCTAGTGCCTTTGATACTTACTTAAGTAATAAAGGAATTGTTCATCAAACTTCATGCGCTTATACACCCCAACAGAATGGGGTGGCTGAACGCAAAAATCGACATTTGTTAGATGTAACCAGAGCACTTTTATTGCACATGCATGTTCCTAAACGTTTTTGGAGTGATGGTGTTCTTACTGCGTGTCACCTTATTAATCGTATGCCTTCGTCAGTCCTCGATGGTTCCTCCCCATTCTCCATCTTGTTCCCTTTGTCTCCACCTTTTTCTCTCCCTCCCAAAATCTTTGGGTGTGTTTGCTATGTTCATAACCTTGGCCCAGGCTTTGATAAGCTTGATCCACGTGCTACCAAGTGTTTCTTTGTTGGTTATTCTCGGACTCAAAAAGGATATCGCTGCTATAGTCCTACTCTTAGACGTTACTTTACTAGTGCTGATGTCACCTTTTTTGAGTCCATACCCTATTTCTCGACAACATCTTCAGTTGTTGAGTGTGATCCTCTACCATTACCTACTCTTACCCTTTCTCCTGCACACTCACCCACTTTTACCCAATCCTCCTCTATTCCTTCCCTTGTTCCTTTACAGGTGTACTCGCGTCGTGTGCGGCCCCCGGCTCCCATGCCTCCACCAATCTTGTCTCTATCTTCAGATCCTGAGTTACCTACTGCTTCAGACTCTCCACCTATTGCTCTCCGAAAAGGTACTCGTTCTTGTGTTACTCAACATCCGATTGCCAAATATGTCTCTTGTCATGCCTTATCTCCATCTTTTTCATGCTTTACTTCTCAACTTTCAAAACTTTCTGTTCCTAAGACAGTTCATGATGCTTTATCTGATTCGGAATGGAGGACAGCTATGAAAAATGAAATGAATGCTCTTCACCATAATGGGACATGGGATCTTGTTCCTCTACCACCTGGTAAACACCTTGTTGGTTGTAGATGGGTATATACAATCAAATTTCATTCTGATGGGTCTGTTGAACGTCTGAAAGCCCGCTTGGTTGCTAAGGGTTACACTCAAACTTATGGCATTGATTATGATGAGACTTTTTCCCCAGTTGCCAAAATTTCTTCTATTCGGGTATTGATCTCTCTTGCTGCTAACTTGGATTGGCCCTTATTTCAGTTGGATGTTAAAAATGCATTCCTCCATGGCGACTTAAATGAGGAAGTGTATATGGAGCAACCACCTGGGTTTGTTGCTCAGGGGGAGTATCGAGGTACTGTGTGCAAATTAAAAAAGGCATTATATGGTTTGAAACAATCTCCTCGAGCATGGTTTGGGAGGTTCTCTGATGCTGTATTAGCATTTGGTCTTCATAGATGCCAAACAGACCACTCGGTCTTTCACCTACACAGTGATGCAGGTCATATTTTGTTGGTTGTATATGTTGATGACATTGTAATTACTGGGAGTGACTCAGCTGGAATTGCTAGGCTGAAACAATTTTTACATGATCAGTTTCAGACAAAAGACTTGGGCAAACTTAGGTACTTTCTTGGAATTGAAGTCGGTAGATCTAAAAAAGGTATTAACCTATCTCAAAGAAAATATGTACTTGATCTTCTGGAAGAAACTGGCATGTTAGGTGCACGACCTATTGACACTCCTATGGACCTAAATCGTAAACTCTTGAAAGATGAAGGTGAGTTGTTTGGAGATCTGGGTCGGTATCAAAGACTTGTTGGAAAATTGAATTATCTTACTATCACTAGACCTGATATCTCTTATGCAGTGAGTGTAGTGAGTCAATTTCTACAAGCGCCCAGGGTCTCACATTGGGATGCTGTAATCCATATTCTTCGTTATCTTAAGCGAGCTCCTGGCCTTGGACTATTGTATAGACCAAATGGACACCTTAGAATTGAAGCTTTTTCAGATGCTGATTGGGCTGGATCTCCTTCAGATAGAAGATCGACTACTGGATATTGTACCTTTGTAGGAGGTAACTTGGTTACATGGAAGAGTAAGAAGCAAACAGTAGTAGCTCGGTCTAGTGCAGAAGCCGAATACAGAGCAATGGCTCACACTACTAGTGAGCTAACATGGTTGCAACACTTTCTTCAAGAGATTGGGTTTCCAGCTCCTGTCCCTCTTCAGTTATTTTGTGATAACCAAGCTGCAGTGCATATTGCATCTAATCCTGTATTCCATGAGAGGACTAAACACATTGAGATTGATTGTCACTTCATTCGGGATAAGATACTAAGTGGTGACATTTCTACACCCTTTGTGAAGTCTGCTGATCAACTTGCAGATATGTTTACCAAACCATTGTGTTGTAGTCGGTTAAAGTTTATTTGTTCCAAGCTAGGTTTATATGATATATATGCCCCAGCTTGAGGGGGAGTGTTAGAGGACATGGTTGTAATTAGTATAGTTCATGAGTATACAATGGTCATTTGTATGTAGTATGTATAGGATGTTGAATGTAAATGAAAATACGAATTCATTCTCTCTCTCGGTCGACTACATATACCATCAAGCTACGACCTAATGGCACTATAGAGAGGTATAAAGCTTGATTGGTGGCTCTTGGGAATTGTTAGGAGTATGGCCTTGATTATGAGGAGACCTTTAAACCCGTGGCCTAGATGACTACTGTACAAACTATTATGTCTATCGCTGCTTCTAAAGGATGGTCTTTTCAGTAGATGAACGTGAAAAATACATTCTTACATGGGGATTTGAAGGAAGAAATATATATGACTCATCCTTGTATGTTCACTCACTCCTCTTCTGAGGTTTTTTGGTTGAAGCGGTCTCTGTATGGATTAAAGCAAGCACCGCGTGCATGGTTTGAGAAGTTTCGTGCCACTCTTCTTGATTTTTATTTTACTTAGAGTCGGTTTGATTCTTCTCTCTTTCTTAAGAGGACTGCCATTGGACTTGTTGCACTTTTAGTATATGTGGATGATATTATTATCACAGGGTCTAATCCTCAGTTGATTGAGCAATTAGAGCAACATCTCAAAACTACCTGTCATATGAAAGATCTTGGCCCACTTCGGTATTTTCTTAGTCTTGAGGTGCATTCTTGTCCCAGTGGTATGCTTTTGCATCAGCACAAGTATACCTAAGAGATTCTCACCTTGGCTGGTCTTCAGTCTGGGAACTTAGTACTTACACTTCTGGAGGTCAATTTGAAGATTTGTAAAGAGGAGGATGAACTATTATCTGATCCATCCTTGTATCAACAGCTAGTATGGAGTTTGAATTATTTGACAATTACTCAATCAAATATTTCATTTGCTATACAGTAGGTCAGTAAGTTTATGTAGGCTCCTCGTCACTCTCATTTAGCAGCAGTACGACGGATTCTTCGATATCTCAAGGGTACGTCTATTAAAGGGTTATTATTTTCTACTGGGAACTTCATACAGTTAATGGGTTATAGTGATGCTAATTGGGCCGATTATGTGGATACTCGCTGTTCAGTTACTGGTTGGTGCATGTTCCTTGGTGATGCTCTTATTGCTTGAAAGAGTAAGAAGCAAGATTGCGTCTTGAAGTCTTCTACCAAATTTGAGTATCGTGCTGTGTTGTTAGCATGTTCAGAGATTGTGTGGCTTCGGGGTTTGTTAGGAGAACTTGGTATCTCGCAGCTTACTCCTACTCCTCTTCATGCGGATAACACAAGTGTTATTCAGATTGCTGCCAATTCAGTATTTCATGAGTGCACCAAGCACATTGAAGTAGATTGTCATTCCATTTGTGAAGCACTTGATCAACTTGCGATTACACTTCCTCACATTTCCACCGAACACCAGACTGCTGATGTCTTTACCAAGGCTCTATCTCGCCATCGCCGCCAATTCATGATTGACAAATTGATGCTTTTTGATCTACCAACATCAATTTGAGGGGGGATGTCAACGATGTATATATGACAGTCATGTATATATGGCAGTCAATGTATATATGTATAGGATATCATTTTGTTAGGTACTAGGCTGCTGTACAATTTCCTTAAATCATTACCTTATTAACTGATTATTTGTAGGCTGTAATTAAGGGGTTTCTTGGCCATTTAATGAGAAGGAAACCTCCATTGAGGGGCATTGAAACCATTTTGACAATCAAAATGTATAATTATATGTTTGTCTCCATTCTTTATGCCTTTCCTCTCTACTTAAATTTTTTTGTCTTTGCAACGTGTATATGAAACATTGAACCCATCCATCAATCTCTTACAAGTGTTGTAATGAGAAATTAAGAACACAGGATCATTTGCTACCTTTTACGCTTTAGTGGCTTCCCATTAATCCACGTTTTACCATTATTTATGATTTCAGATTTTAAGGACCAGTTAAAGAACTTGTTATATTATTTATGTCTCGGAGAAAAAAAAAAAGGGTTGTACTCATTGATCTCGGTAGCTCATTTTTAATGAACTCAGCAACTCGATTTTTTTTTAGTACCACCTACTTTAGATCAGTCTTCCCATTAAAAACTGAATTCAACATGGCAAAAGAATGGAGTCACCATTCACCGTTGAACACATTTTTGCATTATGACTAATACAATCTACTTCATTTCTCCATGGCTTGAAAAGAAACTCTCTTTTATATGCCCAAAATGATTATTGATAGCGATTGTGTGAAGTTTTGGCCAGATCCTCTGTATGGAAGTTCTGGGAACGTCATTCAACTTTCAGTTTCTCTACCGAGAATAAAATAAGTTATTCCCTTCCCATCTCTAATCATTAAACTTATCGTTCTCTTTGGTATTGAGAATGTTGATTGCCTATTTCCACCAATTCTCTCTATTTTATACCAACCTGTTTCTCTCAAAAGAGCAGTCAAAAGTTCCATTTCTTCCTAATTTGCGAGCATGGTTAATAGTTAGCAGTTGATCTGCAGAAAATCATTACTTGCTTTGAAAAGTGATCCTACCCTTCAAATCTTATAAACTTTCTTTACCTGCCATACACTAGAGCACGCCCTAATGGTATTGTGAACCAACTGTGACGTTTGATTCGTCATATATTTTTATATATGTTGTTAATATTCCTACTGAAGTTCCTATCTTTTATAACTGAGGGTGGAAAATTAGAAAAGGTGAATATGTTGCCAAAGAATTTCCAAGACCCAGAAGAACAAAAGCAGATGCTCAACTCCTTATCCTTCGTACTTCAATAGGCTTGCCGGAGTTTACATGCTGTCATTGACAAAGAACCACTTGATGAGGAAGAAATCATATACCCAGTTAAGGTAATGGTAGTTGCTTCAGATGTTAGAAATAAGAAAGAAGAAGTTCAGAAATCATGATCTTCTCTGAAAGAGACCTCTCAGCAAGAGTCAGCGCGGATTGCCTATATGATAGAGGCCCAGCAGAAAGGCAAAGGCGTGTCCATCTCCTTGGAGTATCAAAAGGAAGAACTTAATGAAGAATTCAAGGTGATAACCCCCCGGCTGACACTCAGGGGGTAGTTTCACGCAATGGGCAGGTCTTTTCAGAATTTGGGCAACTTCAGCAATGTTCTAGATCCAAAGGTAGTGTTGATGGTGATGGAGATTCTTATTCTTCACGCGGGCATAGCTCATCATGTGGTAGAAAATCAGGCGAGAGGAGGACCAAGATTGAGAAGACTATCAGCTTGCCTTGTTCTCCAGCAACACTTTGCATGGAGCCTAAAAGATGCTGCTAAAAGTATTGGTGGTAGGAAACTAACCATTTAGATTAAAGTCAGAAGTACCTGATACAGTATAAGTTTATTATCTTACACACGTAAATTTATGAAAATTAATTGTTCTTATAAAAAAACATTATTAAAAGTGATCCAGTTTCTAAAGAAAATTTCTCAATGTGTATCTTCAGCAGAATTTAAGCTGCATTTTAACAGAACTCAAACCCTCGATTAAGCAAAAATAATCTAATAACTTTGTTCTTAACTCATCCTTATACATATATGGATCAGTTAGGTTCTAGCAACTCGTTTTGCTTGCAGTGTGCCCCAACGACTCTGAAAAGGATAGGAAGGCAACATGCTTTACGCGATACCAATGATTATTTTTTATTGGCGATGCAGAGTATAAGGTTGGTGGTGGACTAATATCTAAGCTACGAGATACAGTTGCGAAGGCGATGGCAGCAAGCAGAGTTTGATGATCTTGACCAAATTGAAGAAGGGGGAGATGCTGAAAGAGAACGCCAGGAGGGAGAAAGCAGACACCAAGGAGAAATTGAGAAGCTTGAAAAAGGTGGCTCACACTAATTGATTCAAGATTTTATTCCAACCTGTCCATCTCGTTCTGTTTTGTTTCACCACACGAGCTTTTGAAAGAATTATTGAGGTTTAGACTAGCT
Source organism: Juglans regia (assembly GCF_001411555.2). NCBI lineage: Eukaryota > Viridiplantae > Streptophyta > Magnoliopsida > Fagales > Juglandaceae > Juglans > Juglans regia. The sequence continues at coordinate 7,304,849 of NC_049913.1, forward strand.
CAGGCAAGTGATATCTATCAGGTGCCTCGCATCTGTATCAGAGTTGCATTATACTCATCTGTATCGAAGACGTGAGGAAGAGGGTTTCGGGGGAGAAGAAGGGTTACGGGAGGAAAAAGGTTATAGGGGGAGAAGAGGAAAGAGGGAAAAGAGAGAAGAGTTTACTTGGATCTGTACTTATTGTAATCTGTATAAGCTGGCGACGTGTTTATTTTTCTCTGGTGGGTGTGAAAATGAAAGTTATACCTAGGACTAGGACTGTTCATCCGGGCCGGATTTTTTCCCGGCCCGGTCCGGAACCCAGAAACCGGGTTTGAAACCCGGTACCCGGATTTTTTTTTATTTTTAAAAAGCCGTTTTGATACCGGTTATATTCATCTCCACCCCCCGCGTCTCTCTCGCTCGCTCTCTCGTTACGCTGCGAAAACCAAACACAGAAACCCCCCTTGAGCCCGTGACGCCGTGAGCCGTGACCCCATAACCGTCCGCCGCTCGTCCTCGCCGCATCTCGGTCGCTGCATCTCGGTCACCGTCGGCCTTTCCCTCTAGGGCATTGTTCACTTGTTTGGGTACTCTCTCTCTCTCTCTCTGTGTAACTATGATTCTGTGCGTCTTGCTTGCTTGTACTGGGTAGAGTACTGGGTTTGGTTTTAATTGTTAGGGGAATATCCAACTTGATTTTATTTGTTGGGTTTGGTTGTTCTAACTTGCTTGTAACTATGATTCTGTTGCATTGTTTTGTTGCCTCTCTTTTTTTATAAATGAGGTTTTGAACAAGGTTAATTTTATTTATTATATCGGGAGAGTAGGTTTGCACTTTTGTTGGGCTTTACATTTCTGAAGTTTAATTTGCAACAGGACATCTCCTGTTTATAAAATTCAATGGCCAGTGTTGCCTCATGTTGGCAATCTAGACCCCTCCGTTTGGTAATGGAGCAGACAACATGGTACGTGGAGACGAGACTACCTAACGTAGTTTGGTATCTCCAAAGCAAAGCAAAACTAGTTGTAAATTCGAAAGTTGAGATCATACTGTCAAGAAAATCCATTCATTAGAAGCATTACAACTTATATAACTGCTAAGGGTTCCCAATAAGAGAGATCGAGGAATTTAAGAATATATTACGGAATTTTCATAGTGTTTGACTGTTTGTAATGTGGTGTTCTTTATGAAATAGCCAAGTCTGATTGTCGTTCTATTTGGAACTGTAGGACAATTGTTTGTAAAAAGTACACTATTAGAAAGTCAAGTGAGATGTTTTGTAATGTGGTGTTCTTTACGGAAATAGCCCGTTTTATGCATAGGTTACCCAAGCTCAAGAAGAAAAGCTCATAAATGATCCATAAGAAACAATATATCCCATGAAATAAAAGGGAACAGTGCACTAAAAGACCTCATTAAAAGAAAATGTTGGTCCTAAACCATACACCTCATTATTTATGAATTATCTGTTTGGTTTCATGATTCGTTTGACTTTGAATTGTTTGAAAAACATTCATGACTGAAAAAGCATTGGATGTTTTAATAAAATTTCCAACTGCATATAAATACCTGTGAATGAATTAAGTTAGCTTAGTTATCAGCAAATTCATTGTATTTATTAAATTGTATGTTAAGTTTTACGAACTTCACACTGAAGTTACCCTAAAAGGTCAAACTCAAGTATCATCTTATCTTTATTGTTAAGAAAATAAGAATGATATGGAGTGTATGTAATTCAAAAATTACAATTTTAGGGGCTTTTATCCGGAACAGGCAATTTATATGAGTTTCAGGATAATTCACCTATAAATTCACCTATAAATTCACCTATGAATGTTTCCTCGGCACAACACCTTAAACACACATACTATCAAAAGGATTATTAATAAATCAAAATATCACAAATGAAAGACACAGAAAGTGAGAAAAACAAACAAAGGTTACCATTGAATGATCAAATAAGATAGCAAGCAAAAATGGTCTTACTCTTGGATTAGCTAGTTTTGGTCCAAAAGTACTTCAAGTATAACAGCTTGGTCATAAAAAGACAACACCTGCATATTGAAACAAACATTACTGCATTACAATGTTTAATTGTCCGAGCATAACAGCACATACAACCATCTAAGTTTCACCACAATCACCCAATGCAGTTCTAATGGTCTGCATCAAAAGAGAAAAAAGAAGGAAAAAAACTCTATTTGTTTGTGCATAAACCTTTATGTGAAGGTCTATACACAAACCTTTACGGAAATAGCCCGTTTTATGCATAGGTTACCCAAGCTCAAGAAGAAAAGCTCATAAATGATCCATAAGAAACAATATACCCCATGAAATAAAAGGGAACAGTGCACTAAAAGACCTCATTAAAAGAAAATGTTGGTCCTAAACCATACACCTCATTATTTATGAATTATCTGTTTGGTTTCATGATTCGTTTGACTTTGAATTGTTTGAAAAACATTCATGACTGAAAAAGCATTGGATGTTTTAATAAAATTTCCAACTGCATATAAATACCTGTGAATGAATTAAGTTAGCTTAGTTATCAGCAAATTCATTGTATTTATTAAATTGTATGTTAAGTTTTACGAACTTCACACTGAAGTTACCCTAAAAGGTCAAACTCAAGTATCATCTTATCTTTATTGTTAAGAAAATAAGAATGATATGGAGTGTATGTAATTCAAAAATTACAATTTTAGGGGCTTTTATCCGGAACAGGCAATTTATATGAGTTTCAGGATAATTCACCTATAAATTCACCTATAAATTCACCTATGAATGTTTCCTCGGCACAACACCTTAAACACACATACTATCAAAAGGATTATTAATAAATCAAAATATCACAAATGAAAGACACAGAAAGTGAGAAAAACAAACAAAGGTTACCATTGAATGATCAAATAAGATAGCAAGCAAAAATGGTCTTACTCTTGGATTAGCTAGTTTTGGTCCAAAAGTACTTCAAGTATAACAGCTTGGTCATAAAAAGACAACACCTGCATATTGAAACAAACATTACTGCATTACAATGTTTAATTGTCCGAGCATAACAGCACATACAACCATCTAAGTTTCACCACAATCACCCAATGCAGTTCTAATGGTCTGCATAAAAAGAGAAAAAAGAAGGAAAAAAACTCTATTTGTTTGTGCATAAACCTTTATGTGAAGGTCTATACACAAACCTTTACGGAAATAGCCCGTTTTATGCATAGGTTACCCAAGCTCAAGAAGAAAAGCTCATAAATGATCCATAAGAAACAATATACCCCATGAAATAAAAGGGAACAGTGCACTAAAAGACCTCATTAAAAGAAAATGTTGGTCCTAAACCATACACCTCATTATTTATGAATTATCAATTTGGTTTCATGATTCGTTTGACTTTGAATTGTTTGAAAAACATTCATGACTGAAAAAGTATCGGATGTTTTAATAAAATTTCCAACTGCATATAAATACGTGTGAATGAATTAAGTTAGCTTAGTTATCAGCAAATTATTAAGTTGGTAAATTACCATGTTAATTTTTATCAATATAATTTTGGAAATGAAGGATTTCGTAGTTAAGTTCCTGATTTGGATCATTTCGTACCTCGTATTTACATTGCACAATAAAAAATAAAAATAAAAACACTATTATCTCTAAATTTTCTCTGATTGAATTTTAAAGCAATAAGTCAGTTGCTTTGGCAAAATATCCTTGCTATTGAATTTAAAAGCAGTGATTAGGATTTACGAATCTACCTAGCATATCAGATACATGTTAAGATCAGACAAAAAAAAGCATGCCACTCTGGTCTCTACAGTCTAAAGCTTAAACGCCTGTTATTTCTTACGATTTTTCTGTTTTAAAACCTTTTAGGGCTAGAAATTGTCATTGCTTAGTTTTTCAACGTTGCTGTTTCTCCTTTGAATGATTTCAAACAACGGAAATATACTGTTGGATCTTTACCAAGATCGTGGTGACTGTCTTTCATTTCCTTTTTTCTGCATATAATTAATTTTATGTTAGGGAGGTTAATCATTTTCATTTGTATATCTTTAAGTAAATTATTTATGTTTTGTTTTTCTCCAGGAAAGTCTTAGGCTGCTTAAGCAACCTAGATGTACAGGAGACTCCATGGGTTCAGAAATTGATACTCTCAAGGAGAGGTTAACATCCATGCTTGGTCAACTCCAAACAGAGTGTGGCATTCTTGAAAGAATGGCGTACAAGAACAAGAACCAGCATCGCCGTTGCTCGTATTTCCAGTATATTTTGAAGGTTCTTATTCTTTCCTTTAAAGATGCTTACCCTTTTTCGGTTTCTGCTGATGAAAATATTAAAAAAGAGAAGGGATTTGTTACTAGTATGTGCTAAATATGCAAAAATCTCACTTCAAGTTTGCCAAATAGCTTTAAATTGGCCAAGTTCGCCGGTGAGATTTAGTTGGGTAGCATACAATGAGTTTTTTTTCCCTACTTTAGCAGCCAAATAGGGCACTGGATTCTACTTGTTATGGAATTCTTATTGATTTGGGCACTTTTCCTTACTTCTTTTGTGATGTTAGGTTAGGAGGGATCTAAGGCTGCTGAAATCAACTAAATTGGAGGAGTTAGTAGATTCTTGCTTTTTGGTTATCACTGGAAAGAGACCTAAACAAAAGCTGCACCTTTTAGAAAGGTAAAATTTTCGTTATCTTATATTAAACCTCTAATTAATAGGTGGGTTGTATCATGAGTATCATGAGCTTGCAAATACTTTGATTAGTGTTTATTTCCTGTGAAACACAATGCATGTATATGTAACTGTATATTATGGTTGTCTTCACCTTAGAATTGGGATTGTTGTAAAAAAACTAAGGCTTTCCGCTAAGCCTTAGTTTGTTTATGCTTATGCTAAACCATAGTTTTTTAATGCCTTTCATAGTAGGGAATGGTATTTGTAGTTTACTGAAACTAAATCAGCATCATGTATTTGGGAGTTCCTACTTATAAAAAAAATGTATTTGGGAGTTCCTTTTGAATTTGGTACAACTTGGTAAGAAAATGTCCATAAATGCTCATACGGATTTTGATGAGCATGTATGAATGTTGGCTCTGGTAAGGATAAGCACGATAGTTCATGGATGAGAAACACAATACATATCTTAGATTGCAAACAATTAAACATAATGGATTTGTCTGCATATAAGAGAGCATTATCAGGTGACAAAAAGGGTTGAGTCACCGATCACACATTTAGAGTAGTCATGATGACTTCTGTACTTTTATTAACGGGTTTCAATAGAGGGACGAAAGTTGGACACTTTCCATTTTAAAAGAAGAGGGATGCTTTAGAGATGGAGGTCTAAGGCATGGATGCATAGGATCGGGTTTTACCATGTAGAGATAAAATCTGTTGGATGTAGATTAGGTTTAAAAATCTTAAATGCACTTGTCCTATATTGTTTTGCCTACTCCTTGGCCTACCATCTACCTTCCTATCCCCATGCTATTATATAAACTGGAATGAACAAAATTAATCCAATTTGTTAGTATTGTAATTGGATCAAAGTACCTTCTCTACCGTCTGAACTGTAATTGCCTTTTTAGTTTATTATGGCATCTTAAAATCAGTTTTGGGAATAAAAAAGATGAGCTTTGACTCTTTCTATCTAGATATGTCATGCATGACCTCATTTCCCAATATTTATGAGATAACCTCATCTTTATATGGGCTATGTGGTTAGTTTCTACTTATTGATTCATTTTGTCCCAGTTTAAAGAGGAGAAAATGTGATGGTGGAAAACATAATTTCATGGAACGACTTCTGGGAGCTGCACGACTACTCTCACTGGTACGGTCATGCTTTTCTCTTATGCTTCCCATCTTCTTTGCCCACCTTGGTCACTGAAGTTATTACTTGTTCTCGCTGCTGCCTTTTCTATTCCAAGGTTGTTTTGACTAAACATGGACATCTCTCTCTCTCTCGTATTTAAGCTACTGAAGTAGAGATTTCATCCAGATGTTTTTTCTTCATCAAGGAGCAGTTTTGTGTGGATTTCTTGAATTTTGTAATCATATGTGCCTTGTTTTTCATGCAGATTGTTGAGCCAATATTGATGGCAGCTGCGTATCCTATTTATTGGTTAAAGAGTTACTTGTCCATATTGTTTATAAGATCGAATATTTGTTTTTGAAAGTTGTCCTTTTTTCATATACATGTTAGAGCTTTTGGCTGTACTTCAACTCCTATGACTCCTTATTTTCTGTTATCAAGCATCTACACAAACACAAAATTTCCCTTTCTTATAATTATCGCAAAAGAGAAATATTTACATTTCTTATATTTTACCACCTTTTCTTGTGCTGTTGTTATGTTGGTGTACTCTGTGGCTTTAAAACTTGCCAACAGATTATTTGCCAGTTAATGCAAGAATAGTTTTTCAAGCTTTTTTTTAAATAGATTTTCGGAACTTGCTTCATGTGATACATCTTTTCTTTTCTTTTTTTCCAAACAAGCAAAAAAAGTATCATTTTCATCCTTGACCACTCCGCAGTGAGATATCTATCTTGCTTGCTCGATCCTTTTTCATGGGATTTTCTATGACTATGTTGGCTCTGCTCGCACGCCTTCGAGTTTTGGTTCAGCAAGTACGTATGTTTCGGGTCTTGTTCTTGAACTTTTTGAGAGTCGACCTTTGCACTTTTAAATTTTTAGTTAGTTTTAGGCATGTCAACTCGTTGATCCTGTTTATCTATGTAACAATCCCATCTTGAATAACCATATTCCTGGAGGATGAAATTTGGATTTTTTTATTAGTAAATTTGGATATTATATGAGAAGAATAAAGTTATAGATGTATGGCATGGTTACAGAGGTTATTTACTGGCAGCATTTAGAAATTGAAATAAATTGAACTAGCTTTGGTTTCAGGCAACAATCTCACCTGCCCGACTAACAAAAAGTATTTATTATTTTGGGCATAAACGTTAGCAATCTGCAGAAAAGATAGTAGTCTCCTTGTGACTGTCCTTTAGGAATAAGTGTATAAACGCTTATATTGATGGGTTAGCATTGTGGAGTCTTGACCTCTTAATTCTTATATTTGTATTGGAGCTGCCTGCTATCAGTATGCAACTAAGCTAGTCTTCCAATTAAACTTCTATTTATGTTCCTTGTACAGATACTACATGATGTAGTTTCAATATTCAACATGGTTTATTCTATCTCCCAGAAGAAGCAATCTGTGAAGATAAACCAGGAAGGAATTGAGGTTGGTCCACACCTCTTAATTCCTTTGGTCAATTTCTCTTTTTAACGCCTTTTTACTTATAAAAGTTTTTATAAGTTACTTTTTCTTGTCCTGCTATGACCCGTTCAGGTCTTCAGGGAGTTTTATCCTACCAATGAGGAAGTTGTTACCTTAGAGTGTGTATGGAAATCAGATAAGTTTGTATTACTTGAGAGGATGTGTAAGAGCAATACTGGAAGCCCAGATGAGGATCTTATAGAAGATGCATCTTTGGGAGCATCAGCTGTAAAGTATCTAAATGTCGAGTCTTTTCTTGGAGGTAAGCATATCTCGTGTTTTCTTCTGATCCCCCCCTCCGCTTGATCATTCACTTTTTCTTCTTTCTTTCTTTTCTTTAAAAGCCAGCTTCGGTTGTAATTACATTTTCCCTACATCTTACTGCTTATGGAGCAAGAATATCCCTTATTCATTCACATGTTTCTTTACACCTTATGCTTTTCTTATTCTGATGTAATAAGTTTTAAGATTGCTTCCTATTTTGTGCAAGTCATCAGTAAACGGTGGCTTTTTCTGCTATTGATCAGCTGAAATGTGGCTTGCTTGCATAGTTTTTCATTTGTTGCATTAGATTTATACTTTTAAATCAGAGACCAAGACTAGCAATCCCCATAAGATGAACTCTAATGACATTTATTGCCAAAGAGTGACTTCATTTATCAGAGTCAAGATGAGTAGAGTACAAGCGTCGAAGGAATCCCATATACCCAGGATTTATGATACATTAAAAGTACATTACTATGTGCATGATAGACTACATTATGATGCATGTAAACTGTGTACCATTATTAAGGAGTCTTGATGCTTTTACTTTCTAGCAACTCCTGAATGTCTCTTTTGTAGACGATGAACTTGTTCCCAAGAAGGTGGATTCAGATCAAATGGGTGAAAAAGGTCCATCTCACGTCAAGGCACTGAGGACTGATTTGCTCGCAAGCCCTCCCATGGAGAGTGACAATAGGAAGGCAGTTGAAGATTGTAGGGAAGTTGGAGATGTTTCAGGAACTGCAGCCACACCTTGCAAGAAACTACTGCAGGAAGTGAGTTTGCTTACAGCCTCAAAGCCCTCTCCAAGTTCAAACACTTCGATACTCAAATCCGGGTCAAGAAAAGTAGCATTCGTCTCTGTGAAAAATCCTCCAGCATTAACGGGTAATGTGAAAGATCTGCCAGTACCTGGCTTTAAAGGTGAGGACAACGCAGATCCATTTTTCAGCTTGCTCATTGATGGAAATGTGAAGGATAGTCTCCTCTAGTTACTAATCCTTTGAATAGGATTTTTTTTATTTTTTTTATTTTGAATGATAGTATATTTTTCATATAATTCTTCGACTTCTCTCATCCGTTCAATAGGAAAATTTATAGGTGAATTATCCTGAAACTCATGTAAATGCCTGTTCCGGATAAAAGCCCCTAAAATTGTAACCAATGAATTCTTTTAAAAAACCGCTGAATCAAAAAAAAAAAATCAGAATAAAAGAAAAGAAAACAATTGAGACAATGTTTTTGAATTACATACACTCCATATCATTCTTATTTTCTTAACAATAAAGATAAGATGATACTTGAGTTTGACCTTTTAACTTTCTTAGGGTAACTTCAGTGTTAAGTTCGTAAAACTTAAAGCCATGATTTTCGTTTCAACGACTTAGGTATTGTAACCTCAACATACAATTTAATAAATACAATGAATTAAGGAGAGAGACCGAGAACTCTCTCTATACAAAATCTGAATTAAGAATTACGGTTAAAATTTAAAAACTTTACCATGAAGTTACTTAATTCATAGAGAAATGTCGAATGCCAAAACAAATTATAATAATTTACTTGTCTTGTTAATGTGATATATTAGATTGTAATGTCTTTTTATTGTAAAGCAAATATGATGCAAGGCATTAAACCATATTAGTTTGTAAATTTTTTATTTCTAAGATTTTTCTAGACTTGGCACTTTCTTTCTTAGCATATGCAAAAAGAGTTTACACCTTTCACGCTTCTTTAGGCATCTCTTTGTACATTCATTTTATACGTATTCATTCCTTATATTAATTTATGAGATAACTGACTTCGTTTGTTTTCATAAAAAATTTTAATTCATCTCATCTCATTTAATTATTATAATTTTTTAAAATTCTTACACAAAATAAAATAAACAATTCAATTTTTTCAACTCTCAAAATAAGAATAAAATTAAAAAAATATATTCTAATAATATTTTATTCAACTTTTTAACTTTTTAACTTTTTTCTTAATTCTTATCTTATCTGTAAGAACAAACGAGGCGTTAAGATTCGCTGCATTTTCATTCTCTATGAGGGAGGGTCAAACGCTGGAATTTTGTTTTGTTGGAATCTCTCAAAAATAGAACCAGTCAACCATTAATATAAGAAGGAGCAACTTATTTTTTATTTTTTATATAATTTCTAAAATGATAGGGAGAGCTAGAGACAGAATGTTCATTCTGTCTTGTACCATAATAAGTTCTCCTTGATATGAAGCACAAATTGAAATGTCAGGCAACGAATTTGGTCTTGATGAAGAATAACTGAAACCTCTAATTGAAGTCTCCTTTGTCAGAGAGAGTTCTGGCAAGGATCTAAACTTCACAAAAAAATATATGTAATATTAAAATGTATTAAATCACAATTTCCTACCTACCCATTTTCATAAAACTTGATAAAAAGCACCTCCAAAACATTTTCATTGGACTGAGTTGTACCGAATCAAAGTTATTTAACTAGATTTATAAAATTAAGGACCCTAATCATTCTTTGGACCATCAATACCGAATCAAAGTTCCAATATGGCATTAAAGAAAAATAAATTAAAAGTAAGAAGTTCTATTATGTTCATGTACTCAGATATTTAAGTGCAATTTACCTTATTGAAAAACTAAAACCAGAAAAGGAAGTTTGTAATAATAAGCATATTAAGTTAGATTATTTCTTCTTCTTGAGTTTGAACCCTAAACAAATACTTAAGCTCAAAACAAAATACTGAAGTTAAAAATAGTTTGCTTAACAATGTAATAGACAGCCTCTGTTTTAGTCTGTTTTACATGGCATTTTGTGTTAATCATACGGGAGACATAAAACAATCTGAAGACTAATAAGTTTTATGTTGATGGTATTAGACACATATTACCAATTTGGGTAGTAGGGGCCTGGTGCCACTACCATATATGGAATGTTGAGATTTTTTTTGGTGGGTTAAGTCTGCTTTTTGTCAAATCCAAGGATCAATAAAATGGGTTGAAATCTTTGGACTTTATTTATTTTTTTTTATTTTTTTTATCAAGAAGAAGAAGAAGAAGAAGAAGAAGAGGAAATCTTTGATGACTAGAAATTTTTAAAATGTTACTTTCTATTCTGTTCTTTCATGCATATTTTGGAAGCTTTTGAGTGATATGATATCTAAATGACTAGAAAGGAAAGTTGGAGAGGAGCCATCACAATAATGTTGGCTGGGCAAGATTTGATGCCTGAGACACAACATTGATGAGATTTATGCATGTAAATAGTAATTGAAAAACAAAAGATGCTTAAATATTTATTTTCTGGGCATTGTGTTTATTAGTTGTCCTGCTTTGTTTGTCTTACCAACAGAAGTTGTTCACATAGATTCATATTTTGTGTACATGCAACCTATTGAGACTAGAGTTCATTATGTTGACTGTTGAGTGTTAATCGTTAGAATAATCCAGATTATATTAGTGTTTGATTATTTATTATATTGTGTTTGGTATTTTTTATTACTCAATAACAGATGGAAGAAAATTCTGTGAGTTGTAATATTGGTACGACTCAAGGGATTGGTGGTGACTCATCGTCTATTCCAGTGGATATGGAGGAGCATGGGAGTCTTCCAACTCATTCATCCACATATACACAACAGACTTCCCATTCCATTCCACCTTTACCAAATAAAAAAAAACACCTAGTAACCAATCGGTGGTTTGTGAATAATTTACTAAAGTGCAACCTATTGACCACGATAACCCAAAAGCTCAGTACAATTATTGCGCTAAGCTATACAGTTGCCACTACAAGAATGACACTTCATCTATGCTGCATCACCTCCAGAATGCATGTGAAACTTCCCCTCTTAGACTTAAAGGAGTTGGAAAAAGTCAATCTAGTGTTAAGAGGGATGCAGAGGGAAGAGTGTGTAGCCCACAAGGTATAGTGAAGTATGATGCAGAAAAACTTAATGTGTCAACCGCTAAATTTTTTATTAGGTGTGAATTACCTTTTAGGCTAGTGGAGCATGAAGGGTTTGTTGAGTTCGTGACTGATTTAGAGTCTCGATTTACTTTGCCATCCTGAATTACTTTAAAAATGGATTGTATTAAATTGTATAACGAATAGAAGATACAATTAAAGAAATTGTTGGATGATCAAAGAATTTGTCTTACCACCGATACCTGGACGTCGGTGTAAAATATGAACTACATGTGCATTACCGCACATTTTATTAATTGCAATTGGAGATTGCATAAAAAAATATTTAAGTTTTGCCAAATTCCTGACCATAGGGGTGAAACTATTGGGAGTGTGTTAGACTTGGGATTGCATGAATGAGGTGTTGATAAAATTTTGACCATCACAGTTGACAATGCCTTCTCAAATGATGTTGCTGTTGATTACATGAAAAGGAGAATAAAAGACAATGATTGTACTATATTGGGTGGTGAATTTCTTCACATGCGGTGTGCTGCCATATATTGAATCTGATTGTTATGGATGACTTGAAGGATGTTTATGAATTTGTAACAAAGATTAGGGATGCCGTCAGGTATGTGAAATCTTCGCCATCAAGATTTGCGAAGTTCAAGGTTTGTGCGGCAAAGGAAAAGATCATTGGGAGAATGATTTGCTTGGATGTTCCTACTAGATGGAACTCCACATATTTGATGTTGAGTACCGCTGAAAAATATAAACAAGCATTTGATCAATTTATTTTTGTGGATGAACATTTTGTGAACCCCACTAGTGATGATTGGAAAAATGCAAGGATTTTTGTAGAGTTGCTGAAAATTTTTTATGATGTTACATTGAACATTTCTGGTTCTTTGTATGTGACTGCTAATGTATATTTTGAACAACTTTGTACAATTGAAGATGTATTAAATGATATGTGCTTGAGTAGTGATATTATCACTTGTACTATGGGCATAAATATGAGAAGTAAATATGACAAGTATTGGGGTAACACAAATAGGTTCAACTTAATGATATATGTCGCTTTTGTGCTTGATCCACAATACAAAATGATGGCAATGAAGTTTTGGTTGCAAAAGTGCAAAGGGTATGAGTTGGCAGATAAGATAGAGGACAAGGTTAAACTCATTTTAGGCCGCTTGATCGAGCAGTATAACACATTTCGTGTGACTAGTGGAGGGAGTTCTAATGTGGCTCAAGGGAGGCCAAACACTAGTAGTGGGGGGAGTTTTAATGAGCCAACACTGCCTCCGACTAAATTTCAGATCATGTTCACCAAATTCCTTGAGGAGCAGGGTGTTATGGCGTTTAGATCGGAGCTAGATAAGTATTTGTCTGAGGCATGTATAAATAACTTGTTCGGTTTTGTTCTCTTAGATTGGTGGAGAGTTAATGCCGCCAATTATCCTGTCCTTGCTGAGGTAGCACGTGATGTGTTAGCAACCCTCATTTCCACTATTGCCTCGGAGTTTGCATTCAGTACTGGAGGACGAATATTGGATCCTTTTAGGAGTTCATTGTCTCCAGAAACTGTCGAAGCTCATTTTTTAATATTTTTTTAGATGATCATCTAGCTTCATTTTCAACAGAAGATGTTGTGAGTCTCTCTTCCCATTGATGCTTTTTTAATTTGCGATGCACACAACACAAGTGTGGAAAATGAATGTAGATTTCTTTAATTTTTGGAAGTTTTAGTTATACCAAATTCATGTACAGCAAGCTTAAGTCGTCGTTTCTTATAATTTCAAATGCCATTAACATTTTTGTAAACTAATATGATTACTGGCAGTTGTTGTATCTTTTTTGCAGAAAAGGCAAGGAAATGGGTGATACCATTAATAGGTAAGAGCACTAACTTTATTATTTTTCACGCAACAGCAAATAAATAATGGCCCCTGCTTTTCTCCAATGCATGTTGTCTGCTATAATCCCAGATGATGGACATATGAACACGATGCATAAAAAAACTTTAGTAATAAAGACAACTAATTGGGATGCACACAACACAATGGTATCAAAGGCTTTGATAACATATTAGAGAAATAGATCCGCAATAGATCTGTGTTGTTCAGTGAGTAGAGTAACACACAACAGGAAAGTAAAAGCTATATGGAAGAAAAAAGGTGTACAGAACCTTATATACACTGAATGAATGATTTTTTTACAGAGAGTCTATATTTATATATGATGCGTACCAAGCTCTGCACAATAGCTAAATCTGATACAAAATCAACGCATAAATAAACTAAATAACTAGCTTACTGTACTCCTAAATATAATTCTAATACACAATATTGATCTGCACAATTTACCAAAACTCACAGGCACATCATGATGATTATGATTACACGCATATATATATATATATATATTTCACAGTTAAAAGAATGATCAGATTTGCAAGGATATTCAATCTCAAAGCTGCAGGTTCCCCATATCTTTAATTAATTGGTTGAATCCTAGATAGATAGATATCTGAACAATGAACCAAGCACCCATGGACAAGCAAAAGCCGGTCAGCAGGAGATTGCCACGAACCCAATGATCCTTGGATGACTTCGCATGATGAGCCCAGCTAGAGTGAGGACTAAGATGCCTGATATGGAAAGCTTTTCCATCACAAAGACTAGCAATTAGTACTCCTGCTACACAAACAATTGCCCCCATTGCCTTTAATTTACCCTCTTGTATTCAGCTGAATAGATGGCAGTTTCAAACTTTAAATTGAAGCATTTTGTAATTTTCATATATTATAATTTTGTGTTTTGTAATATAATGTAATGTAATTTAATTTAATATGTAGTGAATTGTATTATTGCATGCATTTTACATGATAATGCATTTTAATGTTTTGGAAGGTTAAAAGTAGTTGAGGAATATATTACATGTACATGATCATCTAATTTCTAATTAAATATATATATTACTAACTTTTTGAGCTTTATATTTTTTTCTGAAAAAAATAGATAATGTAGGCTTTTATTTAAAAAAAAAAAAAAAGCGGGTTGAAGCTGAAACCCGAATTTCCGAGTTGTAGAAACCCGGGTTCATCCGGGTTCCGGCCCGGGTCATAACCCGGGTGTACCCGGGCCAAAACCCGGTCCGGGTTTGGAGCCCGGATTCCGGGCCGGGTATAACAGTCTTAGTTATACCCTACCGGCCTCAAGGTTTTTCCTTTATTTAATTCTTCTCCTCTAGGGGTTGGATGAAGATTACTTAAAACTTATATCTACTTTTTTTTGAGTAATTTATATCTAAATTTTAATATATGCATAGAATGAACCCTACATTATTGTCTAATCAAATTTGATATCATCAAACGGATTTAAATGTTCATTCAATGTTTGAATAAAAAAGGAGCCAAGAACTTAAGCAGAAACGATTGCCCATACAAAACAGAGGATTCTGGCCACCACCTATGTCTTCCAATGAGAAGTGCGACAGACGTTCTACATTTTTTTGTCATATCTACATGCATAAATGTGTTGTGATACATGTAAACGTCAACAGTAACATTACAACTTGTAGTCTGCTCTTTCTTTACATTTTTTTTTTTTTTTTTTTGTCTTTTGATGAGGTTTAATTCCTATGCACTTGGTCTTCTTTTTCCAATTTCCTTTAAATGAATTGTCTCATGGCAGTGAACAGACATTTAAACTTCAATTTACAGTAGTGTTTTCCGATCATTGTACATCAAGCGCTGAAGACAGCCTCAAGAAAACACAGGCTGTATAGATCAGTTTGCGAGTGATGAAGCAGGAGGTTCATCTACTTGCTGGTTCTCGATGATTATTCTTGCCGGTGGACCAAATAAACTCAACACCACCTGCAAACAGGGGCAATCACATTCATGTCATTCACGCCAAAATATGGAGGTAGCACCATCATCTGCTAGCATAAACTACAATCCTCTTGAAACTTGGCAAATAACACACAAAGGCATCTTGCACTTATGACTCCAATTTCGTATTGATTAGCTATTAAGGTATTAGAAAAATTAGTGAACTTGCCGGTAAAAATACAAGCCCATGCAAGAAGCCAATAACGACTAATGCCAGGTACATTTGGAAGTAATAAACCTGCAAAACCCACAGAATAACTTTTACATTATCTGAACTGAGTAGCAAAACTATTTGAAAGTCAAGAGGAAGAAATCACAGACCACAAAAATTTCTGATCTTGAGAAACAAAGGACAAGCACTCCAACTAGCTTGGTAAGTGTAATTCCGCTGCCAAACACAAGCAAATAGAAAAATATAATTAACCCATTATTGTGGCAACACAAATATAATTACCACTTTGCCAAAAGTGCTTCTATGAATCCTGAAAGTGGAGCCCAACTAACTGTCCCAAAGGAATAAGTTGAAGAAATTACAAAGCCAAAATTCATCCTAGGAAGGCTCTGCACCAGATTTCTAGGTATTGGGTAACTTAGAATAGAAATCCTGGACAAAAGGGTATTCTAATCAAGTCTGATCACACTTGTAATGTTTATTTCCCCATGTACAAATGGACAAAGATCATCTTTCTATGTTTGATTATTATTATTATTGTTCCTGTAGATTAATCGACAAGCCCACACATTAGAAAATTAGGTACTTCATAGAATTATTGCATCATACATAACTATCAGTCTGCGATTAATGCCACTGTTGCTACTCCTGCTCAGAGACAGATTCAGCCTTGTGATCAAATCCTTTTTCTGATCAGTTCCTGGTGTTGATTTCCTAGCAAATTGGAGAGGATTGTGTGGTAACTCGCAAATCATACCAATATTGTTTTTATGAGTGCAAATCATAGCAATATGGAAGATGGTTCCCCATTTGCTTTGAAGATAGCGAGCAGTCAATGGAGCTTAGATATATATTTTTTTTTCAAATTTTATTCCATTGGTCGATTGTATTAAACTTCAATGGTCTGAATATCCATGAATTCCTTGTATCCCTAGTCCATCATCCCTAGGTGTTACTCTTGTATATGTCCTGTGTACCTAAACTGTGCCTAATTCTCATTAAAAAAATTCTTATTTACTGACAAACAAAGTTCCTAGTGATCCAATTCAATCTACCGTGCTACTTATGCCTCCATGCGTCAACAGGAAAAAGAGAAGTATAGACTCAACCTGAAGACAGAAGCGCCCATGGTACTCAATGCCTCCTTTGCACGTTGGCTTCTATGCCCAGGGCTTAACTGTTATGAGCATCATAGAATTATAATAAATTAGCAAATTATAAAAATAAAAAAATAAAAACAAAGCAAAAATTTGTTCATAGTCAGCAGGAGCAATGGCATATGGAGGGCTTCCTGGGGACATCACAGTTGGGTTGGTTGTTCCCGTTTCACAAAGCATTTGTTTTTTTATTGGCACCAGGTGTCCGAAAACAGCGTCCCAACTAATCCCAAGGGTGCACAAGCCCTCAGCAAGGAGTATCCCGTGAGTGCACCTCGGGTAATTCAAGGGGAAAATCCCCCAGTCTGATGGCCCCTAGAGATTGTTTGCACCCAAGGGGATTTGAACCTTAGACCTGGGGGGGAGCAATCAATCTCTAGGGACCAGGGGTAGAACCATAGGAGGCTATATACAGTGTATAAAACTACGCATAGATTCTCACACAACTATGAGCCGTGCATCCACACCAATCATAAATAAGAGACTTAAAACTTTCAGAGGGATTAGGGTGAGCACTGACCAAGAAGGCATGTGCTATATGCACACAGAACTCGACAGCAATCCCTATCGACATTATAAGATTTACAACAGAGACTGCATTTAGTTGGATGTCTAAAATCGCCATTACACCCTGCAGAATTCAATTAAGCCAAAAGTTATATAGGAAAAAAAAAGACAAAAACAAAGTATGAAGTCATTAGCAGATATTTACCAAGAGATCAACAACAATCATCGCCAAAACAAGTAAAATGATTGCTGAACTCCATAAACTGCATTCAAATATCAATGAAAAACAGAAAGAGTTCTGTAAGTCAGAAAGGAAGAAATTAGTGACTTCAACAGTCTGAAATTTAACAAAGCTAGTAGTGACAAGCTGGGCTCCAATAAATCAACACCTGGCTGTGATTACAGAACAAACAATAAATATCGCACCTGTTCCATCATCAAATGAGAAATTCAATAAGTGCTTTGATAGAGAGAAATTCAATTAACAAAATGAAACACACCACACACGTAGTTTTAGATTCACATGAAACCCACTAATACAAACTACAAGTAATGATTTTATGTTATAAATAAGTGAATATAATAAGAAACCTAGTAAGAAAAAAATCAATGTTGTAGATAAAGACACAAGTATAATACCGACATATCAACGGCGAAAACTGCCATGAAACAGAAACACTAGTGATTCGTGAACTTAGGTTTAGAACTTATACAAGTATACAAACAAAAGTAAGGTGAAAGCTGTCTTCCATGGCAGTAACATGGCTACAAACATATGGTCTTTAATTTCATCAAGTTATCTTCATAATCAAGTGCACAGTGACAGATTAGACTATTTTCACAGCATTTAATTACATCACTAGGGAATTAGAGCCTTTAATTAGAGCACAGAGCAAGGAATAGAAGTAAACCTCTTGTGACTGTTTCTATAATCTAATCAGGGAAAGCAAAGTCTAACAATGAAAAATGTGCAAATATCCACAACAAACACATAGAAACACGTGTCTGCATGTGTTATTCACACATGCATAACCTTTGATACATGTGCCAATACATGTTACGCATTGGTTAATGTGATGCTCCGGAATACCAACCAAGTGCTATTGCAATGTTTATCAAAGCTATCTTCCATATATCCAGATATTGCTCAAAGAAGATATAAAACACCGAGTATGGGAAGATATCCATCTGCAACATGAGAAATAATGTCAGCAACGAGGTCAAATGTTAGCACAAGATATGGATCCACATCAGAGAAGGAATGTTGCAGTGACCATCTCCAGATCAAATTAAAGAGAAAACTAGCTAAACAACAACACAGCAACAAGGAAGAAGCTTCAAAGCAAAAACCGTCTCAACACTTCCTTCAGAGTAAGCCATTTACTTACATTTGAGAGGATAAAAGTACTTGTATAACCCACTTGATTAATGTAATTCGAAAATTTTTTTTACATGGTGAGGTACTCTAAGTTGAAGCTACTTCTTACGCCCCACAAGATGTTCCGAATGGAGCCCTGGTCTAAACTCAATTGAGATGATTGATTGAACTTAGTCATCTACTTAACAGGACATAGGATGCTAAGCTCTGTTTGTCAAAGTAAAACACTTTCCTAACAAAATTATTTTCATGGAAAACGATTTTTTGTTGTTGTTTGATTATGACCCTGAAAGTAGGTTTTTGGCATTTAAACATCTTTATAATTAAACAAAGGAAAAGCCACAAAAAGGCAGAAGATAGTGGTGATCTTATGGAGGAAGGAGAATGGTAGTGGTGGGAGGAGGGAAGGGAATGGAGGTGGTGTGGGGAGGGGGCGTTTCAGTGTATGGGGCAAGGAGGTCATGGAAATAGCGGTACATGGGTGTGGGGGAGGGAGATGACAGTGCCTTTTGAAGCCTTGGGGCTACAATGATCGGTCCCTCTCGTCATAATAACCATGTCTGACTGCTTTTGGCCGAGAGAACTGATTCAAAGGGCACTGATGATTGTGACTATTCATCTCACCATCCGGTGATATTTCCAACACCATAAAAAATACACCTTTCTTATACTGGTATCTCTGTGTCTCGCTCCCCAATTCACAAGTTCTCTAATTAGAAAGTTTAAGCAAGGTTAAATTTTCCAGTTTTTTACACCACTCTTCAATATGCTTGGTGCGTAGCATTACCCCAAGAGAGAAGTGAAGAACCACTTCCATTGACATTTGAACCAGCCAACATGACGGAAACTAAAAACGGATGCCAATCTATGAGAAGTTTCCCCAAAAGTAGAAAGGTTTGGTCCATTATGCTTTTTAAGTTTTGGTCCATTATTCTACCGTGTAAATGAATAACTTGGCATGGCTAACCAAATAGGCAATTACGTACGTAAATAAAAAACTTGAAAAATAAAAAGATATTGGCAGGTAAATAAAAAAAAAAAAGTTTCCATTGGATGGCAAAGCATGCAGCGTGCACACATATATTCAGGACACATGAAAAAGATTCATAGCCAATTCCAGTCAGAACCGAGAATATATATTTGGCCGAACATTTCGTTGTGTTGTGCCTAAGGAGTAAGGAGCAGAAGGTGGTACGGATGACAAGGTGAGGGTGGGAAGGTGGTGATGACATTGAGAGGAGGGGGAGGGGAGCTGGTGATGGCAACATGGGGGAGAGGAAAGGGTAGTGGTAGTGCCAGGCGTTGGGAGGGGTTAGGGAGGTGGTGCGGCAACATAGACGAGCTTGGTCCGGAAAAATGGGTTACACTTCCGAAAAGCGTAAGCCGTGTTTTGTCAAGTTAATTCTCCAAGTATAAAGACTAAACATGGAAAATATAGAGAACATTTTGTGAGAGATATTTCCTAAGAAAACAAACAGAGACTAAATAATCACCCAGCCTAAAGGCATGCTATCTATCTGTGTGGGAACTGAGTGTCATTGGTGGCTGGACAAAGGTAACCAAATAACATGTTGCATAGATAGACCTCCAGGAATAGTTTTACGTTTATAAAATAAAGCAACAAATTGAAATCATTTTAGCTATCAGCATCAATATTTGTCATTTTCCGAAGCAGCAAAGGCCTTAGAATTAGCTTAAATTGCCAGTCTATGATAGCAAAATATAAGCGGTGTATAAGCTTACAGCCAAAATACTCACAGTATTACATGCACATGATCAGACATCTCAAACCATAAATCCATTCCCAAAGTGACAAACTGCCTAGTTAAAGAGTGGGAGTATTTTGTACATTTACATATTTGGTGAAATATGCATAGAAAAGTCAAATATCCTTGACCTCCACAACCTTTTCACATTCTCTCTCTCAAGTCATCACCATCATATGATATCAAAGCAACAGAGTCCAAAACTAACCTAAAGGCTCTTTCTATTTTCCTTCTCCTTTTTATTTTCTCAATCTAACAGCATATTCACAACATGTACAGTAACATCTAATTCCAAGCTCTACATGTGAAAGTCAAACATTCTCAAAAGAGGTTGAAAGGTAATAACACCACACGGTTGAGTGCATACCTTTAATGAACTAGAAATTCTAGAGCTGAACTCCCGTGCGGCTCGCATTGAGTTCACATAGTCACCCTGAGGAAAATGATGGTCAGATTGAACAAAAGAGGGGTGCCTCTCAAAAAAGTTTATTCTGAGAATTGAAGGACAAAAAGTGGCTGCCATACTTGTTTGTTAAGTGGGGTGTGATAGGTACGAAACTCGGCTGCTAGTATAACACCTCTCTCATAACCTGGAAGTAGTTTAGAAGCAATAAAATGACTTTAAGATACTCAGCCAATTGGGTAGGTTGATGCGTTTAAAATAACAAAATAACTTTTTGAATGTCAAGTCTCAAACCATTCAGATCCACGCTATTGGTATATGCCCCATGGCCACCCTTTGCACAATCAGCAGATGGCAGTGCATTGAGGAACCATGGAAGCTTCTCCTTGAATTGCGCTGTAGATGGACGATCATTGACCAAATCCAAATGGCGGAAGCACTGCAACCAACATAAAAGATAAGATTTCCACCTTTCTTTTCATGTCTACACACTGCACTGCCTTGATTTACTATATAAACAACCAAAAAGTACATCCCTCCTATTCAAATACGGGAAACTAGTGATAACATTTCTTAGCTGTACAAAGAATTGGGGCATTACCGTTGTACAGTCTTGGCAAGCTCCTCCAAAGCCACAAGTACCTTCATCAGGTGCACAACAAGGTGGCTGGAGAAAGAAATATATCTACCTTATTAATCTAATGGTGCATCATAGTTCAGTAAACAGTATTTAAGACTCAACTCAATCAGAAACACAGGAAAATTTGGGGTGGGGGAGGGAGAAATATGAATAGGATAGACGTTTATACCCAGCAATACAGAGTAATAAGTATCAAACAATCTGACATGAACAAGCACCAACCTGATCATCAGGTGGACAGTAAGAGCCGTTTACAAACTTCCGACAACAACCAAAAGCCTCTGGTGATAACCATACAAGAAAGTCATCAAGCCATGAGGCAGCTGGCTTAGCAATGTAGGTTGATTCTGGTGCTAAAGATGCCTTTGATATCTGTGTAACAGCAGAGAGAAAGCAAGGTCAGCAACACAATTGTATTGTCTTACACAGAAAAGAATATCAATATTTTTTTTTTATAATTAATAAGAGAAAAAAGAATATCAATACATATACATACACAGATTATTGTCCTGCATAAAAAGAGAAAATAGCTCGAGAATAGATACAAGCCAAGTAACAAATAATAAATTCGTTACAGATGAATTTGCAATTTACATATTGCAAATTTTGACAGCATCTAGAAAAGGTGACAACAATTGTAGAAATTAAATTTCAAAAAGAAAACCCATATTGTACTACCTCATTCAAAAGAGAGTTTGAATCACACTGGCTGATGGAGCATAACAAGTTTGTATGTCTCGATTCCAAGCTGAGTAAGAGAATCATTACACATCAGAATAAGAATGATGTTCATTAAAAAATGGGACAAGAATATTTCTAATTGTTCAACTTGAAAGATTGTAATTTCTCAACACCGAAGTATTTTTATTATCTAGCAATAGATCTCTATTTTCTTCATTAAACTATATCCACAGTCAGGACTTATACTTCAGACCAATATCCTTCAGAACATCTTGACCCACATCCCTTGGCCTTCCTCCTCTCTGAAGAAAGCCTCCAAACGAGAATCATGCTACAGTCTCCTCACCATCAATCTCAAGTCAAAATACAATTGTCTCAATGTACGTTCATACCACGTAACTCTATTGACCTCAGTACCAGAAGATACAAGCTAAAAGCCTCATGATTATTTTTTATTTTTTTTTATAATTAATAAGAATTTTATTACCAAGAATAGGTACAACCCAAGTACACAGGAAGTATACAAAGGAAATACCTACTACACACTAAAAAACAGGAAACTACGACAGAAACAGATTCAGTACACCATCATCATTCCTTACAAAGATCCTAGCCCACAAACTCAAAGTAGAAAAGAAAAACTAAAGAAAATCTTCAAAAGAACGCTTTGTTTTCAAAATATCTCTCATTCCTTTCCAGCCATAAACACCACATTAAACACATAGGAATCATTCTCCATCTGGCAGCAGCACATTTCCTTGCCTCAAAACCACGCCAACATGCAAGGAGATCCACAATTTCCTTGGACATCTCCCAATATAAACCTGTCTGAACAATAACCTCATTCCACAAAGACTTTGCCACCTCACAATGTAAAAAAAGATGATTTACAGATTCACCATCCTTCTTGCACATGACACACCAACCAGCTATACACAAACCACGTTTTCTAAGGTTATCCGTAGTCAATACTTTCCCTAGAGCAATCACTCAACTGAAGAACGCCACCTTAGTAGGTACCTTCACCCTCCAAATGCTTTTCCAACGGAATACACAGCCAGAATGATAATTAAGCACCTTATAAAAAGAACTGACTGAAAACCTGAAATTTCCATCATGATCCCACAATAGCCTGTCCTCTTTTCCCTGCATCACTTTTGAGTTAAAAATTCTTCCCAGAAAATCTGAAACAACATTCACTTCCCAGTCATTTGCATCTCTAATAAAGTCAACATTCCATATAATATTATTATCCGTACATTGAAGGTGATCTGCCACAACAACATTTTGATCCCTTGCAATCCTGTAAAGAGATGGAAACTCTTATTTAAGAGCTGATTCCCCACACCAAATGTCATGCCAAAAGAGAATCTTCTTCCCTTCCCCCACCTTAAATTTAATATGTTTAGAAAACTCCCCCCAACCTTTCCTAATACCCTACCATAAACTCACCTCATACGCTTCTCTAACTTCATTAGAACACCAATCCCCCCACCCACTCCCATATTTAACAGCAACAACATTCTTCCATAAAGCATCTCTCTCCTCATGATATCTCCAAAGCCATTTTCCAAGGAGTGCTTTATTAAACAATCTCAAATTTCTCACCCCCAATCCTCCACAAGAAACCGGTTGACAAACCTTATTTCAACTAACCAAATGAAACTTTTTTTCTCTCATATTCCTCCCCATAAGAAATTACAATAAATATTCTCAATTCTACTAGCAACCCAGCCAGCAAAAGGAAAAGTGAAAGAAAATACGTAGGAAGATTAGACAACGTACTCTTAATCAAAGTAATTCTTCCCTCTTTCGACAAATATAACTTTTTCCATCCAGCCAACCTTCTCTCAATCTTCTCAATAACCTCATCCCATATCAAAACAGATTTGTGAGGAGCCCCCAAGGGAAGACCAAGATACTTCAGCGGCAGTGAAACAATCTTACACTCCAAAATAATAGCCAAATCTGAAATATTACCTACGGCACCCACTGGTACAATTTCAGACTTGTTTAGGTTAACCCTGAGACCTAAGACAACTTCAAAACATAACAAGTTAACAACAATGCTCTCAAAGATCAAATATGTTCTTGATTGGGCTTACGGAAAATCAATGTGTCATCGCCAACAAGAAGATGAGATAATTTCATGCTTTTCCGTTCCTCCTTGCCCACCTCAAAACCCGACAAGTACCTTCCTTCTACCGCCGCTTCCAACATTCTACTCAATGCATCCACGACAAGGATGAAGAGAAAAGGAGATAGCAGATCTCCTTGTCTCAAACCACGTGAACTATTGAAAAACCCAACCGGAGTGCCATTCACCAAAATGGAAAATCTCGACATCAAAATGCAATGTTTGATCCACAAACACCATTTCTCTCCAAAACCATATCTCCCAAGCAAATACAAGAGAAAATCTCATGATTAAAATCATCTACAGGAGCACCAAAATATTTCACAAATTAACCAAGGAAGCAACTTGAAAAGACTAAGGGCTTGTTTAGAAAAAAATCTCATCCCAAAAGTCTCATCTCCTCTCCTTCCCAAACATAATTTAAATACAAACATTTTCAAACTAATCATTACAACTTTTTCAAACTAATCATTATAATTTTCTCAAACTTTCATGAAAATCCCTATTAAAAAGTATCAGTTTTTTCAGCCTTCTATACTCCATGGGGACTCCTACGTCACAGTGTGATAGATTGAAGTGGAGGTCTAATAATCACAAGAAATGTACAATTAAGGCATACTATAAAATTTTGTCAACATGGGATCATACTCCGTTCCCTTGGAAGAATATTTGGAGGTCTCGTATGCCTTCTAAATTAGTTTTTTTTTATATGAAATGTCGCTCTTAGGAAGATCTTGACCACGGACAATCTGAGGAAGAGGGAATGTGTAGTGATGGATTGGTGTTATGTGTAAAAAGAATGGAGAATCTGTGGATCATCTCTTACTGCATTGTGAGGTAACAAGGGTGTTGTGGGATGAAATCTTTCCAAGGGTTGACGTTGCTTGGGTTATGCCTTTGAGGGTGGTGGATTTGTTGGGCTGTTGGAGGAAGATGCAACGCTGTCATCAAGTGGTAGCAGTGTGGAAAATGATCCCGTTGTGTATCATGAGGTGTATTTGGTCAGAGAAATCGCATTGCTTTGAAGACAAGGAACACACAATGGCGGAGCTGAAGAATTCTTTTCTCCACACTTTACTGCTTTGGTTTTCCGCTATTGTACTAAATTGGGACATTGTTCATGATTTCTTGTGTAATTTATCACTCTTAGAATATATTTATGTGTTCTTTTGTATACTTCCTATGTACACGGGCTATGCTTATTTCATTCATATCAATAATGTTTATCTTAATAAAAAAAAAAATCTCAAACTTTCAAACAAGAAATTAAAGACAATTCAACTTTTTCAAATAATAAAAAAATATATATATTATAAAATTATATTCTAACAATATTTTTACTTTATAATATTTTTTATTCAAATTTTTCTCTCTCCTTTCCCAACACCCAAAAAATACTCAACTCAAACTATCTTACTACTATTCACAAACTATCTTACTACCATTCACAAAATTCTCATCTCATCTCACTCCCTAAGCATACCCTAAATGACATTGCAATCATTCTCATATTATCTAAAATCAATTCGTGGGCATAGCAGCATTCCACAAGAAAGCAATGTCTTCCAATCACTTCATTTCCTGTTATGCAATGAATCCTTTTATTTCTGTAATGAGTCCGACCTAAAAAATAAATTAGCATTGTAATGTTTAAATAACAATCTCTTTGGGGACAAGTTCAATAACCCCTGACTACCAACATGGACATTATAATGCTATTTCTTCTATGCCTAAGTTCTGTCATGCATTGTAAGTATCGCAATGATTCAGGCTAATAAATAAGCTTGAAAAACCCAAAGAGCAAACAAGGGGGATATAAGACGGTGTTTGAACAGGTACCTATAATTGTAATCCTTTACAACAAAGTACAATGGTGGTCCAATTCTGAGATACTCAGAGACGTTACTAAAATAACCCTGTCATGTAAAAATAAAAGAATAAAAGGCCGGACTAGAAGTAAGAATTTTAATGAAACACTTCTCAAACTAATAGGGTTTCAGTATGACAAACTTAAACCTGAAGGTAAGAATCCCGGGGAAGAACAATCTGCTGCTCCAAACCAGGTTGAATCCGTGTACATAATGCCTACAATGATAAAGCATATGGGGAAAGATTGCTATTTAGTAATTGGTAGTCATCAGTGGGCAGGGGCAAAAAAAACCACCAGTTTGTAACAGTAATTAGAGGTATGATGATAAGTTACTTACAATGCTTGCTAGAGTAAAACCAAAAAAAATAGCAATGACGCCAAATTTAACTCCCCAGAGTTCAAGAATGGGTGCATGAACTTCCTACAAGAAAAATAATATCAAATTTATCTAGTGAACAAAAGCACAGTATATGTGATTTGGACACTTAACGACAGAAATATGGGAATTCTCACGCATACCCCAACAGCCTCCAGAAAAGTTAAGATGAATAAGTCCACCAACACATGATTTTTATCGATTGAATGCCCCAAAAAATTACCTTCATATATCTAGAAAGCAGACCAGCTCTGTTCTCATTGATGCCTACACTTCATTGAACTGATTCCGTCAATGCCAATAAAAAACTTGTTTGGAGGGGGAGGGGGATGTAGATTTAACATTTTGAGGCAGAAGATAAAGTTGATTCGATGATAAGAAAACCGACCAGCTTATATAATGAAATACTTTTTTTATAAGTAGCATATATAATGAAATCAATCTTATGTAAATACCTTCATTAGGGTCAATAGAAGATGAAGGAATTTTTATGCAGGGAAAGCAGTCAACCCTGTTATCCTCAGCTCTCAAAAAGTCGAAAACTATCAATGCAACAAAGGCAGTAACTTGCAGAAGGAAGTCTAGTAGAACAGCCAAAGCTACAGGAAAATAGGTAGTTAAAAGTAAGTATTACAAAACTAAAATTTCAAAACAGCTCCATTAGGATATAAGAGAGAAATTTTCAACCTGCAAACATGGAGAAGACACGACAAGCTGGCATAGGAATGAAACTACCAACAGCAAATGCCAGAACCTCGGATAAACTGGCCAGTGTTATTGATGGACCAACTTCAACAAGTGCATTACTTATTCGTTCTTCTATAGGTAACTCCAATGATTGCCTTTTCACGGCATGTACCATTATACACATGTTATCCACTCCAACCTAGTTTTAGGGAAGAAATTCTCAAGAAGTATCAGAATTGTCATTGAAAAAAGAATTCATCAAACAAGAAAAAAACATGAATGCTAATGCTCACAAAAACAGATGCAAAAGAGGAGAGAATTTCAAGATTGCATGACCATAAAACTTGCTTTTATTAGGAGAACAAGACTTTATTGATAATAACACGGTAGGCCTAGCCCAAGTACACAGGACCCATAAAACTATAAATTTCCCCCCTGATTAAAGATGGGACTTCTAGCTCGACCTGTAGGACAAGAGGGATCCCAGTGGAGGGGGGATGGGGATGCCCATGTCATGCTAAAATTTGTGGGTGGATCAGGCGATTGTGCCTGTATAAAAAAGGGTATGTTCCATTGGAAATGCGTTCTAAACACACAAAATCAGTAGTGACACAGCAAAAAGATCATCTAGCATAGTAATGAATGATCAAGTTGACACCAAAAAAAAGCACTACTTGTATGTAAGAATTTTGCATATGCTATATAAGAATTTTGCATATGCAAGAAACATACTTCAGCAACAATGGCAGCAGTAGATATGAGGTGGGATATGGAAGAATTTTCCAATGAGGTGAATGGGACCTATGGGGTTGGGCTACAGCAGAAGAATATCCGAAGGGTGGGGAGTTTTACTGATACAT
This sequence comes from Juglans regia, assembly GCF_001411555.2. Lineage (NCBI taxonomy): Eukaryota > Viridiplantae > Streptophyta > Magnoliopsida > Fagales > Juglandaceae > Juglans > Juglans regia. The sequence continues at coordinate 7,332,813 of NC_049913.1, forward strand.
CGGATACTAGGTGGGAGATGGATCTAATATATAAAGTTATGGTCTAGGGGTAGGCTCAGTGGTAAGGGCCTTGGTCTTGGTAGTATGCTCCCTCCTAGGTCTAAGGTTCAAACCCTTTGGTGCAAACAACATCTAGGGGCCATGTCATATCGGTGAGAAGCCAATGATATACTTGAATCCTTGATCCATGTGATGAGGACAAATAAGAATCCGGGATTTGACAGGATGAAAGACATGTTGCGTTTGCACAGTCTACAAAATTCCTAATCATAAAAATTTATTCTTGATCTATTCAGCGTTGCTCACATTAAGGATGCATTGATGGCAAACAAATTATGTCTTTCAAATGGCTCTCCTCGATGGGAAGTAGATTTTATTAGAGTGGCAGAGGACTATGAGGTAGACCTCTTTACCTCATTTTATGCTGTTATATTCTATTTGAGTGAGATAGAGCAGTAAAAATAAGGTACATTGGACTATATCTAAGAGGGGATGTGAGAAGTTATATCATTTTATAACGTATTAGTTCTTCACAACAGGAATACTTTTCCATGGAAGAACATATGGAGGAGCAAAGCTCCCTTGAGAGCGGCCTTCAAGGGAACTGCCTTCTTTGTTTGGCCAGCTGCATTAGAGAAGATCCTGATCTTAGATAACTGAATTAAAGAGACATGTTATAGTGATAGAATGGTATTGTATGTGCAAGAGGAACGAGGAAACCATGGATCATCTCTTACTCCATTGTGAGGCAGCTAGCAATTTTTGGCAAGCTGTTTTTAGTCTGTTTGGTTTAGATTGGGTGATGCTGAGATGGGTGGTAAATATATTAGGGTGCTGGAAAGGCTGGTTTGATAGTCATCACAGTGCAACCTTGGTGGAAAATGTTTCATCAAATCGATTGGATCATTTTCCAACAGCAGCAGAAGTGTATCACAGTTTTCAAATTTCTAATTGGAAACAAAATAAGGACCGTCCCTTGGTGATACAAGTCATATTAAAAGGAGACATACAGGAGAAGACCAAAAAAAGGACGAATGCCACCTGCATCATCTTTCTTTTGTTAACAGGTAAAACAGATTTTGGGATGATATGTTCCAGGAGGAAAAATATAAGGAACAGAAAAAATAAATCAAAGGAACAAGTTCTTACAAACCTAAAGAATAGAAAGAAAAGAATGTAGGCCCAGGCATAAAAAGCCACCAGAAACTGCAGTGTACCCGACTAAATGGTTACAAGTTAGTAAGTGTAATTAACTTTCTGCAAACCAGCTGCCTGAGTTTTAGGCTGCAAGTTAGAGGTTTGTCTAGGCCCAAACCGAATGATCTGTAGAGATCAAGATCAAACTAATGGATCAGCATGTGTATCCTCCTTTCATGTGTTTGCCAAGTTTTTCATCTCTGAGACCCTTATTCTCATTGTGAATCCGTATCAAGGCCTTCTTTTACGTCTAGAGGTGTAGCAATTCTTTCAAGTGGCAAGAGCTATTTTGTGGTATATTATCCGTGGGAAACTGCCAGAATATGTTTGACATGAATTTATGCACATTCACCTAATTCTTGTCCTACTATGGGCTGAAGATTTCACTCGAGTCAGTTTATGTCAGGTCTTTTATCAGTACATATATTCCCCACCAACAGTTAATCCTATCTTACAGATATAAACCATCTTAGGGATGTTACATACATTAACTAAAAAACACAACTAGGCAAGTGTTGTACGATCCTTCTATGATAGCAACTAAATCATATAAGACAGGGCCCCTTAAAACAATACTATTAACAGAGAACTATCATCCACAAATAATTAGACAAGGGACTTACAGCCAAAACTAGGAAAGGGATGACTTCCATGATGATTAACGTGGATTTAACTCCAACGGCACTGAAAAAACCAACAGATGCAAAGACAGAAAGCATAACAAGCAAAACGCCTGAAAGGCCAAGCAACACCTGGAAACCGTTAGAGAAAAAAAGTGAGTAACCTTGAATTACCATAATTCCTACTCCAAGAACTAAATTATAATTTACTGAATGACTTAGTACAAGGGTCTATACAGGATGTAAATGCAGATCCCACGTATTCCATCAAAAAGAGAAAGAATCCATGTATTTACTTTAGCAAGAATAAACAAGTAAGAAGGATAGCAAACTTTAAAACTTCAACTGAAAGGGGAAAAAAAACCAAGAATCCGGACAAACAAAAAAAAACAGTGACAATATTCGAAGTGTCCAAACAAGTTATTAGAATATCTCAGAATATCTGTTAATAGTAGTAAAATGATTTGAGTTAAGATGTTCTATTGGATTTTGAGAAAAGAGAGAGAAAAATCTGAATAAAAATATTATAAAGTTAGAAAAAATAATTTTTAATATTATTTTTGTTTTGAAATTTGAAAAAGTTGTATTATTTTTTGTGTTTTGTTTGGGAGTTTGGGAAAGTAGTAATGATTAGATGAAAAAGTTGAAGATTTGAAATTGGAAAGTGTTTTGTGTTTGAGTAATGTTTGGGAATGAAATATCTGAAAATATCTGATAATACCTGAGAATGCATGTATTCCCAAACAAGGCCTAAGACTTTAAAGTTCAAAATAGCAAAATATTTGCCACCACATGGGATGGAAATTAATCAATACAGTTTTGAACTGAGAAAACTCAAGGGGCAATGAGAGGTCAAACTATCACCAGCAACAGTAACAATAGCAGTAATAACTATCACAATAGTTAATAATAACAATAACTTAATTAGCCACATGCTAGTGCTTATTAAAGTAATGTGTGCACGCTGGCACACATAAACACACTTGTGCTTAAACATAAATGGATCAAAAACTTCATATTTTAAAATATACCTTGGATGAGAGGTAAAAGGAGGATAAACGAGGAGCATCTCCCAAGGTCACTGATATGTAAGCAAACATTACGAGATAGCTTATCTGATACAAAGTAGTACAAGAACAGAAAAAACAGTTAAATAAACTCACTTGTTTAAACAAATAGTCACTATCATTGTATCTCACTCTACACACTCGCTTGCTTAATATGATAATGCCAATTCTCTAATCACTTACTATGATTGTTATAACATCTGCAGTACTTTCTCTTTTCAGTTCTTCCTCAATTGAGCTTTCAGATGAAAAGGAAAGAGTGAGATTGCTAGACTGCACCATCATCAGCAGCTCCTCCTGTCAATGTGTTTGGTACAAATGTTAACATTGATGCAACCATTTCGAGAATATATAATCTGTCACAATAAATTAATAAAAAGACAATTTGCATTAAAAAAGCAATACATGGATGAACCTTTTTTTTTATCTATAAAAAAAAATTTACTGAACATAAGAATAGGCAAAGGCCCAGGTATACGGGACAATACGTGTATGTGCCTTTAGCAGGGCTTCCTCTAATCAGAGGACACCTTGAGTGTATATATGATTGCAGGCACAAGAGAATGCAGTTTGTAATAATCAAACTATTAAAAAAAAGAGAGAGAGAAGTAATGAATCTTAAACCAAGGAAAAAATGCCTAGATTAAATGCTTAATTAGTAAATTAAATAAATGAGAATAAAACACACTGGAGATAATAGAATCCATTACCACTTTTGTTTTCTCATTGATCATTTTTCGTAAGCAATAACAACAATTGCGTGCTAATAAATTTAACCATTAAAGTGCTGGGGAAACTTCCCAGACCAGCAAATAGCAGTGTGACAAGAAACCAGAGCATGTCCTGTTCTAAGTAAGATGGAGAACCATGTAACTTTTGTCTTAGATTGTCACGCATCTTTGTATGTGGTTCTTTTAACAAGATCAGCTTCTTAGTTCAGTATGTTATGAGCACCTCCTCCTCCTGCACTTGGCATGGGCTACAGAATCAACTCAGCTCTCCCCAACCCCTCCCCCAGCCCCATCCAAACCAAGACATACCCGCATACACGGTGGGAAAGATCCAACTCACTGGCAATATATAGTAGTTACATCTAGTTTTCGTTTCAACACCACAATATAGTAGCCCTAAGATGTATAAGAATTGCAAAGGAGCATTCCTCCTTAGATAACTCAATTTCACTCAACTAAGCTTCAATCCCAATTACACTATGTTTGGCTTTAAAAAATCTCATCAACTAATCAGCTGATTCGCATTTCTCTTCTGCATAAATATTTTATGTAAAACCATATTCTCTCATTTCTCTGTTTAATACATCATTTTCACAAACTTCTACCTCTTTGATATTCCTCTTTAAATAGCACATTATATATCCTCGTTCAACTAGATGGAAGAAAAGCTTCTTCTATACCAAACATTTCACTAACTAAAATGAAGCATGAAAAATGGGACTCCAATAACACATAATTAAAAGAAGCTAAAGAACAGAAGAACAATGTACAGGGAGACAATAACATATCAATAACACGTAAAATCTACATGACAAACTCAAACCTCTGCTAACTGTATGAAAGCTTTTTCCCAAGCCACTGCTTTCCCATTCTCGTTGCCTACTTCATCAACTGCATTATTGACTGGGTAGGTAACAACAAATGCAGAAGCCTGAAATTGCAATGTCATCATAAGATTAGTATATACCCAGATAACTAAGCAAAGATGAATATTTTACCTCAGAGTAATTGTTCCCAGAAAATCCTCCTAAGGCAGTACTTGGATCAAGTGGGGCCTTAAATGCACTCAAGCATGTGTCTGCAGAAGTGTAATGCTGACAGCAGAAAGTACAGACATTCAATGCCAATACATAAACGAAGCAAAAATCACGACAGCAGTGTAATAATAACACGCTCTAGATATGCCACAAAATGAGGTATTTAAGTCTTCAACTTACAAATTAAATTACCGGTCATTGTCAATCATAATGAGCCCCAGGCAGGCACTATTCTTAATGACTACGTCTCCTTTAATATCTCAAAAAGAACAAAGGAGTCCAGACATAGAAGCCTTTAGAAACATAAAATATGGATGGAAAGGAATGATCCCATTGATCGGTGCGCTGGATGAACTTCGAAATCTTTTTGTGCACTCCTTATTGCTTTGCTTTTCTACCATTGTGCTCAATGGAACTAGTGTTTATGATTTTCTTGTTTCTTTTTCAGGTTCCTAGAATTTATATTCCCTGTGTACATGGGCATTGCCCATTTCATTCGTATTAATAAAGTTTTTTAACTCATAAAAAAAATCAATATGCCATCAAAGAAACCGAGTAGTCCAGCTTTCATGTCATTTTTGTATCACTTTCTAGCTCCTAACTTGTAACTAGGCATTCTCAATCGCATACTTGGGCCATGCCCATTTACTTCATTCTCTAAAACCTAATTTTACCTATCAAAAATAGAAGAAACCGAGTAGTCCAAATCCAATAAATTCCTTGGAATAAATCTTGATTCTCTTTTTTCTGATAAGTGGGAGTAAATGTGGAAACTGGAAGACTAGAGCAACATGGAGAAACAAATGATCAGCCAATGAAATGTATACCAAAGGGCTTTAGCAAGCATCCTTTTTCTTTTTTGATAAGTACGGGCTTTAGTGAGCTTCTACTCACCATGTTGGATTCAAGTTTATTTGCATGTATGCCTTATCTATTCACATCAATAGAGAGAGAGAGAGAGAGAGAGAGAGAGAGTGATTTTTCACTTTCAAAACCTCCTTAACCCCGCAAGGGCATTGTCCTTTAAAACCAGGGAAAAAATTGGCTAGGCCTCCCCTGCCCTTTAGATAGAAACCTTGGTGCATTCTAATTGATAATATTTCTTCTCATAACCGAATCTTAGCAAGAGAGTCCATTTTGCATTTTTCAACAACAATAGCATCCAAGTCATGAATCTTATTCTTCAACAAATAGTGTATTAAGTAACTACTTATAAAAAAAAAATAGTGTATCGAGTAACTACTTATAAAAAAAAAAGTGTATTGAGTAACTTTTTTGCCAAAAAGAGTATAATTCCACAACACCAACTCATCTTATGTATTGGCTTCTTCACTTTTCATAGCGAGTGATTCCATATAGGGCTGCAAACGAATCGAGTTGAGTCATATTCAAACAAGGGTAATCAAGCTCGATTAACATGTTTGCTTGCTCGAACTCGGCTCAAACTCGAATATCCTTGTTTGAACTCGGTTCGTTAACCATTAATGTTGTTCGAATTCGATTCAAGCTCGACTAAAAATAAACAAACGACTCAAACTCGAGTAGCTCGAGCTCAAACTTGATTTTTTATTTTGAAATCTTTTAATCTTATCTTTTGATTAATAATTTTTTTAAAAATTTTACAAAAAAACTCAGACCATTTAACTATTCAACCAAATAATTTTGATTCAAAATTCTTATGGTATAACTTTTTTATAAAAATAACTTATAGTTATTAATTAAAAGAATAACACACAAGATAAATGTAATATACTAAACTATTTAATACATATAGATAAATTTTTTTTATCAGTGTAATACATATAGATAATATAATAAATCAATAGATAGTTGTAGTTATATGATATATTATTATACAAATTATCTTATACACATTTTGGGAACATAACATATATATTAAATAAGGTAAAATATAAATAAATTAATAATATATAATTAAGTATATAAAATATAACTAACATGTAATATATATATATATTATAAGTAAACGATTATATTGATATGAATAGGCATAGCCTAAGTACACAAGATGGTATACAAAAGGTAACACCTATTTAGGAAGAGGAAATAGAAACTAGAAAATCATGAAAATTTAGGCCACGAAAATCCATAGCTGTGGCCCATAGAAACAGAGTGCTGACAAAAAATAATCTAAGTTCTTCCAAAGAACGCTACTTGTCTTCAAACGTCCGGTCATTTCACTCCTTCCATAGGCACCACAGAATACATATCAGAACCATTTTCCACCGCTGAGATTTGTGGGAGACCTTGTAAATTGGTCCAGTTGGCCATGAGCTCAACAACTGTGACAGGCATCACCCAAGCAAGATCTAACCTGTTGAACACTTCATTCCATAACGTTCTAGCGACCTCACAATGCAACAGCAAGTGATCCACAGTTTCACCATTTTTCCTACACATGCAACACCATTCTACCATGATCAGCATTCGTTTCCGTAAATTTTCCAAAGTCAAGATCTTACCCAATGTTGCTACCCATATAGAAAATGCCACTTTAGGAGGTGCCTTATTTCGTCAAATCCTTCTCCATGGGAACTCGGTCTGTGGTTGTGTGAGGGTCTTGTAAAAAGAGCGAACTGAAAATATACCTCTACCGGTGGGTATCCACCATATCGTGTCGGCGCCTTGTGTTCTCGGTATCACTGTGTATAGAAGACCAAAAAACTCCTCAATGCTGCCAACTTCCCAATCTTGGGCCACTCTGGTGAAATTCACGTTCCATTGGACTAGGTCCTCAGAGAACTCCATACAATCAGCCACTGATGCATCTTTCTCATGTGCAATTCTAAAAATTGAAGGGAAAGAATCCTTTAGAGCATGATCTCCACACCACTGGTTAATCCAAAATTTTATTCTAACCCATTACCCAACACAAGCCAAGTGTGCCTAACAAAAATCCCTCACCCTCCTCAATGTGTTTCCAAATTCCAACTCCATAAGCCCCATGAACTTCTCTAGTGCACTACCCCCCGACATACCTCCAAATTTAAGATCAATCACCGACTTCCATAGAACCTTCAGTTCCATGATGTATCTCCACATCCACTTCTCAAGTAAGGCTCGATTGAAGGTCTTCAACTTTCTGATACCTAACCCACCGGAGGAGACTGAAGAGCAAACCTTATCCCACTTGACTAGGTGAAACTTGAATTCATCTCCTAACCCACTCCACAGAAAAGCACAATAAAGTTTCTAGATGCGTTTCGCCACACTTTTTGGGATTGAGAATACAGATAAAAAATAAGTTGGCAGATTGGAAAGAGTACTTTTGATTAGAGTAATCCTGCCACCTTTCGAAAGATACAATCTTTTCCAACCTGCCAGTCTGCGTTCAATCTTCTCAATCACTGTATCCCAAATCGATATAGACCTTGCAACTACCCCCAAAGGAAGACCAAGGTAATTCATGGGGAGAGAGGAAACCTTACATGCAAGGGTATTAGCCAACTACTGGATATTGCATACATTACCCATTGGTACCAACTCTAATTTATGATAATTCACTGTCAACCCAAATACCGCTTCAAAACAGAGTAATAATGCCTTCAATGCTTGAATTTGGTTTTGTTCTGCCTCACAAAAAATCAATGTATCATTTGCAAACAATAAGTGAGATATAATAATGGAGCCCTAGTCGAATTACCAACTGAGAAGCCATCAATAAATCCACTGTTCACCAAGGCTAGAATCATTCTGCTAAGCACCTCCATAACAATGACAAATAGAAGTGGGGATAAAGGATCTCCTTGTCTTAGACCTCGGGAGCTGTTAAAGAAACCATTTAGGCTGCCTTTCACCAAGACTGAAAACTTTGCCGTTGAGATACATCATCTAATCCACGAACACTATTTCTCCCCAAACCCACACCTCCCAAGCAAATAAAGTAAGAACTCCCAATTAATAAGATCATACGCCTTCTCCATATCTAATTTGCATAGAATCCCCGACTATTCATATTTTAGTCTACTGTCCAGAAATTCACTGGCAATGAGAACTGAGTGCAGAATTTGTCTACCTTTCACAAATGCATTTTGGGATTTTGTAATGATTCTCCCTAGGGCCTCCCCTAGGCGATTTGCGAGCACCTTCGATAAGATTTTATACACCCCATTCACGAAGCCAATGGGCCTGTAATCCTTCACCTCCAATGCCCCAAGTTTCTTGGGAATAAGTACGATAAATGTGGCGTTGAGGCTTTTCTCAAACTTCCCAACCAAAAAGAGTTTCTAGAATGAGAGAGTAATTTGCAGGAATTATTCTCATTAAATTCATAATATAGGTACAAGGCAGTATATATAGATTAAAGCTGAAGAAAAAAAAGGAAAGAATAAAGTAGGAAAGTATAAATTAAATGCTAACTACTAAGGAAACTAAATCTCCTAAAATATTCACACATTTACAGTCAATATCTCCTAGAATACAATAGAGTTGACTAGGCAGATTTTTGGAAACTTTCCAACATTCCCCCTCAAGCTGGTTTGAAGATGTCTTCCATAGCTAGCTTGTTGATTAAGTTTTCAAACTGTTTCTTAGGCAGTCCCTTTGTAAGTATGCCTGCTACTTGCTCAGCTGTAGAAATATAGGGCAAATAGATTACCCCACTATCTATTTTTTCCTTGATAAAATGATTGTCCACCTCCACATGTTTTGTTCTGTCATGAAGAACTGGATTGTGAGCAATAGCTATTGCAACTTTATTATCACAATACAATTTCATTGGTAATGAACTAGTAACTTTCAACTCTTCCAGCAATCTTTTAATCCACAATGCTTCACAAATTCCATCAGCAACAGCCCTAAACTCAGCCTATGCACTACTCCTTGCCACCACATTATGTTTCTTGCTGCGCCATGTTACTAAATTTCCTCCAACAAATGTGCAATAGCCAGAAGTTGATCCTCTATCAGTGACACTTCCAGCCCAATCTGCATTAGTGTATATTTCAACTTGTAAACTCCCATGACCTCCAAACAATAAGCCTTTACCAAGAGTCCCCTTTAGGTATGTTAGGATTTTGTATACAACATCAAAATGTTCAGGTCCTGGTGAGTGCATAAACTGGCTTACCACACTTGTTGCAAAGGCTATGTCAGGCCGTGTGTGAGAGAGATACAGGAGTTTCCCTACCAATCTTTGGTATTGTTCTCTATTGATTACTTCTTTAGGTTTAGCTGGTTGGAGTCTTAGATTTGGCTCTATAGGTGTTTCTGCAGCTTTACACCCTAATAAACTTGTTTCTCCAAGTAAATCAAGAACATATTTTTGTTGGGAAACAAATCTACCTTTCTTTGACCTTGCAAACTCCATGCCAAGAAAATATTTCAAGTTACCTAAGTCTTTGATTTCAAACTCCTTAGCAAGAATCTTCTTTAATCTGAAAATTTCATTGTTGTCATCCCCTATCAGAATAATATCATCAACATAGACAATAAGTATAGCTACTTTGCCTCCACCAGTGTGTCTATAGAACATAGTGTGGTCAGCTTGACCTTCAAAATAGCCGTGACTCTTTATCACCTTCCCAAAGCGTTCAAACCAAGCTCTAGGAGATTACTTGAGTCCATACAAAGACTTCCTCAATCTGCACACTTTCCCCTTGCCTTCAAATCTGCACACTTTCCTCTAGGTCTCCATTTAAGAAGGCATTCTTCACATCTAATTGATACAAGGGCCAGTTGGAATGGACTGCTAGGGATAGTAACACACGGATTGAGTTCATCTTGGCTATAGGAGCAAAAGTTTCCTGGTAGTCAATTTCATATGTTTGAGTGAACCCCTTTGCCACAAGTCTTGCTTTGTACCTCTCTACACTACCATCAGCCTCGAATTTGACTGTAAATACCCATTTACAGCCCTTTGGTAGATCACCAATTTCCCAAGTGTCATTAGCAATTAGTGCATTCATCTCTTCTTGAACAGCCAATCTCCATTCCGGGTGATCCAAGGCTTCCTGAATGGTTCTTGGAATAAACAAGTGAGAAATATAGGATGTAAAGGCCTTATGAATATCAAAGAGTCTATGATAGGAAAGATGTTTGGCAATAGGATGTGTGGTGCAGGCTCTAACTCCTTTCCTAAGGGCTATAGGTAAGTCTAGATCAGCAGAATTGTCTTTAAAAGGAGCAGGAGTGGAAGAGTTACCTGGTGTATTGGAAGGACCAACTTTTAGAGGTGATGATGATTGGCTTTGCTCCGGATTGGAAGAAGGATTTCTATTATTCTAACGATCTCTTCTTCTAGTATAAACACAAAGTTCAGATGAGGTAATATCTGGTAGTATTTCTCTCCCTGGTTGTGAATCACTTATGCCTTATACAGGTAGACTCGAAATTCCATTATTTTCACTAGATAAATTTTACGTTTCCTGACCTTTTAAAGGGGTATGGATGTTCGTGTCAATATCAATGAAAACATTAGGAAAAAGATTAGAAGTTCACCAGAACTCATCTTCACTTTTCTCTTTCTCCCCCTGAAGATAGTTATGGCTAAAGTAAGGTTGTTTTTCAAGGAAAAAGACATCCATACTGATGTGAGTTTTCTTTGTAATAGGGTTAAAACATTTGTACCATCTCTTATTAGGAGCATATCCGAGGAAGACACATTTTTCTGCTCTAGGGTCAAGTTTGGTATATGAACAAAAACAATGCACCCAAAAACTTTTAGTTATAAATCTTATGTTACTCAACAAGTAGGGACAAGCTCCTTTAGGCAGGCTAAAGGAGTGATGTATTTTAAAACACGAGCAGGCATCCTATTAATGAGATAACAGGTAGTCAAAATAGCACCACCCCATAAATATTTAGAAACATGCATATAAAACATTAGGGCACGTGCAACCTCTAATAAATGACGATTTTTCATCTCCGCAATACCATTTTGTTGTGGGGTGTCACAACAAGTAGATTGATGTTAAACACTTTTTGCTAACAAAAAAATTCCTAAACATTTGTTAAAGTATTCAATACCATTATCAGTTCTAAGAATACTGATTTGTGTTTGGAACTGATTTTCAACCATATGATAAAAATCCTTGAATAATTTTTCAACTTCGGATTTATCACTCATCAAATACACCCAACACAACCGTGTATGATCATCAATAAACATCACAAACCAATTTTTTTCAGATGCATTAGTGATTTTTTAGGGACCCCAAACATCACTATGAATTATATAAAAAGGTTTTGAAGCACGATAACCTTTTGATTGATAAGTGTTCCAATAACTCCTGGACAAATGACAAGTATCACAATGAAGAGAGTTGCAATCAACAATTTTAAATAAGCTGGGAAACAAATGTTTTAGATAGAGAAAACTAGGATGTCCAAGTCTAAGATGCCAAAGCATAATTTGTTGCATTGAACTAGTACTACTACTACTCAAACCCTGAGCTTGTTTAATGCTGAATTGGGTCTCATCAAAATAATAGAGTCCATCAATCATCCTAGCACTGCCAATCATCCTCCCCGAGAGTTGGTACTAAAATTCACAATGAGAATCAAAGAATATGACACGACAATTAGAACCCCTTGAGAGTTTACTAACATTCAGCAAATTACAAGCAAGTTTAGGAACATGAAAGATAAATTTTAGTTCAATTTTGTCAGAGATTTGGACAGAACCTGTTCTTGCAATGGATGAGAAACTTCCATCTGCAATTCTGACTTTTTTATTACCAGGACAAGGGTAATAAGATTGAAAAAATTGTAAAGTACTAGTCATATGGTCGGATGCACCAGAATCAATAATCCATGGTGCAAGAGTTAATCCACAAGAGTAGGTACTAGGGGTATCAACTGTTTGGGCCAAGGAACCAGTAGGAGGACTGGATGTAGGAGTGGATTTCAGCAATTGAAGAAGATGATCCACCTGCTCAGCACTTAGGAAATTAGCCTTTGCTTCAATAGTTCTAGGGGCTATATAGTTGCTGCCAGAGGTTCCAAATTTGCCGTTCTTCCAGTTTGCAGGCTTTCCATGGAGTTTCCAGCAAGTCTCTCTAGTGTGGCATGGTTTACTGCAATAATCACACCATACCTGAGGCTTATCTTCAAACCTCCTTTGGTTAGAATAGGATCGCTATGCAAAAATATTGGCAATGGACAGATCTGTGCTAGTAGCACAATAAGGAGCAAGGTTGGTAGCAACAAATGCCGAGTTTTCCACAGTTTCATCATGACAATCCGAAGACAATCTTCTCTTCGCACCTCAAAAAATACCTCTCCAAGTGGAGGTAATGGTTGTCTCCCTAGAATCCTTCCCCTAACTTCATCAAATTCATCATAAGTCCAGCCAAGAGTTTAAAAATTCTAGCATTCTCCACCATCTTCTTATTATGATTGCAATCATAAGAAATTTTCCATTCATAATCATTGAATAAGTCTAAATCCTGCCAAAGTCCCTTAAGAATATTGAAATACCTGGTCACACTACCTTCTCCATGGTGAGTATTGCTGATTTTCTGCTGCAATTCATATATCTGAGTAATTTCCAAGTTCAGAATACATCTGACTAACATTGTCCCAGAGCACCTTTGTAGTCGAATAGCACATGTAGTGGGCAGTAATTTCTTCATCCATAGCATTCACAAGCCACACCATCACCATGGAATTTTCTGCATCCCATACAGCATAGGATGGATCTGTTTTCTCGGGCTCCTTGGTTTTACCAATCAAGTACCCTATCTTCCCTCTCCCTCGAATATACATCCTGACTGATTGTGACCATTGTAGGAAGTTAGCCTCATTTAGTCGTATGTTTGTGGTTTGGACAGAGTAGGGTTCAGAATGAGTAGGTTTTGGTTCTGGTTTGTTTTTGGATTTGGCCTCGTTTGAAGTATCAGCCATGGTAAATGACAACAACAGAAGAGAGGCAAAGATGAAGAAGGAAGGAAAAAAAAAAAAAACCCAAGATATTAGTGGCTGATTTGAGCTGCCAGAGGGAATAGGGTTTTTAGATGAATCAGAAAATGAACCTTGCTCTGATACCATCTAGAATGAGAGAGTAATTTGTAGGAATTATTCTCATTAAATTCATAATATAGGTACAAGGCAGTATATATAGATTACAGCTGAAGAAAAAAAAGGAAAGAATAAAGTAGAAAAGAATAAATTAAATGCTAACTTATAAGGAAACTGGTATGTTTGGGGGATGGGATGAGACATAAAATTCTCATCTCATCTCATCTCATCATTACAACTTTCTCAAACTCTCACACAAAATATAATAAACAATTCAACTTTTTCAAATCTCAATTCAACTTCTTCAAATCTCAAAACAATAATAATATTTAAAAATAATATTATAAACTTTCATTTAAAACCAAAAATTCTCATCTCAATCTCCAAACCTACCAATCTCCTAGAATATTCACACATTTACAGCCAATATCTCCTAGAATACACTAGTCGACTAGGCAGATTTTTGGCGACTTTCCAACAGAGTTCATGGAACACTCTCATTAGATCGTCCCTCACCACATCCCAACAAGTCTGAAAAAATCCCATGGAAAAACCATATTGGCCAGGTGCTTTATCTTTGACCATTCTCCTTACCACGTTGTGAACCTCCGTCTCTCAAAGGGCCTCTCCAACCACGAGGCTTGTTGTGTATCAATAGACTCAAAAGCTAGTTCATCAAGTTTTGGCCGCCATCCCACTTGCTCACAGAGCAGATGTTCAAAAAAGTCAGTAACATGCTCCCTAATCACAGGAGCCTCCACACAGTCCCTGCCATCTATTTTCAGCATCTTAATGATGTTAGTTCTCCTATGAGAGTTGGCCACTCTATGGAAGAACTTTGTACTTCGGTCTCCTTCTTTCAACCACAATGCTCTTGATTTTTGGCGACGAGATCTCCTCCAATAGAGTAACCCTATCTAGCTCTGCCACTAATTCAAACTTCCGAGAAACTTCCTCCAGGGAGAGAGCCCGACCCTCTTGTGTCTTCTCTATCTCCTGAAGCTCCTCCAACGTGGTCTTTTTACAGTCACCTACATCACCAAATGATTGAGTGTTCCACAATTTTAAATCATGCTTTAGAGCTTTCATTTTACCTGCAAAAATAAAACTTCGGGTACCATGGATCTGATACAAAGACCACCATTGTCGTACCTTTTCCACGAAACCTTCGGTTTTCAGCCACATATTCTCAAAATTAAAATACTGATGCCCTCGTTGAATGCCCCCACAATTTAGTAATAGTGGAAAATGATCCAAGCAAAGGTGAGGCAACCTCTTTTGGCAAAGGTCCGGATAGTGTGTTTCCCACTCCGATGAGACTAAGGTTGCGTTTGGATGTTGAAGTGAGTTGAGTTGAGTTGAGTTGAGATAATAAAATATTGTTAGAATATTATTTATTATTATTATTATTATTTTGGGATTTGAAAAAGTTGAATTGTTTATTATATTTTGTGTTGGGATTTGAAAAAGTTGTAATGATGAGTTGAGATGAGTTGAGAGAAGTTGTGATTCCAAACGAAGCCTAAGAATTTGTCTAATCTAGACTAGTGTTATTATTGGACCATGTATAAGCACCTCTCATGAGGGGGATATCCACCAAACCCAAGTCAAGAATACACTCTGAGACTTCTGTCATTAGCTGGTCGCATCTTGCTGTCTATTGAACGTTCGCTTGGGAAATGTATAACGTTGAAATCACCAGCTATGGATTCCATCAAGTTCTTCCCACAATAATCTTCTACTGTAGTCCAGGTTTGGCCCGTAAATGCCAGCAAAGGCCCATACAAAATTATCATCTACACTCTTAAAAAAACATGCCATTGTATACTCCCCTATAAACTCCTCCAACTTCTCCACCACCCTTCTATCTCACATCACCAAAACACCTCTTGATGCCCCATCAGAAGCAAGATAGACCCAATCCACATATGTTCAGCTCCATAAACTCCGAAGTCTTCCTTGGGATAAATTTCAGTTTAGTTTCTTGTAAACACACAAAGTTCGCCTTCTACTCACGAAATAGGTTTTACACCTGAAGGCGCTTACTTGCCGCGTTAAGCCTTCGGACATTCCAAGATACTATTTTGGGCTTCATAAATGTGGATCGTGTCCCCTCCCCTTAGCTCTTTCTCTGCTTGAGCTTGAACTGCCTTCATAATTTAGAGACCATGTTAGCCTTTTTAGTTCCCGCTGTTTTTTGGAATCTGATTTCTTTAACTGACCATGTCCCACTTCAATGGCTGTTAGTAAAGCCATAAATTGTTCCTCAAAACCTTCACACTCAATTCCTACACAATGCTGGATTTCCTTTACCTTATGCAACACCCAGTCGGAAACACTAGACTGATTTGGAAGCAGGTATTGTAGCGGAATCGAGTCCCCCCTCATGTCAATCGCATCCCTAGGTGCCCAATGTGTCTTCATTGGCACTTCTAGATTTTCTTTATACAGATAGGCCTTTCCCCCCACTCAGAGGAGTCCCTTGTAACAACTAGCATCCTTGAAGGCCCCATGGACTCTGAAAATGGCACACGGGCTACATCCAGTGGGTAAAAGTCTCGCCACCTCTGTCCGTCGGCCTTATTTGTCCTTGTTGGGACTGAGTATCGACACTCATTCGTGCTATATCACCAGACTCTTAAAATAGCACACAGGCTACATCCAGTGAGTAAAAGTCACTTGCGGCGAAGCTGCCGATTGAATCTCAAGAGGGGGCTCTCCACCTCTGTTTGTCGGCCTTGTCTGTCCTTGTTGGGACTGAGCATCAACAGTCAACTATGCAACAGTCGTAGGAACATATTTGACCTCTTCCAGCGCCGTCGTCTCCACCTGGTTACTCACCATCGACAGCTTCTCGGTCGAGGACGAAACTATCGGGATCTTCTCCACCGGTGCACCCTGCAGCCTCCCGCCGGTAGATGGGCCAGCCTTTCCTCCCTTCCTGATTCTCCAAACAAGTTGGGCTCCTACTTTGGATTTGCCCTTGTCGAGCCCCGTGGGCAATGGCCAACAAAACTGGCCCTTAGGCCCTTCCATTTGGCCCTTTCCATCTGATAAGTCCACAGCTTCAGGTTGCCCACATCCCTGTGCCCCCAAGCCCAAGCCCACCTCCTCATGTTCCTCCACGCACCGTATCAATAAACTGATTTGCTCCTGTAGTGCCTCCACCTGTGTTTGCATTTTTTGTAAGGTAGCGTGCACGCCTCTCTTCGACAAGCCATCAGAGGACCTACCATCATCTCCTTCCCTCTGCATACGTACGGTATCCGTGAGCTTAGGAACCATTACTAACTTCTGGTAAGGTACCCTACCGCCACTGCCTCCACCCCTAAGTTGTTCCCTAGACTGCACCAACGCCTCCCTATACGACTGATGCTGCGTATTAAACTTCATCACCGGTAACCTCTGCAGAATCCCACCTCCATAATGTTTCACACATTTTTCCTCTGAGATAAGGTTTTTCATCACATCAACCAAACACCTCTAGCCCCTCCCCTCCACATGTTCTAGAATGAAGATAAAGTTACGCCTTCCACCCCCACCATATTCCACCAGTGCCATACATCTGCCTCGAGTATTAGAGCACCTCTATGCTATGAAGCTTCTGTCACCTTCCCTTGTCGTAGCGTACATCTCCTTCATCCCACCCCTCAGACATTCCTCCAATACTCTAATAAACCAGTGTACCATTGTTTTCCCCAGACGTATCTCCTTCAAAACCTTCCAACTCCTCTCAATAATGATCAAGGAGCCTCCCTCGCGAATCAAAACAAAGTCTTTTGATTCAATAACTAACTTTTTGAGACTCCCATTATACTCAAACTCACCTAAACTCACTAACCACACATAAAGCTCATCAGAGAGAAAAGTTGTATGGAGAGAAAAAAATCCTTCAGAGTAGGCAAGAGCCAAGTATATATATAACACATACATATATAAAACATATTACGAGCTTCAAAACAAGCTCAAACGAGTCAAGTAGAGCTTATACGAGTTTTTTTCACGAGTCTAAACCAAGTCGAGCCAAGTTTATACGAGTTTTGCTCTTTTAATATTCGAACCTATATTAGTGTTTACAAACATCTCATTTATTAAATGAACCGAGTTCGAACTGAGTATACACGAGCCGAGCTCGAGCTGCTCTGTTCATTTGCAGCCCTAATTCCATATATGCAAAACTTTCCTCTTAAAAATTAATACGGGTCAGGCTGACAATTTGATCCCACATTGCTCTCTTATTCTTCATCTTATTTCTTCCTATCTTCCTCACAAATCCAGTCCAACATAAGGCCACGTCATTAGTCAATGATTTCCAAAGACATGGGCCATTTAGTTCCCATCCCAAAAAGTAAAAACTTACAGTTCCCTGACAGAACATGTAACCACTCAAATAAATCCAGCGTCAACAGACAAAAAGCTTTTAGAATCTCAAATATTTATGTGATATAATTATAAAACAAAGGTAGCTATGTTACCTGAAAGCAATACTCCACATGTTGTACTCCACCAAAACTGTCGTAGTTATCAGGATCCATTTTATAATACTATCAGGGAAAAAAAAAAAAAAAAAAAGGTAAGCAAAATGAGAGGAAAAAAAAAGTAATGGTTGAAAAGTAAACAATATGAATTGGCCATATCTACTTTTTTTTTTTTTTTTTGGAGATAGGTAAGAAAATTTATTGATCCTCATAATTAGGCATAGCCCAAGTATACAGGTGGCCATATCTACTTAAAACACATATTACAAAGTCAATATCTCAGGGAAAAATGAAAAGAAACCAAAATGTATCATGGACATATATATTTTTTCTTATTGGCAGACTAATCCCGATAGTGCACAGGCCCTCGACAAGGAGTTTTTCACAAATGCACCTCAGGTAATTCAATGGGAAAATCCCCAGTCCAATGGCCCCTTGAGATTGGTTGCACCCAATGGGATTCGAACCTTGGACCTTGGAGGGAGCATACCACCAAGACCAAGGCCTTTACCACAAGTCAACTCCTAGGGGTTACATATATACATAGGCATTCCACACACAAAACACTATACATGCAAAGAGAACATGAGAAAACCTGCAAAATACTTTGAGTGGCACAATCCTGGCCAAGAGGTTTCAAGCAAATGTCACTTAGAGACACCACTGAACCTGAATAGTTGGCAGAGATTCCATCAACCTATCAAAATAAAGCAATGAACAAAGAGGTTATCGTCTACACTGTATAAAACAGATAAGAACCTTTTCTTTTTGTTTTGGTTTTGGGGACAATGGGACAATGCAATATAAATCAACTCAAGTTACACAAATATAGATTCTCATTGAAAAGTAGAACCAAATCATTTACCTTCTTTTGAACTTCAAAGAGTAACTGAATATTATCCTCCGTCACAATGCTAGGCAACTTGCCATGTTGTGGATCAGGCATCGTCGCTATTATGAGCTGAAACATACACATACTATCAAACACCAACTGCATGTCAAGTATTCAAAGAAAATAACAACAAGACACATCCATTTATATTGCAAGGGGAAGAATATTCATGGTCCACACAAGAAACTCAAGTCAAGTCAAAATTCACTAGTTAACTATAATGCTATTTTCTATTTACTATGTACCTGTTTGGGCTTTAAGTTTGAGCTTGAAAAGTACTTTTAGAAGTTAAAAGCTCTTCTGAAGAAAAATTGTATGTTTGGTAAATTTATAAAAAGTGCTTTAATCATTAAAAAAAGGCCAAAACCCCACTTTTTAAAAAAGCCCCAAACTGAAGCTTTTGTTGAATAGCTCCTACAGAGATTACGGGAGATGCTGATAACAACCGTGACAAAAGTACTTTAGACATCTTTACTAAACAGCAAACAGTTTTTCAATTGTAGAACTTTTTAACAAAAGCTCTATAGACCAAAGCTCTACAATTAAAAGCTATATTACCGACAGTAATCCTAAACTGGCCCTACGTCCTTGTAATTCAGACTCTCACTAGGTATCCACCAAAAGACGGTGCAAAAAGTTTACAGAAAGTCCCAATTTGGTTATAAACATCCAAAATTCACGATCAAGCCCTTGAAGTATTTGAAAGGTAACTACATTTGCACCCACAAACTACCACCTATTTTTATCTGTCCCCTAAACTACAAAAGGTTTCAATTTGAATCCTAAAATACCTATATTTTTCAATTTGCACGCTCGGGTAATATGAGAGAATTAAGATGAATGAAACCTATTGGAAGTTTAGTGTGCAAGTCGAACCATTTTGTGGTGTAGGGTGAAGCGAAAATAGGAAGTAGTTTGTGGGCAAAAGGTGTAATTTCCACATTATTTAAATATATCATGAACTTGATAAAAGCCATGTTTTAAATGTTAGGAACCAAAATGGAATTTTTGTAAATTTCAGGAACCAAAATAGCCGTTTTTCCAAAAACAAATTGGCAAAATACACAAATTGGCCCTAGTCATGGTCAAACCAGAGCTTTGAGGGCACTCCTTTTATGCTTTGAAGCTGTTTCAGAGTTGAATAAGAACTTGACTAAATCAGAAGTAGTCTCAGTGGGGAACATTCCGAATGTGGAGAGTATTGCTAACAATTTGGAATGCAAGATATCCCAACTGCCGATGAAATATTTGGATCTTCATTTGGGTGCCCCGTTCAAAACAAAATCTATTTGAGATGAAGTACTAGAAAAAATGGAGCAAAAACTAGCTAATTGGAAGATGATATATCTATCCAAAGGTGGTAGGGTCACTTTAATCAAAAGTACCCTATCCAACTTGCCAACCTATTTCCTCTCACTATTTCTGCTTCCCACAAAGGTGGCTCTATGCATGGAGAAACTTCAACAGGATTTCTTTTTTTTTTTTTTTGGGGAGAATGAATGAGGAATTTAAATTCCACCAGGTAAAATGGGCCATGGCATGCTCCCCTATCCCAAAAGAAGGATTGGGAATCTGACACTTGCTATCTTTTAACAAAGTCTTGCTTGGCAAATGGCTATGGAGATACCACAATCTGCTTCTTTTTCTCCAGTACGATGTATTACATCATACATTGTCTATGAGGAATAAAATTTAGGTGGTAGGTAACCATTTCTGTAAATCTATTCAGGCTTCAAGAGAAACTGGGGGCCCTTAAAGAAGCAAAAGACAAACTAGAAAAGCACGTGGAAGAACTGACATGGCGTTTGCAGCTTGAGAAGAGATTAAGGGTAACTTCATTATATTTTATGTTGTTTAAAGTTCACGTAGTACATGGTGGTTGTGGGCTCTTGACAGTGGGGTGTCTGTTGCATCATTGGAAGAATGTCCTCCATGAGAAATTTAGCAATTGAATCAAAGAATCAAAGGTGTTTGATATATGGACGGAGGGGCGTGAAGTGCTTATCACGGAGAGGGGTTGGAAAGGATCGCAAACTTTGAGGTTGGGTTGGGACACAACACGCTGGGTCTTAAGGGCTTTGGAGGAATGTTCTAAGCATGGAAGAAAGGTGTACTACTCTGCTTACAAGGATGGTAACAGGGGATACATCGCGCAGAAGGGCTCCAACTCCCGGGGCAGTTTCTTGGCCCTAGTGGAGTATAGTGGAGGGGGGCGCCGGAGTTTTATCTTTATCCCTGGGGAAAATGATGGAATGGGGTGGAGGAAGCTTGCAGTGGTCGTGAGGGAGGTGGGTAACAAATGTGCTCAGGGGAGAGGTCTACCACCTTCGTCGACAGTGGCACTCCCATTGGCTCGGTCGTACATGGAGGTTGTGCAGACACCTCGAGAAGGGAGAAATTTTGCTTCGACAGACCTGAATAGAGTAGGTGAAGTTCCTGTTTTGGTAGGAGTTGGGAGGGTGATGGCAGAGGCGCGTCTAAGCAAAATGACGTAAGTATTTTGAAGGATTTGCAGGATATGCAGGTTGCTTTGGAAGAGATGGCCGTTAAAGTCAAAGGGATACGGTGCGTTTTGGGTAAAGAAGTTATGGGGTCGAATTTAGGCCTGGGGAGTGGACCAGAGCCTGATCTTATGAAGAAGGGGATTGAGGCTTTGGGTGTGGGCCAGGAAAGGGGACCTAAAGGTAAGGCCCAGTCCAAACAGAATATCGGATCCGAGCCCAACCAGCTGAAAGGTTTAGCATGGAGGAAGAAGTCGCAGGTCGGGGCAGACTCAGAGGTGGGTGGGTCAGTGCCACCGTCGCCGGCGAAGCCTCAGACAGTGACGTCAAAGGTCCTCGAAGCTTCGATGGAAGAACAGCCGCTGGCAGCAGGGTCCGTGAATCATGGAGGGGTGAACTCAGGCAGTTTTTCCGTAAGATCAAAAACAAACGTCTCGGCTCTTGCACAGACTTGGTCAAATGTAGTAGATAAGGAGATCCCGACGTCAATCATGAGGAGTAAAGGTGATTTTCTCGTGAGCAAAGGCAAGACAGTTTCGGCTCAGTCCCGAGACAATGTAACGGAGCCGATATTAGCACAGATGCTTCCACCAATGGTACAGAAAGAGTCGATAGGCACAATGGAAGCTTCGGGTGAGCTTATGTTGGTCCACCATGTTCTGGAAAGGGAGGCAGGGGAAATTGTCGAGGTTGCTGAGGGACAAAATGAGGTTCTGACCTCTGTGGTCACCCACACAAGGGAGGCAGGGGAAATTGTCGAGGCTGCTGAGGGACAAAATGAGGTTCTGACCTCTATGGTGGAAGGGGGTAATTGTTTATTGTCACAATTCTTAAATTTAGAAGGAAGCAAGCAGGTTGAGTTTGTACGGTCTGAAATGGAAGAGCAGGATAGGATGGTCTCGGATCCAGAGCTCGAAGTAGCTGTTTATGAGGAGGAGATGGATAGTTCATCTCCATTACAGATGACTCATCTTCAGATTGTGTCGGAGGAAACCTCAGATTGGGTTTTTAAACAAGTGGAGAAAATTCAAAACTGTGTGGGTCTCTTTTATAAAGGTTATGAAGAACAATTGAGGGCACTTTTAGTTGCTATTGAAGCTGGTCGATCCACAGCCGAGCAGTCATCTGTGAAAAAGAAGCAGGAGTTGAGAAGATTACATTGTTCTATTAATTATGACAATAAGGAGGGCACTTCGGGGAGGAATAGATCTAAGGGGAGGGAAGCTATATCAGTTAATGAAGCATAAAATTATGTCTTGGACTGTAAGGGGGATCAATAATGTCAATAAACGCCTTCGCATTAGGTCCATTATACATAGTTGGAAGATCGATGTTGTATGCCTCCAAGAAACAAAATTGGAAAGTATTGACAGGAATGTTATTAGTAGCTTGTGGAGAGGTTCGTTTGTAGGCTAGACTTATTTAGCCTCTTCTGGTGCTTCTGGTGGAGTACTAGTCATGTGGGATAGTAGAGTTGTCGAGATGGTAGAATAGTGCATTGGAAATTACTCGGTGGCATGTGTATTAAGGAACGTGGAAGATGGGTGGTCGTGGGCATTAGCAAGTGTCTATGGTCCCAATAGGGATCGGGATAGGCACTTGTTGTGGGATGAAGTATCAGGGTTGTATTCTATGTGGGATCTTCCTTGGTGCATATGTGGATTTCAATATAGTTCGATTCCCAAGTGAGCGGGTGGGTCTTTTATCAATAACTACAGCAATGGAGGTTTTCTCACAGCTGATTTTTGACTTGGAACTGCTGGATTTGCCGTTGGTGGGGAGTGAGTATACGTGGTCCAATTCTAGAGGTAGTTCTAGATTGGACAGATTTTTAGTATCATCGTCATGGGAAGCTCATTATCCGAAGTTGTGCCAAAAACGTTTTCCAAGGATAGGATCGGACCATTTCCCCATTATTCTTGAGTGTGGGGGTATTCATGAGGGCAAACGGTACTTTAAGTTCAAGAATATGCGGCTAGAAGTGGAGGGCTTCGTTGATAAGGTAAAAAGTTGGTGGCTGTCGTACCAGTTTGAGGGGACTCCTAGTTTTGTTTTGGCTAGTAAACTCAAGGCTTTAAAAACTGATTTGAAGATATGGAATAAGGAGATTTTTGGGAATGTTGAGCAGCAGAAAAAAGCCCTTTGAGAAGAGCTTCAATCCTTGGAAGCTGATGGGGATAGCGAGGAGAGCTTGTCTAGGATGAACGAAGTAAAAATAGAACTTGAGAGGGTTCTTTTGAGGGAAGAAATATCATGGAGGCAAAAGTCGAGAGTTCTTTGGCTTAAAGAGGATGATAAGTGTACTAGCTTCTTCCACAAAATGGCCAATTCTCATAGACGTAACAATGCTATTGAGATGTTAAGAACTGAAAATAATCTGCTTACCTTACCTGCCGAGATCCAAGAGCATGTTGTGCAGTATTTTAGTTCCCTCCTTAGTGAGACGGAAGATTGGAGACCTAAGATAGATGGATTGAACTTCGCAGCGGTGGATGCTTCTTCAACAAGTTGGCTGGAAAGGCCGTTCGAAGAGCTTGAGGTGCATCGGGTGGTGTGTGGATGAGGAGAGACAAAGCTCCCAGGCCGGATGGCTTTTCTATGGCATTTTTTCAGGATTGTTGGGAGATTGTGCGGAACGATTTGATGAAGGCTTTTCATGAATTTTATGAGTTTCAAAAGTTTGAGAAGAGTTTGAGTGCCACTTTTATTGCCTTGATTCCAAAGAGAGTGGGTGCTTCGGAGTTGAAGGAGTTTCGCCCAATTAGTTTGGTAAGTAGTGTCTATAAGATTATTTCAAAGGTGTTAGCAAATAGAATAAGCAAAGTGATGGGGAAGATCATTTCTAAATCTCAAAATGCATTTGTAAGGACGACAAATTATAGATTCGGTGTTGATTGCAAATGAATGTGTAGATAGCCGCATGTGGGAAGGGGCTCCGGGGGTCCTTTGTAAGCTGGACATGAAAAAAGCATATGATCATGTAAACCTGGAATTTTCTTTTGTATATGCTTGGAAGATGCGGTTTTGGAGATAAGTGGTGTGGCTGGATAAGTCACTGCATTTCAACTGTCCGCTTTTCTGTACTTGTTAATGGGCAGCCTTGTGGGTATTTTCCGAGTTCTAGAGGTTTGAGGCAGGGGGATCCCTTATCTCCCTTCTTATTTTATATTGTTATGGAAGCCTTGAGTCGCATAGTGGAGGCAGTGGTAGGAGCAGGATTTATCTCAGGTTTTTCAGTGGGAACTAATTATAGTGGCCCTTCTACTATATCACACTTGCTTTTTGCTGATGATACCCTCATTTTTTGTGAGGCTGTTGGGGAACAAATTCAAATTTTGAGGGCTGTCCTACTATGTTTTCAAGCTATCTCGGGATTAAAAGTGAACCTCTAATATCCCTACCTACTTCCTTTCTTTATTCCCTTTACCAATTGGTGTGGCCAACCGTATTGAAAAATTGTATAGAGATTTTTTATGGGGAGGCCTGGGAGAGGAGACTAAAACTCCCTTAGTGAGTTGGAAAAAAATTTGTTGCCCGATTGCTGATGGAGGTCTGGATATTCATAGTCTATGTAGTTTTAATAAGGCGTTGTTGGGGAAGTGGCTATGGAGATACCATGGGGAAGAGGAAGCATTGTGGAGAGGGGTGATTGATCGTAAGTATGGTAGTGATTGGGGAGGATGGTGTACCAAGGAGTGCAGGGATTCGTATGGAGTGAGTCTATGGAAGTTTATTAGGAAAGGTTGGGGTCGCTTCCTGAAACAAGTAAACTTCTCGGTTGGTGATGGTTCAAAAATCAGATTTTGGTCTGATGTTTGGTGTGGGGATATTGAATTGTCTCGAGCATTTCCAGTTGTTTTCAGATTGGCGACTAATAAGCAAGCTTCAGTTTCCGAGGTGATGGGTTTTTCCCATGGAGGGATGCTTTGGGATGTAGGCTTCTCCAGATCTGCCCAGGATTGGGAAGTAGAGGAGGTTACTGATTTTTTTAGACAGTTGTATTCAGTGGAGATAAGAAGACAGGGCAGGGACCAACTATGTTGGAGACAAACAGCCTCTAAAAAATTTACAGTTCGGTCATTTTATAAGGTGTTACTAAATCAGCACCATATTGACTTTCTTTGGAAGAGGATTTGGAAGGCTCATGTTCCGTCAAGGGTGGCTTTTTTTGTATGGACAGCAGCAATAGGGAATATTCAGACTATAGATAACTTGAGGAAGCGCGGAATGATTGTTTTGGATTGGTGTTTTATGTGCAAAAAAGAAGCGGAATCAGTGAACCATCTACTACTTCATTGTGAAATGGCTAAAGTGCTGTGGGATGGTGTGTTTGGAAGGGTTGGACTGTGCTGGGTTATGCCAGAAGCAATGATCGATTTCCTAACAAGCTGGACCAACTTTCAAATGCATGTTTGTTCCCAAGTGGCAGCTGCATGGAAAATGATGCCTTTGTATATTATGTGGTGTATTTGGTTGGAGAGAAATGAGAGGTGCTTTAATGATCGGGGACGCAATAGAGATGCATTTTGGAAGTTTTTTATAAGCACTCTACTTAGCTGGTTCTCTGCTATTGTACTCAAGGGTGGGGCTGTAAACGAGTTCTTGTCTTCGTTTTTCTAAGTTTTAGAATGTAATTAGTTGTTTCTTGTGTATACTTCATGTATACTCGGGCTCCGTCTATTACATTGTGCTTAATAAAGTTTTAACTTATCAAAAAAAAAAGGGAGCATTATGGAGAGTCGTTATAGAATCGAAGTATGGTGAACCATGGGGAGGATGGTGTTCAAATGAGGTAAATGGGACATATGGGGTTGGTTTATGGAAACACATAAGAAGAGGATGGAACAAATATTCAATAAATATCCGTTTTGAGGTAGGTGATGGGTCCAAAATCAAATTTTGGCATGATGTATGGTGTAGCGATAGAACACTCAAGGAAGCTTACCCAGAATTCTATGGCTTAGCACGAATGAAAGAAGCCTCAATTGCAGACCTCTTAATTATTTCTAATGGTAGACCTCTTAATTATTTCTAATGGTACTCCCCAATGGAACATTACATTTTTTAGAGACGCACAAGATTGGGAAGTTGACGCTTTCTCGGAGTTCTATGATCTAGTGTGATCTACCCGTATAAAGAGGGGAGCTAAAGACGATCTTTTGGCACCCTTCTAAGAAAGGGAAGTTCACAATTTGCTCCTACTATCATGCCATGATCATGCATAATACAACACCATTCCCATGGAAGAGTATTTGGAAGACAAAAGCACCCATGAAGGCAAATTTCTTTGTGTGGACAGCCTCATTAGGGAAGATACTCACAACAGACAATCTATGAAAACGCCACATCATACTCATGGATTGGTGTTGTATGTGCAAAATGAGAGGAGAATCCATAGATCATCTATTAATTCATTGTGAGATTGCAACAACCCTGTGGAATGATTTCTTTGCTCAGGTGGGACTAGCTTGGGTGATGCCAAAAAGGATAATCGACCTCCTAGCTTCTTGGCGAGGCATCCGGAGTAACCCTCAGATCGTAAAAGTGAGGAAGATGGTACCAATTTGTCTATGGTGATGTATTTGGAGGGAGAGGAATGCAAGAAGTGTTGAAGATCGAGAGCGGTCAATGGAAGCGCTCAGAAGTTTATTTTTCAATACCTTGCTCCATTGGTCGATTGTAAATGATTTTAATGGAATGTCTTTTCATGACTTCCTTGTATCGCTAAACTCGCATATATAAGCGACGCTCTAGTATATATCCCGTATACACGGGCCTTTGTCTACTTTATTCTCAATAAAATTTTGTTTATCGATAAAAAAAAATACATAAATGAGAATTGGGTAAAGAAGATTTTCTTTCTGTTTAAAATAAATGAGAAAGAATACACATTAGCAAGTATCTCATAAGAAATAGCAATAGGTCATGGTTAAAGAAAGTAAGCACGAAATGCTAAGACCTGTTCAATTCTGTAAAAGGGGGCAAGGTGACTGTCGAAAAATTGTTTCTCTTCTGCTGCCTTACTTCCAGGGCCAACCCACAACTGCAGTGTGCAGAAACTTTTGTTCAAAATTACACACAAAAAGTTTTTTTTTTTATAAGAATTACACACAAAAAGTTCAATCCTGACAAAATTCTGAAAATAAATCATCAGCTAAAACGACAACTAAGAAACTTGGTTCTTAAATCTTCATGTTATAAGAATAGAACCATCATTGGCAAACATAAGCTCAACCAAGATTTATTTCTCTGGGGCACTAAAGCATGCATGCCATCAATATGATCACAAAGTCCCAGGGTATAGACCCATAAGACTGACCAAACATAAATGGATAGCTCCCTACTTACTAATATTTGCAAATACACCATCCTCGTGTTCTTCTGGATAATTATCAGTAATTCATAAGCAAACGTTCATGTCATGACTAATGATAATCCTACAATATATTGGTGGTAAGCATATAAAGCAGCCTAGTTAGTAAGGACCAACACTGTGGATACTTACACAGGTAAATGGTCCATTGCTGAAATCTTAGGGAAGCAACAATCTCTAAAGAGACTAGAGCAAGGCCAAGCTCAAATGAATATACAGTTGATTGTAAGAAAAAGATCATGGAACAGGCCCCTGACAACATGCAGAACATAGACTAGAAACATAGTAAGCGTAGAAATGCCCCTACACCTACAATCTCAAGTATTGGACTTAAAACTTCTTCTACATCTCCCAAGAAATGAAGACTTGAGGCTTTTATGCTAGAGGCTATATTTTATCCTAATTAACCAATCGAAACACACATTAAATAGACCCCAGATTCAAAAGAGTTGGAGTCACAAATAAGCATCCCTTCTGTGTTCTATGGAATAATTGAGATGACAATAAGATACCTTCTCTGGCTGGGTCTCCACCCTGAAACGCATTAGACCTAAGCAAAGCAGAAGAACAACTGCCAATGAGGAACAGAGCACAAGAGTAGGATTTCTAGCAACCCAAATTCCATATCTCCTGGAAACGACAGAAAAAATGATTTAGTGGTCTTATTATTCATGCTATAAGCAATAGTAGAGCTTCTGACCACAGAATACAGACTACATATGCTAGAGAATGGTAGAGCTGCTGACCTGTAAAAGCTCGACATATACCCTTGAATAACAGAAATTTGCACATCATGTGACGCTTGAGAGACCATCCCTTGCACCTGATGATCATGTTGTATTACGCAATGTAAAGAATAAAATCACAAGTTGAATCAAAGAATCCTAAATATGATTGCTAAAAGGAATGTAATCACACATCAAGGTCAATTCCGCTGCAACTAGAATAACCCTTTTCTCCATTCACTTAGGCCTTAATCTTAACTGACAGATGTCAGGTAACGGATTCCTTTTTCAAGGTGCATGCTTGGTGAAGCTGAAACACTACATAAAATATAATACTGAACATAAAAGCAATGCAAATAGAAAGGAGATCATAAAATCATTGCATCATAAGATATACAGAAATAGTTATTAAAATCTACCTTTGGAGCAAGCTTCCCATTCTTCTGTAGGTCAACAATATTAATTTCACCATCATCTGCAACATTCAACAATGGTTCCGTTGTTGGTGCATGCCTCCTCCTTTCTCTCGTCTGATTAAACAAACCCCATCCAAGAAAAGCAGAGACTAAAATGATATACAGGATCACTAAAGAAAGTTCAACACAGGTGACCTGCAAGCATCATCAAATCAAGTTGATGCAATGCATTAGAAGGCTGCATTTGCATAAAATTCATTACCTATGAGTTGGGTGCTTCATTCATTATTTAATCATCAAAATTGGTACTTCATTCTTCTTCTTTTTTCTTGATCGGTAAATTGGTACTTCGTTCATTATTTAGTCATTAAAAATACAAAATCTCAACGTCCTATGTACAAATAGAAAGAGAGAAACAAAAAAGTTAAAGAAAATGAACCAATCTTTATTGCATCTACCTTAAGCGATCCAATTCTAAACGAGCAGGGATCTTTTTTATGTGGAGAAGGAGGTTCTGAACTGGAGCACGCGGGTGATAAAGGGCAATCACCACAAGAGCAACCCAGTGAAGTGTCACCACATGCTAATACAGACACATTCATTATCTCCATAGCAGACAATTCAGGAACACTTGACTTAAAATTAATGGCATAAGGTGAACCAGGAAAACCAGGGGCTGCTTTCTGACCAATAAATGCAAACCATTCTGGCAAAAATCATTGCAAATAAATGCATTAAAACTGGAGCAAGTAAATAATAACAAAGTGCAACAGAGATGCACACTCTAATTTGTACACATCACTTGGCCATAAGATAAGCAGCAGCAACTTGAATTCAGTTTCAAGCATACATACAAAAATGGAAAATTGGAGCTCCCTAATGGACACCTTATTCAAGTAAAAAGGATGCAAAGGTTTTCTTTAAGTTTGATAATGAAGTTGGTATTAAGATTTTTTTTATAAAAAAATATATATATAGTTGGGTAGTCATGGGCTGAGTTCTTGATGCTTTATCTATATGTAAATGGACTCGGGTTCCCTACAATTGTTGAAGTAACTGCACAAGATCCGGATGGTCCACACAGGTGGGTAGATTATCAAGTATACCATTTTCATAATTTTGTAACCTTAAACAGCAAAATAAATAAATAAAAACAAGGCTTGTTACAGATTAATATCCCCAGTTTAAAGCAATAGTTGAAACCCCACACATGACCCCTCACACAAAGTAGTTAAAAAACCCATAGTTATGGATTAGTCTTTTAAATTAATTGTACCCCTAACCCATAGGTCTATACTCTGCGACTCTGCCTCAGGACAACAGGCCAGATGAAGTTAGGTAATCACCCTTACTGATTAATAATAGCCCAACCCAACTATGTCTAAACAAATATCATCGCAAACTCATTGTATCTAATAGGGATTAAAAATAACATATAACAGCCAAAAACAATCAGATTGCGACTCTGTTCATTGCATGCTGATAAACCCTCCAAATCCTATGCCCTGTTTGGTTAGGGGATTATTTCAAAAGTTTTAGGTCCGGTTTGGATACAAAAGTCCCCCCCAACTCATCTCAACTTATCTCATTTAATCATTACAACTTTCCCAAATTCTCATACAAAATATAATAAACAATTCAACTTTTTCAAATCTCAAAACAATAATAATATTAACAAAATAATATTATAACAATATTTTATTCAACTTTCATCTTAACTCATCTCATCTCATCTCAACTCACTATCCAAACCTCCACTTATAAAATTTCTATAAAAAAAATTTCAAATCAACCAAACATCTTAAAATCTCAAAAAATACACTATTTCAACTCGTCATCCAATCATTACTCATACACAAAAATCAAACAAAAACCACATTTAAAAAATTAAATTCAAACAGCTTTTCAACTCTACCATCCACTTTCACAAACCCCAATACAAAATATATTTCAAAAAAAAAATATTCAAAATTTCCTCCGTCTCCTTGCACAAAACCCAATGAACAACAAATCTCAAAAATTCTCTAAATGTTTTCAAAAATATTGAAACCAAACATGCCCAAGTATCTCACCTTTAAAATTTTTAGCACCAGCACCAATAAAGTCTATGGCCCGTGTGTTCATTGTGCCAAACTTTACATCCTTGCAGGAGTCATAAAGCCCTTCACCAAAGGTATCAGTTACAAAAAAATCAATGCCATCAACCGTCATGTTACCTTTAACCTGAAGCAAAATAGTGATGAACCATGAGAATGATATGCATGGAAGTTCCATAAAGACTATAAAAAAAAATATCAAATTATACATATAAAAAAAGACTATATCAAATTATGAAAGGCAACCATCACAATTACAGGATAGCTTGACACCAGCCTGCATTAGTGAGTCATAGGACAGCATGGTCTACTTGCATGGCATCTATGAAGGATGTGATTTGCCAAAAATCAAAAGGTGGCGCTACGATCATAATTAAATATAAATCTGGTCTCACACTGAACTTGCATGGAAAATGCTAATGAATTTATGAGCGGTAGGCATTCCATTATTTTTTATATAGGTGATTGTTGTTTGCAAAGAGGTATTGGGGTTCGGGGAGGGTGGGAATCCATCAAACCATGTATAATGCTCGAAACATCACAACAAAATGCAACTATTTGAAGGAATTTTTAAGGCATGTAAGAATAAAATATGTTCGAAAGCATTTTATGGGAAAAATAAAAGTTTCCTACAATTAGTAAATCTAAAGCTCAGGATAGCATTTATCAGTATTCCTGACCTCAGAGGTAGAAGTAACATTGATGAATAGACTCTGATCTGGAGAACATGAAAGCTCACAGAAAAGATTCAAAAAGTTCCTCAAGCATGCTGGACAGCCCACAAGAAATGGTATTGCCTGCAAAGAAGCATACATTACAACTACCAGGTGCACAAATTACTTGTAACGCAGGTTTATATAGAAAAAGGTACAATGATCTTGGACAAGCAAGCCTAACTGAAATTCCTTCAAGAATAACCTTCTTTGATAAGTAAATATTATTTTAATAAATAGATAAGAATGCTAAAGAACTCCTAAAGATCCAGCCAGAAATTTACCTAATAAAAGTTAGTGTGAGTTCAAAAAAAAAAAGTTAATTTACCTACAACCTGAATTAAAAGACCAACAAATTCCACAAAAGAAGGGGAAGCGCAGACATCGAATCATGCAGCAAAAATAAAGATTTGAACAAATCAATGAAAGTTCACGTGTTCAGCCCCTTCAAAAGATTTGACTGTTTCTTTCGCTCAAAATTATCCATGTAGGAACAGAAATAAACTTTCCAGATTTTAATGCTCTCAAAATGACCAGATTTTCCTTGTCAACAAGCAAAAAAAATCAACAAGCATTCTCAGCTTCAAGAATAACACTAAAAAAGTAAATTAAATAACACAAGTTTTAGACAGATATATTGGACCGCGTTATCTATTTTAAAATAGAAATTGATGAACTAAGAAATTTAACTTTAGGAGGACAGCATAAAAAGTAAAACCTTTAAATCTAAGAGGTAAAAAGTGAAGCAAACAGATTGACCATCCCTAAAGCACAAGCAAGAAACTCAATCTAAGAGATATACATCCATTTACAAAACGGCCTTATATGATAGCCATATTATGAGATAGATCAATTTAACCTATATCTTGCAATAGTTAAAAGTATATGCAACTTCCACTCCCGTATAATAAGCAGATAAGAGTGCAGGTTGGCCATTGATTATAAGGGATAAAGTCATTTTAATTACAAATTAACTAAAATGAATGTTAATAATTAAGTTATTTTCATAAATATATATATATCTGTGCGTGTGTGTTTGTGTAAATGGGTATGTGTGGTGAAGTCTTACCTGTTGAACTTGTGCCCTCAATGTATCAAACTGAGCCTCTGTACAACAAACATTTCCACTTATTGTTGGACACAAGCTTTGAATCTTGGAAGAAAGTAAATCATCCGGCTGCAAAGCATATAATGAGTTATGACACCCACCAAAACAGTGCATTCATATTGTTGAATTACTTTCAAAGAAAACAGAGGAAGAGAGATTTTTCACTCCTGATGCACGTGTTGGCGTCTAACAGACTAGATAGGAATCATATACCTTAACAGATGGGGAGCCATAAGGACAGTTCAAAACTTTCCCATCACTGCGTTCGCCACATATATCATACATTGCACAGTATTCTCTAGCATGCCTTTCCCTGACCACCAAACCAGAGCCATCTTAATCCTAGTGTAAAAGAAAGAGAAGTGGGAAAACTTGGAAGTTACACAGAAATTAATAAACACCTTGCTCAGTGAGCAATCGAGAATATATCAATAAAGAAGATAACGGGCCAAATACATTCATCTTAAAAAAAATGTCATTCAATAATGCAAAACTGAAAACCATTTGCATATTTTTTTTAATAGGTGAGTTCCATTTGCATAAGTTAGGCGGAGCAAAGTTGCCTTACCCAGACTTTACGTCTGAGACCAAAAGAATCCCTGAATCAGTCTTCTCAGCACTCAGCAAAGAAGTGAAAACAATCACCTACAAGAACAAGAATTACTCACTGAATTACAAGCATAAAGCGCGCAACTTTGGCCAACTATAGCATGTAGGTAACTTTTTTATAAGGAAGAAGCAAAGCTACGGCATGTATGTATAATAACTTTTTCAGCAGCACCAAAAAAAATGAATATGTTTGAAGTCATGAAGCAAAGCTACATGTTCAACTATTACCCACAATCCAAGCACACAGATGGATTCTCATTTTTTTCTCCAAATACACCCACACTAACAAATATTTTGTAGAGTTTCCGATCAACTAGATATCCCTAGATAACCACTTTTCTTAGCGAAATTAACAAACAAGAACGTAAAACAGAGTTTCGCTATCCCACCACAGATGACCAAAAATTTCAAAACAAAAATCAATGAACCAATCCTTTATTCAACACTTCATGTTTGACAACGCGAACCCATCAAACCTCAAAGAACTCAAGATCTCACCTTGAAATCCAAAAGACAGATTCTTTTCTTCGTGAAAATTAAACATAACCAAAACATAAATGATAAATAAAAAAAGAATGAAAAAAGAAAGATTTCTTACCCGGAATAGAGCGATAACAACAAGCAAACCTGAAGATGAGACCATGACTCTTTTCTTTTTGTTATATATTTTTTTCAAATCGTGTTGTTTCTGAGAAAACCAGAACGGTGGTCCTCGTACGGTTCAATTCATGAGAAGCAAACTAAAAGAGGTGGAAAGAGCAAATGGGAAATGAGATTTTGGTGGGTTACTAGCACTGCTTTACTGAGTTTGCGGGTGCTTTCGTGTTGAAGAAAATGAGTGACGGATAGTCCAAACGCACAGAGAACAAGCTCCGTTTTTAATGCAGATTAATGAGAAACCGACAAGCAACATTAATGTTATCTCCAAACGCACCGTTGCTGTTCTAAATCTTCTGATTGAAGTATTTGTATTTTGTATAGTATATTAGAGTGTGTACCGCAGACGACTTGTAGCTTTTCCAAAAGTGAAAACTGATGCCTTAACGTACTAGTCGCCTTAATAAACACAATTCGGAACGCCTAAATGGTACTGTGCTGCTTACCAATTCCATCGTCGCCTTCACAACAAGCATCGACCCAAAACACATTTGGCAATGACTTTCCTTGCATGCGTTACCAAAAGAATCTATGAATGATACGTCGCACTTGCGTGAGAAATTGATGTCGCCTCAACAACTAAATTCAGCACCACCTTCTTTTACCCTTGACATCAAACCGGATGTGTTTCTTTGGTCAGTATCAATGGAATGCAGAGATTATTATTGACACATGATATTGCTCAATTCAAGTTCGACTATTTACTTGTTCCTTCCTTTTTAATTCAAGTTGCACACCTTTCTTTTCTTTTCTTTTTTCAAGAGGGCAGTGCAATATAATTTTATTAATGCATAGCCTTCATTGAAGACAATAGCCCTTAATTCTTTGTTAGACCTTAACTGCAGCATTCAATGATTGGTAAATTCTCATCAATCTTCATACAACAATGCAGATGGTCAACTAAACTACGTATTTCACCGGCTTGTGGGTGGTACCTTTCCCCAGCTAAAAATTTACATGCCCTGTTGTTAACATGCACCAAGCTGTAACCAGCAACAACCCTCACCTCTCTCTCCTTCACCAACCTTCTCATCCTCGCCGCATTCATCCATAATCCATTTGATGCAAACATGTTCGATGCAAGCAAATAACCTGAGGAATTCAATGGCTCCAGCTCAAGAAGATGGGAGATAGCTCCCGCACCAAGCTCACTGTTCCCATGGCTTCGACAAGCACTCAAAAGTGCCCCCCAAACACTTGCACCAGCCTCAAAACCTTCAGGAATCTTGCTGATTAAATCCATTGCAATATCAAGTTTTCCTGCCCGACCCAACATGTCGACCATGCATGAATAATGTTCCAACCCAGGCTCAACCCCGTGATCTTGAACCATCGAACTGAAGAAAGAGAGCCCCTCTTCAACTAACCCGCCATGACTACAAGCAGATAGCACCGAAAGAGCTGTCACAGCATTTGGCTCCACTCCCTCTTGTTTCATTTCAGTGAGCAAAGCTAAGGCTTCACGAGCAAAACCATTCATGCCACATGCCGCTATCATGGCGCTCCATGAAACAACATTCCTTTCAGAAATTTGTTCAAAGGCCTTCCTTGAGTCTTCTATCGCACCGCACTTTGAGTACATCTCGACAATTGCAGTCCCAACTGCCACTTGTGCGTTCAAGCCACTTCGAATTGAGATTCCATGAGCCCACCTCGACCTTCTCAGTTCAGCTGAAGTTGAACAGGCCTCGAGAAGATTGATGATGGTAACAACATTGAGCTTCTCTTGTGCAAGGGTCATCTGATGGAAAACAGCTATTGCTTCATCAGTTCTGCCACAATAGTTGAACCCCGCAATCATGGTACTCCAAGAAACCACGTCTCTTCTCTCCATCCCATCAAAAAGTTCCCACGCCAGCTCAACAAGATTGCATTTTGCATAAGCATCAATTAGAGAATTTAGGACCAGTTCATTTGATTCATATCCCCGCCGCATTATTACACAGTGGACGGACTTGCACAGAAATGGTTGCACA
This sequence comes from Juglans regia, assembly GCF_001411555.2. Classification (NCBI taxonomy): domain Eukaryota; kingdom Viridiplantae; phylum Streptophyta; class Magnoliopsida; order Fagales; family Juglandaceae; genus Juglans; species Juglans regia. The sequence continues at coordinate 7,368,988 of NC_049913.1, forward strand.
AAAAACTTGCATGCCTGAAGAATATTGACAAGAGTCACCTCATCTGCCTCGATTCCTTCCTTCACCATCGAATAAACCAGCGATAGAGCTTCCAAATGCTTCTTATTTAGGACAAATCCAGACAAAATAGAATTCCATGAGACGTTGTTTCTCTGAGATATCTCATTGAAGACTTTGAAGGCAGAATCAGCATCATAACACTTTGAATACATATCGATTAAAGAATTCCCAATATAAAGATCAAACCCAAAACCTCTACTGATCACTAACCCGTGAATCACAGTTCCCATAATCCAGTCCCCCAAACTAGTGCAGGCTTTAAGGACACTCACCATAACCATACCGTCAAGCTCAATGCCAACCTCAGATACCATCTCCAAAAATACCTGCAAGCCAATCTCAGCTTCCTCACTTCTAACATAACCACCAATCATCACGCTCCAAGAGATAACATCTTTGTCACACATTTCGTCAAACATTCTCTGCGCACTCTCCATGTCATCCTCCGCATACGCACTCAACATTGAGTTCTGAACTGAACCAATGGTCAGAAATCCAGCCTGAATTATGTACCCATGTACTTTCATTATCTCAAGTTTAGCTCTAAGTCTTTGACAAGCCTGTATAACAAGCACCAAGGTGGAAGTATTAGGCTCAAACCCAGCAACCCTTGCATTCAAAAACCACTGCAACCCTTCTTGTAAAGATCCCTGAACTAAAAACCCATGTACCATTATGTTCCAAGAAACTGAATCTCTGCTCCTCAGGCGGTTAAACACGCCCAATGAAGAACCCAGGTCTCCACATTTCAGGTAGAAATCCAAGGTGGAGTTGCCAACCGAAGTGAACCATTCAAAGCCCTGCTTGATCAGACCTGCATGGATGGACTTTCCACGTCTAAAGGAGAGGAATGAACATGCTTTAAGAATGGAAGGGAAAATCGAAGGGTCAGCTATGCTAACGCCGGAGTTCTTCATTTCACGATAGTGGAAAAGTACTCTTTCCCATTTCCCATCAGATGATGACACTTCGATTCTTGATAGCCAATTAGGGACCTTTGATACCGACTGAATGGTTGGGGAGCGCATTGACAAGAAGCCAATGCAAATACTTTCTAAAAACTTGGTGAGTTTTCAGATTCCATGCAGGAGGACGTAGTTTTGCATTTTAACGTTACGTCCACAACTCTATGCAGGAACTACCGAACTATAGCTCATTTCACTGCGTAGACATTATTATGATGGTAACTAACCCATGGCAGGCAATGATATTCGAGGACTAGTAAGGTGGGCGACACATGATAATCGAGAACACTGGCAGTTTGGGGTAAAAAAAAAAAACGACACAACACTAGCTAGATCAGTTTCCTTGAACTTGATCATCTTCAAACCTTTTCCTTTGCTCCGAACACCTGTAGACTGTGTAAGAGGGGAATTGGGGACGCACAAAGGGGAAGGTGTTATATGTAGACAATATTTTATATATATATATATATATATATCATATATTATAGATGGCTAAGGCAATCAACACTGACAACTTCTGAGATAAATCATAAAATTATGCAATGTTTTGAAGTCAACTCACAAAAAAAAAAGTCAACTTAACGTAAATGAGATTAAATAACACAAGAAAAGATCGACAGCTTCTCTGTGAACAACAAGGCGTTTGCATGCTTAGCAATTTCACGCAAAGATGATCTGACTTCCTGTGCATAAACAGAGTGCATAAACAGAGTGCTTTCCACTATTAACTGATTTCGAATTTCTGGAAACCATTAGGGTTCCTCTTTGTTTTGCTTTAACGGTTTTGTTAGAGTATGAAGATATCATTAGTCAATCAGCCTTTTTTAAGACTTTAAAGTATCGGTGAACAATATACACAGTGCACATTAAAATTCATCACAGATTTCATAAAATATTAAACATTGATTTTATGTAAGACTTGGTCCTTCGATGAATTATACAACTATAAGAAAACTCAACGCCATCTCAGATAATAGAAATGGCAGGACCCAAATCAAAGATCAGGAAGAACCTAACTTGTTGCAATTTGCTTTCATTATTATTTTCAAAGTTGCACTTTTAAATTCCATTGGGGTCTTGATGCTGGCCTGTAACCAGGCACAAATAATATCTGACTTCATTTGTATTCCTATTCAAGTTTATCATAATCTATAAGTTTCATGAAAATGCACTGTACCCAAATACTATTGAAAAACGTTACTTGTAATAAGGTGACAAAACTGCACATCCAACTGAGATACTCATCTACTACAAAAAATCCAGGACGATCCTTCTTAGAGTGTCCAAAGTACAACACAAAGGTAATTACATTCATGTTTAATAAAATTTGCAATATTATGTGCATCTAACATATTTCCAAAATATATTTAAAATGATTAGGGATTACCATACTACAAGTATTTCAAATGGGTAGGGGGGATCAATACAGAAAGTCTAATCTTCGAGAAACTCACAATGAACTGTTAAGAACTAAGAAAGAGCTGGAGAAGATACTCGATGATATCGAAAAGAGCAAGATTGATCTCCGTAAGAGAGCGGATGAGATCGAGACGAGAGAGATGGTGCTATCCAATAGAAATGAGGAGAATCTGAACTAGGAGCTAGTGCTTGTTGTACGCGAAGCTGAAATAAAACGTTTACACACACTACTCTGGATGTATTGGACTTTTGCATTTGTCGTAGCATGTTACTTACTTGGTAGTACATAAGTGATTTCGGATTAGTGTTAGAAGTTACTCACTTAGTCTACTCAGAATTTATTTTACATGGTAGTGTGGAATGGGTTCCCAATCCCATATACATGGAAGAGGTTGATATAGATGCTGGCTGATATAGACTCTGTCACACGATCGAGTATAACATTTACAAGTTCAATTTTAAAGCCCTTTCGGTTTTTTATGGTAATCCTCAAATGCAACAAGTCTGTGCTTCGATGAATGCATTCCCAATGGTAACTAACACCATGGATCTCAAAGAATCTATCTTTTTCTGATCTTTCAACTTTTGATAGTCATCATTTTTTGTCTTTTAGGTCTTTGCAATGTTAAAGTCATCATATTTACCCCCAAATAAAAATTCATATATAAAGTCATAGCTGCTACAAAAGATAGTTCCCCATTGCTAGGTGTTGATTAAATTTTGTGCAAAATGAGTGGTTATACTGTCATTCTTTCTCCAAACGATTGGAGAACTCTATGTTTGAGATCCCAACTCTCAAATATTTGTAATATTGAATTCACCAGGTCCGAAGTTCTTAACTTCTCGTCTCATCGATCGAGCACAATATATAGAAGCTTGGGAAGCAAGAAATAAGAGCTGTGCATAACAATATTATCATTTCCTTTTGGGATATCGAGTTGGCTTTTTTCACTGGATTACACTAACATCTCTCTATGCTTATCCTGTCATGACGATAAAGAGTGAAGAGATGAGCTTTCTATTCAATCATCTTCAAAAAACTGTCAATGGGACTTCTGCATCTTTATGTACAGGAAGTCTTGTGTTCCTAATTTAAACATCATATCTAAACTATATATGCAATAAAGTTCACCAAAGTTGACAAAATCATAGACCTGAGCACCATCCCCATATCCAATTTAAACATAAAAAGAAAAAACAGCAAAAATAAAGTTCGAGGCATTGGCCTTTAGTTCATTTGGTCATATCTAAACTATACATGCAACTTTGGATCGTAAATTAGTTCTCTGGGCCTTCCAACCACAATTGAACCAGTTGTGATCCATCAAACCCAAACTGCACTGGTTGTGATCCATCAAACTCAAATTGCATCTTAAATGATTAATATGCAAATATTAGTGTAGAAATATTACATCAATTACTATTAATCTGAAAAGTGCAAAAATATTACACTTTCTTGACTCACAATCAATGTTTCTTAGAGCTGAGTTCCACAAATGATGTTAGCTGAGCTGTCTTGAACATGCTGGTAATAAATAACAAACATAAAAATAAATATAGCAATTCAAATGATCCTATAACAAAAATAATATACTTGCACGTAGTTAACATTGGACATATCTATCTCTGATGGACCAAATAAATTTCTGCACGTGTCCGACACTGGTGTATCTCCTCCATCTCTCTAATAAACAAGTTGCATTGGTCATTTGTAAGTGTTTGCATTAACAAAATAATAGGCCTGAACATGTATATTTTAAATTGATTAATGTGCACCTGTTTACGTTTACGGTTTGCTGGTGTTTTTTTTGTCTTTTTTTTTAACTTTTCGAATGTCTTTCTCCATCCTGGATGCTCTCCTCATATATGGGGGTCTGTCTTTCCCTTTGGCAACTAGTGGACTGAGTACTTGTTTTGAACTACCCATTGTGGTTGTATCATTTGTCGTACAACCAACATTAGAACCAGCGAGGGTCATCGATGGGGGTTCTTGATTTTCATAATATAAGTCAATCATTGCTTATAACTTATGTGTGGCATCCTCAGTATGCTTTTTCGAACCCATTGCATGAGTAATCATTTTATAACAGATATTCAATAGACTTAAAGATCTGCAAGCATATGGCTACGAATTTGAGCTAAATGATGTTAGCGGATATGGGTGTTCTTCCCATTTTCCCATGCTGAGAGAAGATGAACTGCATAATTCCACAAGTTATTTCTTATTAAAAAAATAAAAAAGAAAAAAACAGAACTACACATAGGCCTGCTAGAATATGCATGTGTATACGGATCAACTATATTGTGCTTACCTAGTTGGTTTTTTTTTTTTCTGAATGTGTGTCTAAGTTTGAATATATGAATTTTTTTTTTTTCTTTTCAGTTTTTTCTGAACGTGTAGTTGTTTTCTTTTTTTTTTCCTAATATGTTAATGTATGTGGAGGGGTGCTGTTTTTACTGGACACCCAAGAGACAGAGTAGCTTTCATAACCAAACATTACAAGAGAGAGCTATGTGCTCGTATTCAGGATGCCACTGGGCATAAGTTTGCAACTCGATTGGGCAATGTGTTCAACATTGGCACGGGGACAAAGCCATTGGTAGTTGATAGTACTGATAGATACTTGGGATTCAATGGGAGCCCCAACCCAGGAATACAACTAAAACAGTGCCAAAATTCAAGCCTTCCACCAAAATTCTAAGCTGAAAATACAAGGCCAATGTACAAAAATTCATGCCTTCCACCAAAATTCGTGCGCAGATGGGGGTTCGATGGCACAACGGCGAAGTTTCTTCTGACACAGCGGTGCAGTTTCGACGGAACGAAGACGACAAGTTGATACCTGTTACTCAGATGGCCAAGGAATGAAGACAAGTTGATACCCGTTGCTCAGATGGCCAAGGAATGAAGACAAGTTGTCACATTTTCTTCTGAGTTTGGTGGTGAATTTTTGAAATCGAATTGGTATGTCGATTATTTACAAAAAAAAAATAAAAATTATAATGATAAATGAAAAATGCTACAAATAAGTCTTACACTGCACACCTCTATTGATGTATAATGTAAAGATGATGAATAGAATAATTATTTTCATTTTTGCTCTTCTATTTAAACATATATTTAAACATTAAAAACGAATGACGAAGATGACAAATCATATGTTGATTATATATATACATTGTAATTATATATAAAAGTCCTACACCACACATCTTCACTTGATCAATATGTGATTTAACATTTTTATCATCCTATCTTAATGTTTAAATATGTGAATATTTAAATAAAAAGACAAAAATAAAAAATCACATGTTAGTTATATAGAATTATACGGTGTAAAATTTTCTTCTAGTATTTACCAACAAATGTATTTTGTCTTATTAGGGGACACGTGTCATGATCTAATTGATCTAGTTCTCAGCCAACTTCCTTTTATTAGAAGGGTTTGAACGTAGAAAGCGATTCTGTTGGATAAGGAACAGGTGTTCTTCATGCTTCTTTTTTAAATTCAATAAGCTTTTAAAAAATTAAATAAATATGATATGAATGACCAAGTAAATGGAATCTACATCAAGACATCATGAATTACCAATAAATAAATATGATTCAGTTTCTACAATGGTAGATATGCCTGCCAGCAAAATATGACAACTTAAACATAAACAAAGACTTTTACTTTTAAACCACACCCTCAATATAAAATTGCACCCCCTGGCATCTTGAAGAACAAATATGAAAAATCTATCATAAACATCATTGTTCAAACAATGCCCTATCAACTTCTTCGAAAGTATTCCATTCCATGCCCAATGTTCAATATAGATAGACAGGCACAGTGACAGGGTGCTCTATAGATTATAGGAAATAATTCTTGATAACCAAACTATTGGCTACCAATATGATATCCCCCCAGTTCGGTTCCCAGGCTCCAGAATTGACAACCATTACTTCCCCAACTACAAGAACATTAGTAATGACTCTATTAACATACCCAAGCACTACTCACCGGACCGACTGTATAATTACAGTCTTGCTGCTAACATACTCATTCAGTTGATACAAGTCACATTACAATGGCAATACTCAATGTAATTTACAAGAGATCAAATTAATCGAGGAAAAAAACAAAACGCGGGGGGGGAGGGGGGGGGGGATCCTTTTCATGGAAAAAACAAACGTCTGCATAAGAGCGAAGGCCTGTGCTTGTATGCAGCAGCTGTATCAAATTCACCTCACTAGTGGGGAGTGTTGGTACTGGTAGGTCTGACTTCCACCCTGCCTTGGGTGAAGTGGTGAACGATGAATCATAGGCGATTGGCCTTGTCGGTGCGCCATAGGATGAGAACGAATTCGAGGCTCCCTTGGTTTTTCATTGGCAGCTTCAATCCGCTCCAATGTCTCCAATACTTCTTTCATTGATGGTCGGTGTTTTGGTTCAGCTGCAAGGCATTTTAGAGCAAGCTGAGATATGTGTAATGCAGCTTTGGACGGATATTTTCCCTCCAACCGGGAGTCCATAATTTGTTTCAACTTCCTTCTTTCTGATAGATATGGTTTGATCCAGTCCACCAGATTATGTCTCCCAGTTGGACGATTTGTATCAAGTGCCCTTAAGCCTGTTAGTATCTCGACCAAAACAACACCAAAACCATACACATCACTTTTTACATATAGATGCCCTGTTTAAGCAGCACGAGACAATGTCAGTCAACAGCTTCTATAAGGATCAAGGTTGAGTGGCCCAAATTTTGCTGAGCCACTGAAAGTTCAAGAGGTTTCACAAAAAATTACCAGTGGCAACATACTCTGGAGCGGCATAACCATATGTGCCCATTACCCGTGTTGTCACGTGTGATTGACTAGCCGATGGACCTAATTTTGCCAGGCCAAAGTCTGATATTTTGGCAGTGTAGGACTGCAATCAAACCAAAAGTTGGAGAAAGTATAAGTTTCCAATAAAACCTTAGTGAATATATATGAAATATAATACCAATGATGTTTTAGGAATATAATACATGCTTTTTTTTCATCAATGACTTGCACACTTCCATGATGTGGTGGATCAAGTGATAAGGGTGGGACCAGAAAGAGGAAAGATGGGTCTCCTTATAGAATGAAGATAAAAGAAAGATGTAACACTCATTGGACAAGAAAATTAGCAATTAGATTCCTTAATGTGTCTCTTATAGTCTTAGTAGTTAATCATGTTTCAAAAAGAAATATACCCCATCAAGCAGTATATTGGAGGCCTTAAAATCTCTATAAATAACTTGCTTATCAGAAGTGTGCAAAAAAGCCAGGCCCCGAGCTGCTCCTATTGCAACCTTAAGCCGTACATCCCATGGAAGTGGCTGAACAGTTGAGCCCCCTGACAAGTGAAAAAGATGCAACGTATGGTGAACCAAATGTTCTTTATATGAAAAATCACACTCATGCAGAGCACATTGCTTGCACATATGGACAGTGATAATAGAATTTGATCCTATTTTAAGCTCTTACTTCCAAAAAGATGGTTTTCTAGGCTGCCTTTTTGCATGAATTCATAAATCAGGAGTAGCTCTTGATCCTCCCAACAGTATCCCAACAGCTTAACAAGGTTAGGATGGGAAAGCCTTCCTAAGAAATTCACTTCTGCCTGCACCAACAAATTAGCACAGAGATGAGCAGACATAAAATGGTTTGTTGAACATTTAGTACAGCATCTAATCAAACTCAAAAAATGCATGTGTTTGAGAGAGAGAGTGAGAGTTGCGCTGTCATTTAAAACATCAACTTAACTTTAAACTAGTTATGGCTGCTAGGCACCAAATGTATTATCAATTTAAACCACAACTCAGGCAAAGTAGCAAAGAGGAAGACGCAGCATTTCAAGTTTCAACCAAAGTAAACTCAATCACGACTTACTATGATTTACAAGGTTCATGATTCATTACAGTATCTTCCTTTTTTCTTTACAATTATTTACAAAACTAGCCAATGATATTATACAAGAAAGATGATAAGCAATGGGTAAGAACTTATATAACCACAATTGAATATGGTTTGTATTTTCAATTACCTTTTTCTCTTTTTTTCTTTTTTTTTCAAAGTGGGAGTAGCTGTGATATTTAACTTCAGCAGTCGAAGTCAGTTTGTGTTCTATAGTAAACACATGCCAAAACGAGAGCATAGTCTTATTTTGTTCAGTCTCTGACGAGGAATACCACATATAAAAAAACAACAAAAAAAATAAAAGATAAAGACAGCAATAACAAACACAGTAAAAGTGCAAGTGGAAGGGCTAAAAGGAGTCCAAAACGCATTAATTTTTCAGACTACATTATTCTCTTTCAAGTTTAGTATAATTGCTAGCTTAGAAAAAGGTTAAAAAGCGTTTAAAGTATAATTACCTGCCACTCTTGAAATCCTTGTAAGCTCTCAGAGTTCAGTTTTTTAACAGCAATTACCGTCCCGCTTCCGCTCTTGGACGATCCCTTCTCCTCAAGCCAACCCTTGAAGACCTTCCCGAAGCCTCCCTCGCCAAGAACTGTATCAGCTCTAAAATTCTTGGTCGCAACCTTTAATTCTGCAAAGCAGAAGATCCTCAAGTTTGGGGTGGGTAAGATCTGCCCATGTGGATAAACCTCATCACCGCTAGCCGCCGAGAAATGACTATTTGCAGAGATGTTACTACACCTAGAAGTAGTTGCATTACTCGTTGCCTGAGATAATCCTGTCATAATTACCCAAACACAGTACGAAATGTCAGACCAATATCATAAACAGGGGATTTTTGGTATTGGTCATGCGGCAAATTTCATGAGAATCAATTATCTTACGAATTGAAGAAATCATAATTATACAAAGATACAACTTTAAAAAAAAAAAAAAAAAGCATTAAAAGAACGAAGAAAAATCACACTTTTCATGCTGTAATGCCGGATCAACATAGTCCAAGACGAAAAATCAGAACCCAATATAGAGAACTTTGACGGTGATTATAGAGCGTTAATGGAAACAGAGATTCATCTTTAGAGAACAAACAAAAAGTATGGGACAAAAAGAACCAACCCATATGAGATATTTGAGAATTTGATGGAAGGGGTGAACATACAAGAAGAAAGCACGATTTTTTATTTTTCTTTTTTCTGTCAGGTATTTACCTGAATTGAGATGGGCAGTGGTGCTTGGAGTTGGGTTATCAGCTGTAGAACCCCAACAATTCCCCATCTGAAACTAGCTTCTCTCCTCCTTTAGGGCCACACAAAACGTAGTTGGATCTGTTGTGGCTCAGTTTCCTTCCTTGATATTGATGATAATTCAGCGTTCTTTCCAGCTTCTCCTCTGGTTTGAATAATCTTTCTTCTTAGACCAGGGCTATGTATTTGATTTTGCTTGAAATTTCTCTCTCCTCTTCCACTCTCAAAACCTCCGACTCTTATCTCTTGCCTACACAAACGAAATCACATAAAAGTATCGCCGACACATTGCTCGGTACGAATGTCTAACAAAGAAAATGGCCACAACTTCGCAGGTAAATGCAGGCTAGAACATTATTCAAAGTCAACTACCGTGCTTGGGGGATCAGTCAAGTCAGAAGGTAGATACTCAATTCAAAGAAGGAGACGCTAATCACCGTAAGGGCACTGCTATGGGTCCCGAATTCGGGACCCATTTTGTGTCCCGAATAGACATTTTATTTTTTTGTTTATTTTTTATGTATTTTTTTAATCATCATAAATATTTTTAAAAAAAATAAAAAAATCACAATATCATTAAAAAATATTTTTTTAATCATTCAATAAAAAAAAAAAAAAAACATTCGGAACACACTTTGGATCCCGAATTCGGAACCCAAAGCATTTCCCATCACCGTAAAGCATCCCAACTCTAATTATATTTTAATTCCATGAAAACATATATATATATATATTTTAGAGAAATGATAATTGGATAATTGGATATTTTAGAAAAATGATAGTTGGATAAAATTTATTAATTGGATATTTTAGAAAAATGATAGTTGGATAAAATTTATTAATTGGATATTTTAGAGAAATGATAGTGGGATAAAATTTATATATTTTACGATTATATGTAAAATTTTTTTATTTTTAATGCCGTCTTCTCAGTCTAACGTGGTAAAAACTTGTTAGTTTCACAGCCAGAAAGGGGAGCTTGTTGCAAATCTCCTCTACATTTCTCTGCAGTTTTCAAACATCTTGACTATTTCTTTTAATTCACCATCTCGCTCTTCATAAAAAAACCAATAACAATTCAACATCAGCTTGAAGGAATCTTTTTGTCCATTTATAATGCAAGCAAGTATGAAAACTCCATAAGCCAACAGCGGCCTAATGATACAAGACCCACATCTCTAAAATAAAGATCATGAATTTGACCCCCTTTCCCAATATATATATAAAACAAAAATAAATATGAAAACTCTTTTAAAAAAATATTGTGAGATACAGTGCACACAAACACCGTACACTCCTTTTAAAATATCATTTCTATATGCATTCTTAACTTTTTTTAAATGAATTATTTAATTTTATAATATTTTTTATTTAATTTTTTCCTTTCTTCTTTTTTAAAACTCAATAAATACTTAATTCAAAATATTTTATTACTATTTACAAATTATTATCTCATCTCATTTCTATATCATCCCCTTAGATTAATCTCAATGACCTGTAAATTTCAAGTATTGTGCAAGCTATTTATTAAATTTATATCCAGCATTATTAGGAAACTATAGGGTCAGAGGTCCGACTTTAATCCGATGGACCCCACGGTATGAAATTTGGCAGCGTGATTTCACATTGTTGGTAACCGGAAGCCCTCTCCCCTGACTGTATTCCAATTCTATGACTAATTTATTGATTACAAGGACAGCAACCCCGTTATGCCAGTGTTGACTAATCAAAAGAGTAGCTCTCCATCCATGGGGGATCTTGACCGGGTCCATCGGATGCATTAAGTGAAAAAAAAAAAAAAAACAAGACAGACATACTCTTCTCCTCTCGGAAACTCAACCGGTTTCCAACTTCCAACCCATTGATTGCAACTCAAACTAGAAACTACTTTCCTTTGCCAGCTCTGCGCTTTTCGCAAAGGTTGTTGACAATTTCTTTCTTATTTCCGGAGTTCGGATGTCTTTTTATGTTTTTGTTGGGAGCAGGGTGAGGTAGGTTTCCATGTGAGCAGTACTGTTTTTCTTATGGTCATATACATAATAAAACAAATTCTGTTTGCTCATTTAACAAAGGATTAGAAGCACAAGATGAGCTAAGAATAACTTCTTGCTAGATAATGGTTTCCAATGTTACAAATGAAACCCCTTTTTTGCTTGTGGGCCTAAGAATCAGAATACATTAATCTGTACAAGGAAAGCCTAGTCTACTCTTCTACAATACTGTTAGGTGTGGCCCTAATCGTCTCCACATCGGAGAGACCCTCTTTTGTTCTCATAACCAGGAGCAACAAATCATAAATCCATCTTTCTATGGTTAACTTAATTAAAAGAAAGAAAAAAAAATCGACTCAATTATTCTCATAACTGCAATGCTAAATCTGGATGTGTTGAATCAACCCGGCTAGAACTAGGGGATCCAGGAGACTGAAATCTGACATTCAAGTCCGGCGGAATTGAAGCTTGTTTCTGTTGTGGTGACAATCCAGAATCAGTTCTCTGTCGTGGTGACAGCCCTTGCCAAGATGGCCGCGAATGAAGTCCTCTTACTTGGGCTGCCAATGCCTCACTGCCAGAGTTTCGCAATGAACCGCCAGAATTAGTTGAAGTTGAACTTTCCATTATCTTGTAGTCTTCCGAATTAAGGCTATTTGTAGTCGCCATATGGACTAGGTTAGTATTGGTCCTGGATATCGTGTCAAGCATCTGAGGCGACTGCAAGTTAAACTCAGCAGGCCTGCCTGCTCCAATTAGTTTCCCCCTTTGAGCCGCGATGTTAAACCCAAAGGAACCATTCAATCCAGGTTGAACTACACTGTTCTGATGAATCTGAAAGGAAGGCCTTGGCTTGATTGCACCAGTACTACTATTCAATATGTTAATCCCGGTGTGAGAACCAAGTCCTTCAGCAACTTCGGCTTTAACTTTCAGGGGTTCAGCAGACTTATTCAGAGAAAAGGGGGATGAGGACGTGGTGGCAGACGGAGGGGGATGCTTGCTTAGATGGCCATCTAAAGTTGAGTGAGTAGAGGGTACGTGCTTATTGGAAAAACTATTACCTTCAGGTGTCTCTGACAAAGCATCTCCCCTTGATTCAACAGTGCAAGGATTTGCAGTTGAAGATGGATTTTTAACAAGAGGAAATGACTGAGATGGTAACGGTTGATCAGGTAATGACGAAGGAAGTAGCAGTGGCCTCAGGGGTGTGACATCATTTTCTCCAACCCATCCAGGGCCAAACTTAACGCCCGCAGGCAAAGATCTTTCTATCTTCTTGGAAGCAACTTTCCAAGCAACAGGTCCAAGATTTGCAGCAAAGCGAGCCAGGCTCCTTGCATAACCAAGCTCTGAAGGAAGACCTACCTGATTCATATAAAAAAGCCAAGTCAACTAACCAACAAAAGTGAGATCAGACAAGATACCCAAATAACTCGTCAACCAAACAGAGCCTCAAATATTTCCAGTTGAAAAATCACTATTTCATTGGATAAAACTCCTCATAACTGTCTGTTTTTTCTCCAATTCCCCTTCCCTGTTGCCTATGGGGAAAAAAACAAACAAAAGCCGCCAGCAAACTTCTGAATAGTTCTATCTACCTAAATAGCGATTCCTCCATGGGAAATATTAGAGGTCATTGCCAACATAAATGTAGTTGAAAGGTGCCACCGGTTCAATCTAATTATCTTTTTCATTGGTTATTGGTTTCATGACTTTTATGCAACTTAAAACTGCACAACACTACTTATAAAAAAAAAACTTAAAACTGCATAACACTTAATGTATTTTGCCAACTTACAGAGTCATTTGGCTAGATCATTCTAGAACTTTAAGTTAAAAAATCCACCATGGTTTAACAGGGATTTCACGCATGACTTCACATGGTATCACTTTTTCAGCATCAAAGAATTAATTAGAAAATTTGACATCAATGTGATACATACAGCCATTAGCTGCTTTCTCTCTCCATCAAAAGTAGTTAACACAGACAGCTCCCGTCCACCAGCCAACGGTTGGGATTGCTTGTATGTCTTCCGTCTGTTGTCATCAAGTACAACTTGTTTCTTCCCATGCTTCATTTGATTACCCTTCACCATGGAACCTGTAAAATAAGTGACAACCCCTCAAGTCCCTTTGAACCTGGATCTAACCAATCAAGCAGGATGATTGAAGTTCATGGACAACCAAAAGCAAGTTAATAATCTAGTTACAAACCTGTGCGTTCATCATTCCTGTCAAATTTGTTATCAACCAACCAGCTAGTATAAACATCATTATTGCGAGAACCATGGAGTCTTCCAGACCAATCTGCTAAAGCAGAGTTGTCTGCAAGACGAGTTCCTTTTCTCATATCATAATTGGTGTTTTCTCCCCCTTTGACAAGAGTGTCATCTGTGGAAAATTCTGAACCAGCACGCTCCAAGGAAGGCTTGCCCATCGATTTTTTTAAGTTCTTAGTTGGTGGTCTTCCTCTTCTCACTGTTTTCGGTTCTGTTTCATTATCATCACTCTCTTGCCTCAAATTTTCAAAGTTCTTTTTTGCCAGCTCTTGTATGGATCGTGCCTGAAAACAGAACTAAGCTTTAGACAACCAAAAAAAATTCGTAACAACGGCAAGAGAAGTTTAAAACTGACCATACCTGTCGAAAATATATAGTATCAGGCGCATTGTACTGCATCGCGTTCGAACAGATTAAGAAAACATCTTTCTGCCAGATAATAAAATGAAAATTTCAATCTCAGGAAATGTAAGTATTGCATTCTTCCAAAATTTGCACCAAGAATGTCTTCTAGAGCATAATTCCATTAAACCATTGCAAGGCAATGCAGATTTTATAGATTTCACATTATAGTGTAATGTATCATCTTTTTTTTTATATATAAGTATGTGTAATGTGATCAACCAATTGTATATGGATTCAAACCAATTTCTCAGCAGAACAACCCGTCCAATGAAAGCTTAGTACAAAGCCTAGCACAACAAAAACTTTTTAGAAGTACATAGAACATAAGAAAAACATCAGCAGGAGACACACTACAATTAATGCAAATAATGCAGTAAATCATTTGGGTCGGTTCGGCTTGGGTCATGTCCAGAAGAATAGTGGACCTTTTTTTACTGGCAGAGAGGATTAGATTCCAACTAACAAATTGCAATAGTTTAGAAAATGGTGTGTTTGGGGAGAAAGGAATAACAGAAGTTTCAATGACTGGGAATAGACATCGGGGGAGCTTAAACTTTTTTCCGTACTCTCTTCCTTCTGACAGCTTCTATAGACTGTAATGGGCTCAAATTCATGATTTTGTTGTATCTTTTTCTCCTACTAGATAGGTAATTATCTTGTATACATCATTCGTACTTGGATAGCACCTATTGCGCTTTTCAATGAAGTTTATTACTTACCATACTTATCAAAAAATTAGCTCATGTAGACACCAAGTAATCTTAAGTTCAAACCTATTATTTTCATTCTCAAATTCATAAAAGTTAAGATCTAGCCCACCAGCCTCATTTACCATCCGAGTTATGCCCAATAGGTGTCTTGATTCTAAAACTAAATGGTTCCCAATGAGTAGTAAGAGCACAGAAAACAGAACATCAAGAGGCAACATTCACTTGGGGTTAAATGAGCTCTTGCTGTGACAGCTACACAGGAGAAACTACCAAAACAATTTA
Source organism: Juglans regia (assembly GCF_001411555.2). Lineage (NCBI taxonomy): Eukaryota > Viridiplantae > Streptophyta > Magnoliopsida > Fagales > Juglandaceae > Juglans > Juglans regia. The sequence goes on from NC_049913.1 coordinate 7,384,281, forward strand.
TGCACAAGTGTAGTTGTAGTGAATTAGCATGAAAAAATGGGATGAAAAACCATATTTAGTATACTTGAGCCTATTGGCTTACAACCATATTGTTCAACAACAGAACTCACGTAGGGCAACTCACTAAATGCTCATCTGAAACAGATTATGTTCCCATTACTGAATGCATCTTAAAAATATATATGGATGCATCCAGAGCAAACAACTACACGTAGAAACAAAGGGAGAACGAGAAAAGATCTTATTTACCCCCCCCAAAAAAAAAAAGAACAGAAGGAGAACGAGAAAAAAACTTCATTTTATAGAAGCACAAAAACCTAGCAGCTAACGACAGATCTGCAATCTTAGCAGTACAGAACAAGGCATTTTAAATGACAAAATCAGAGAGTAAATTCCAAAGTTGGGTCCCAACAACACTAGATCCTTCAAAGATAAAATTCAATTTGTCATAACCCGCTCAAATGAAACAGGTATGGGAGGTTAACCCAGTAGCCTATGTAACCGATAAGATGCTTAATACAAAACACAGCCAACAGGAAGCAATTTGAAGTGCAAATAGGAAGACTGTTATACAGTCCATTCAGTCAGGACAGCTGAAGATGAAATTAATCTCTCGTCCCTAGAGAACCAAAATTCAATTGGAGCATTTACAGTAAATTAGCAACCTAGTGAAATACAATTAAGAAACAGGAAGGGATTGAACAAAGATAAAACCTCACAAGAGCAAAAACCAACCTCAAACTGTTCCAAGCTCGCATAAGCTCCACCAGCAAGTTTACCCCTCACGGTTTGGAAATCCATCGGGTGCTCTATCACCTCATGGTAATCAGGAAGCTGCATAGCAAATAAAAATCACTAAAAAGTAAGAAATCAATGACACAACTAACAGAACTTAATGCATCAGCATTTTTTAAAGAACTAACCTCATTTGGGTCCACTGGCTCAGAAAACACACCATAAGTGTCCTTCCTGATATTGAAAAAAAAAAAGACAAGAACATCTCAGCAAACTGAAAATCAAAAGATACATCAAATTAATCAAAAATACAGTCAGGGTAACTGATAGACACACTTTTGAAGCCTGTCGAGGATGAACTGCAACAGCTTTTTATCTGGTAAGGACGTTGAGGGTCCCGAAGCCAACCGACCCCCTGCACATAATCATACACAGAATCACCAACTAAAAAACAGCTCCTTTTTTATTTATATTTTACGCAAACGGATGTCAGATTATTAGCAAACCTTGGTGGGCGCTTGTGGGGTTCGCACCGGAAATAGATTTTTCGACCTGCAAAAAATAAAAGCAAACGTATATTTCCATTATGGGTAATGAACCAGAACCAAAGTGCTGAGAAAAAGCAAAGTAGGCTAGCATTCAAAACGTCCAAAAAGGGAAAATACAGTTACAAACTGTGAAAACAAATAATTAAAAAGAAGAATGAAAAGACAAATTTACGCTTTATCAGATTTGACAGCCAAATCATTATTAGGGTTGAGCAAGTAAATAATCGAAAAATCAAAAATAAAAACTATAAGATATAGTTGCGAAGAAAATCGATGCCATAGAACAAAAGCTCGAAGCCGGGCCAAGTCAAACCCTTTTTGGCTGAAATTCTAGAAGTCCAATAAAAAGCGAAGTCCAAAGGGTGCGAAATTCAAGGAGTTTTTCAAAGTACGTCAACGAAATAGTCCGCCAAAATAAATGTATTATCCATATTAAAAAGCCAATTTGGCGGTTTTCGCCGCGAAAAATGTTTGTTTTTCTTTTCAGGCAAAGCAAGTAGAAATTTGTTACCTTTGGACAGTCTGCGAGCCCAGATCCATTCCCGATCGCATTGATCTTCCGCTTCTTGCCGCTGTTCGAGGCGGCGTTGCTTTCGTTCTCGTCCTCTGCGTTCGAATCCGAGCCGGAAGAATTCGGAGACGCGCCGGAATCCGCCGAAGATTTCTGGGAGGGCAATCGGAGCACCAGCTTCAGCTTCTTCTCGCGGCGCCTACCGGCCAATTCGTCTTCTTCGTCGTCATCGTCGTCATCTTCGTGGGGATTAGGGTTACGGCGATTGGATCTCCGGAGAGGGGTGGGAGCGGAGGAAGGGGCAGTTCGGAAATCAGAGGTGGAATGAGGGGCAGAGCTGTGGCTTCGCTTCTGATGCTGCTGCGGTTGTTGCGGTTGTTGTTGTTCTTTGAGGGTACGCTTTTGGAGATCTAAAAGAGAAGGCCTTCCTTTCTTCTTCTTCTTCCTCTCCACTATCTTACCCATCTCGCTCTCTCTCTCTCTCTCTCTCTCTTTCTGTATCTCTCCCTGGCGAGAGACGGCCAAACAAACAGGGTGTTATTTTTGCCATTTTCCTTTTTTTTTTAAGTGTTTTGTTTTCTTATTTTATTTTATTTTAGGAAGGTGGCATGCGAAGCACGTGATGTTCGCATTGTCTTCTTTTTTGACACGCCATGATTACACGGAGGATGCCAAAATCTCGTATCCTGATTCCTCAGCTTAGAAAAAAAAAATGAAAAATAAAAAGAATCGTAACCAAAATTTTATGTGCGATTCTATAATTTCTTAGAGGAATAGGTAAGTTTCACATTTTTTTTAATGAAAAATAAAGATATTTATTATTACAAAATTAATTTTTATATAAATTTTTTTTATCAATTTTTTTTTTAAATACGAAATTTATCAATTTTATAACTATAAATATTATTTCTAATTATTTATATCTACGTGAGTTTGTGAGTCGATGGAAAACAAAAATAATTTTGTATATTTGGAAAAATGTGTAATATCTATCAAGTCACAAAAAATAGTACACAAATATTAAAGGAAAACACCTATTAAAAATATATTATTATTTTACCAACAAAAATGAACAATAAATCTAGTAAATAAATTTCAACCTCGTTTAATTACATAATAATATGAGATGATATAAAATAAAAATTAAAAATTAAAAATATTATTATTAAAATATTATTTTTATTTTAAAATTTTAAAATATTAAATTATTTATTTGAAATGAGATGAGGTCATCTCATCTACCAAACCAAACTAAATTTAAATTTTTTGTCTAAGGCTCGGTTTGGATTTATGGGACTCTAACCTATCTCCTATCATTATTATAATTTTTACGAATTTATAAATAAAATATAATATATAATTTAATTTTTTAAATCTCAAAATAATATTAATATTAAAAATTAATATTTTATTTAATTTTTAACTTTTATTTCAACTCATCTTATCTTATTTCATCTCAATTAACGATACAAACCTAACATAAATTTTTTATAAAAGATGGTCTTTTAAAAAATTAGATCAATCTCAAAATTAATTTGTACATTCTGTGAAGAACCGTAACCAATAGAATGATTGGTTGCATATTAGTAATTATTTTACCTTTTAATTTTTAGTATTGTTTTTATTGATAGTAGAAATAATTTTTCTATAATAATATTGTAATTTAAAACTTTTCATTTACAAATATGTAAGCTTGATTAGATTAAAAAAAAAAAAAATCGACGTCTAGTTCGTAGGACGAATAATATATGAATCGTACGCGTATGGATCTACAAAAAGTCAAATGGTTTGGTAAACTACCTTACCTTATCTCCATATAATGGCAAGCTGATCGGGCACGACGGGCAGGTACAGTAAACCGACAGTGCCGTACAGGAATTAACCTGTGCGGAAAGCGGAACTGAAAAGATTGGTCGCGTAGCCCAGGAGAGAGGGAGAACCGGAGAAGACCGAAATTCATTGGCTCAAAAAATTGAGGATTTTTATTCCAGCAAATTAACCATGTGTATTGCAGCGTTTCTATGGCAAGCTCACCCACTATACCCACTCGTAATCTTGCTTAACAGGGACGAATATCACAATCGGTGAGCCCGATTCTTCTTCTGGGTTTACTTATATTTTTCTCCTCTAAATTTTTGTCTGTTTGATATGATTGCGGAGGTTAACGAGGTGCTGTAATTTCTGGGTTTGTTTTGGTTTGGCATTTGAAGCCCTACGAGGCCATTGGAATGGTGGGAAGGCGGTGAAATTTTGGGAGGGAGAGATGAAATGGCAGGGGGGACATGGTTGGCTTGTAGCAGGAATGGACGGGTGGCTTTCCTCACAAATGTCAGGGAAATTCAGAAACTTCCGGAGGCTAAGAGTAGAGGGGACCTCCCAGTTCGGTTCTTGCAGGTGAGTTCATTTTTGTTTTGATCAAATTCTGGCACCCACTCTATCTGTTTGGTCTCTTTTCCTTATGAATATCATTTCATTACTTACTAAAGGAGTGAGCAAAACAATTGTACAAAGCTATCAAGAGAAAAACTGCAAAATAAACATCTTCTATACAATCTCTGTTAGGGAGTTCCTGTTTTTTCAAAACTAAAATCCGTTTAGGGAGTTCCAGAACATGCAGCCAATCCTTGTTCAGACCTTTAGCATCAATTTTAGCAAGAAAGTCTGCAGCGCCATTATCCTCTCGATATACTTGCTCAATCTTTTAGTACACATTCTGTTTCAGTTAAATAAGTTCCTCCCATATTTTAATCATCTTTCATTCACCATGCCTTTACCCTTTAACCAATTAGAAACCACCTGTGAGACTGATTCATGATCCACCAATCTTAGCTGTGACTTCAAACAATGAAATAAGCCATCCCTCATAGCTTTAACCTCTACCAAACTATTAGAACCAATTCCATAATTTGCTGAGAAGCCGGCAACAAAATTCCCCCCTGCATCCATTATAATTCGAACACCTCCACTCATCCTTGGGCTTCCAAAGATACTACCTACATTCCATTTTAGTCTACCATTTTGTGAGCCTCATCCATTTCATAATATGCACTTTATGAGCGAGTACAGCCATACACAGAAGAGCTAAATGTTGAAAAATGGAAAAGTTTATCCTTGTTATCACTGTTACCCTGGATTCATTTGAAAGTGAGTTAGCCGATAAGGCTTTAATCTTCAAAACTACAGCCTCCTTTGAATCCTTGCTAAATGTTGAAAAATGAAATAAATCCATCGTTTTGATCATTTTATCAGTGAGTATAGCTATGCTTGTTGGTTCAACCATATGGGATTTTCCTTGTATCCGCCAGTGAGACAAAGGTGTGCTAGCCACGCAATACCCAAAAACTCTTGTCATGGGCTTTCTTAATAATCATTTTCATCGATTATATAACTCTGATCGATCTAGTGTATGTCTGATACGAGACTCAGTGCATGTCTACGCAATCCTCTCTTAATACAAACTATATGTAGGCTGGCGTTGTAATTACAGAAAGCTACTTGGGTTTTATACTAGGTCATTTATGACCTATACACAAAGTCTTTATCGTATTTCTTTCCTTGTTGCATAGATTAATTGTTTGTGTGAGATGCTCAATTACTCCACTTTCACAGATGATTTAGCTTTGAGCTTTTAACCTTAGTTCCATTGTTGGGCAACTTGAGTGGGGCTGATTTCTTCTATAAGAAAATGGTTGTTATATGTTCTATATAATGTTTACAGAGCAAAAAGATGCCCATTGAGTTTGCAGAAGAACTGGAAAAGGAGGCGGATCATTATAATGGGTTTAACCTGATATTGGTTGATCTTTGTTCCAAAACCGTGTGTTATGTGACTAACAGAGCAAAAGAAGATAACAAGTTTGTTACCGAGGTGGAACCTGGGATTCACGTGTTAACGAATGCAATGTTAGACTCTCCATGGCCAAAGGTAAGAAGGTATGTTACATTCCGTCTATATAACAGCAATTGATAAATCACAAGTACAAAACTCTCAGGATAGATTTTTATTGATCCAATTGCCACTTCATTTCCTTTAACGTATATTACTCTTGATGGGTCACAATTCTGTAATCCTGAGCTCAGAATTTATCACTCCATCTGTTATTCTTTTGTAGTTTTATCTGATTCATCTTTATCAGTATACATAGCTACTCATTTATCCTGCTGTAACTTACCTCTTTATGCATGGTCTCTCCCTCTCAAATTAGTATGACTTTTCTGATCTTTTTCAGGCTCAACGACTGCATAACGATTTCAAAGAACTATTGGATAAATGCAAAAAAGAAGAACTATCCATGAAAGAAATGGTTGGAAAGCTAATGACGAACACAATTAAAGACGAAGATGAAAGCATGTTGCCTCACATTTATCCTCCAAAATGGGAATACCAATTAAGCTCCATACTTGTCGACGCAGACACTCCAATTGTAAGTTGAGATACTGGTGTGCCAATATAGTAGTTATCCTTTCTCTAACAAAATTTCTGATGTCTCTTGCTCATGCATAGGGACGTTATGGTACTAGAAGCACTTCTGCATTGTTTGTCAAAGCAACAGATGAAGTAGACTTTTACGAGAGGCATCTGGAGAATGAACTGTGGAAAGAAAAGACTGTATCTTACCGAATAGAAAAAACGAAGTGATTGGTAAGATGATAGCTGTACAAACTCTATTTGGCTAATCTCATCTGTAACAGAGTTTCAAAATGGTTTGTGAGTTAAAATGCTCAGGGTCCCTTTGGGTATATCTTTATGATGCACATTAAGAATACTAATCTCTCTTCTGGGTATAATCAATGAGCACCATGTCAGGTCATGTTAACTGCTAAAACTGAAGCGCAGATAAATCTTCAGTATTTGTGCCCGTTCTCTACTAGATCGGCATAATCTTACTCACAGCTATGAAACGGAGATAAATTTCGGTCTGTTATGCACACCACTCAGCTTTGCATTGGATAGAACTCCGTCAATTTGCAAAATTTTCACAATCCAGTTCTGATTCATCGGGAGGAATACGAGTTATAAGAAAGTTCCTTTATCAGGTGAGCAACCGAAACTGTTTTTACCATGTTGGTTTAGCCTTACTATTTGATCAATTCACGCCATGTGAGTCTCTCACATAGAGAGAGAGAGAGAGAGAGAGGCGAGTTATGTTCAAATTGGCTCGTAATGCGAGCCGAGTTGACTCGTAATGCCTCGTGAAACAAGTGATACATCAGGCAGAGATTGAAGCAGGCCAACTTGAGTGTTTTTTGTCACATCAACCCCTGGAATCTTCTAAGCATCTTACCCTTTGTTAGCTGGCTTGATGTCATAACAGAGCTGGACTGATCTGTTCCTTATTATTAGCTAGCTAGGCTCTCCCAATGTCGAGGACGGATTATCGTTTGATTCACTCCCTTCTCCGTAATAAAGAACGCAAGGGGAAAAATAATATAAGCAGAACGTTCGAAAAACATAGCTTGTAAAACAAAAGCAACAGGACGTTGATCTAAAACATAGTTAGCTTGCGTAATCAAGCAGACTCGGCACTTGCACATCTTTGAAACCATATACAACCATACACAAACACTACGTATATATGCTAGCCAGTTGCTACGTACGTACTCATCACAGATGGGCACTTTGGTTTGCTAAACTAAAAACAGATTATAATACATAGCATCTGAGTCTGATCTTTGCTCAGGTCTGGCAGGTAGCACAGGTGCAACCATCACCACACTTGCAGAAGGCCTTGCCGGAACCAGTAGTGTCCACGTTCTTAGGACATACGCAGGGGTTGCAGCCGCAGTGCTCCCCACACGAGCATGTCATATGCTCGTCTCCGGCTGAGGTAGTCAGAGGCACACTCGTGGGCGTGCACCTGTAGTACTTCACATTATCACCATATTAGAATTGCATTAATCCTCAAAACTGCTTTCACACTCCCTATATAAACAGAACATGAAATTTCTTGAACGATTTATCAAATGGGTTATCCTAGAAAATTTAGCCTTTTTAATTTTAACTGAAGATCAGGTGTACCTCAATTACCAGCTTGGGATAACCCTTAATTTCCAATCCTTTAATCTTAGGATTCGATAGAGTGCCCATAAAGGATTGGCATATTATTTCAGGAAAATGTAAATAATTCAAATTTTTAATTTTAAAGCTCATCTAGTATAATTAATTTAGAACAATATATAAGAGGCAACATATCGTGAATAAAAAGAAAAAGTAACGTTTGGATAGTAAGGTGAGATTAGATGATTTTAAATTAAAATTAAAAATTAAATAAAATATTATTTTTTAATATTATTATTATTTTTGAATTTAAAAAAATTAAATTATTTATTATATTTTAAATAAAAATTTAAAAAAATTATAATAATAAAGTAGATTAAAACGAGATTAAACACTTTCAAAAGTGGCACAAATAAAATAGAAAACAGATGGTACGTACAATATTATCATGATAAGAAGCTAGCACACCCATCAAGCTACACGCACTTCCAAAATTTCAATCTTTTAATTTAAGGAGAATTATTTATTTGTATTTAATGGAAACCACAGGAGAGAACGTTACTGACGTACGATCAACAGAGTAAAGGCATGCAGACATGATTGTAGTAGAATATATATATATATATATATGTATAAAAGATGATGTGGCAGTACTAACTGACCTACAAGCAACACCGCCCGGGCACGGAACAGGACAGCCGCAGGTGTCGCCGCAAACCGCAGAACCTCGTCCCCTTGTATCCATTTTTCGCATGCAAATGCTCAAGACTGAACTGTTACTGGAACACACGGGGCCGCAATGTCTCTCTTTTTAAAGAGAAGCTGTACTGCTGCTAGGGTAGCTGCCTAGATTGTATATATATATATATTAATGCTGCCTCCGGCCTCACGCGGCATCCAAATCTTGGAAAGCTACACATGGCATGCATGCCGCTACACATGTCAAAAATCTCTCGGCATGCACGCTGCCATTGTGCAGTTTTAGCAGACTGGCACGTGGCAAATGCGTGGCAATTGACTAACAAAGATGCACAAGAGACGACGATTTATGGGTGAGTTTTAATGTTGAAGTTAGTTGAGTTGAGTTGAGATGATAAAATATTGTTAGAATATTAATTTTTAATATTATTATTATTTTAAAATTTAAAAAAATTGAATTGTTTATTATATTTTGTGTTGGAATTTAAAAAAATTGTAATGATGAGTTGAGATGAGTTGATGATCCAAACGAAACCTAAGTTCTTCTGTAACAAAACATGCGTTCTTTTTATGAAAATTTTTATCATGTGGGCGCCAGAATTAGCTATCTCATACATGACGTACGTACGTTGTACTCTCGTTATGATCCAAGAGAAAACGTTGGATCGATATTGCCAAACTAATAATTCATATAATTATAAGAATTAAATAGATATTGTGAGATTTTTCTTACTTCACAAGTCCACTGGACCTCAACCCGATACCCAACTACAAGGTCCAACCTTACTCATAAAGCAAGTCACCTGCAAGGAAAAGTAAACAGATGGTTACTGGGACGGACATGCCTAACATCGTTCGGCCACACTCCGATCATGGAGACTTGTACATGACAAAACGGAAAACCTTCGATCTTCTGACATGGGAACATCGACGAACTACCAAAGATAAAGTAAATCAAGAAAACATGCCGCATTAATGACAACATTACTCGAGCTACAAATCACATTAATGACGCCGTCGTAAAAGCATGCCACATTAAAAGATTTTGATAAAAGGAACATTAAAAAAGATATGGACTCCATGGAGGCAGATATGATCTGTCACCCCTTCTCAAACTCTTGATATAAATAGCAACTATCAAGTACAAGAAGCTCTCTCTGATTCCCTAGATTTTTTTACTTATTTACAAACTTTCAAAAAATTATACTAATTTTGACATCGGAGACCCCTTGGCCTCAAGGCCACCCTCTTCCAGTTACCTTCTTCTCTATTTTCGCAAACCCAATTCTAAAGACCTGAGTTACATGAGAAACTTGGCTCAAAGGTTACGAAATACGACGTTAACAGACACAATATACTAATCATATAATATTAGATATTGTTGCTGTTATTAATAGTGTGGATCTAAAATCAAATCATATATAGTAAGATTAAATAATTTGTTGTGGACCAAAAAGAAATTAGTACAAAAACAAAAAAACTGAAGAACAAAAGAGTACTACTGCTGTAAAAGAAAAGGTAGATGGATGGGCTATAACACCAATGGGGAAGGGAAAAGAAAATCGTTAGAGGCCGCCGGATTGGGCTTCAAGCTGAATGGATAGAAAGGGAAACAAAAGTAACAAAACCTGCAAATAAACAGCCTACAAACGAAAGAAAATTACCTGCGACGACTTAGAATAACAAACGGGAAGCCATAAGAAATACGAAGAGAATCTGATCAGGTAATGCCCGACGCCCCAAACGTCGGCCAAGGTAAAAAAACGTGCAACCGCATCCACTCATGTAAGTGTTTCTCGTCCTTGTTTTCTAATAATTAGGACACCGCGAGAGGTCTGGCTGTTCTGCAAAGTAATTTCAATGCTTGATATATGAATATATATAGAAAAATGATAGTTACAGTCGTACACAAGTACCGTGTAATCACTTTAAAAAAAATGAATAAATAAGAGACTCACATAAAAAATAATAATTTTTTAATAATAAACCACATTCTTTTTTAAAACAACTGCATGACGCTTACGTATTCTATGACTGCATATAGTATTACTCATAGGTGAGTTGTGTCTTTAATTCATGCATGCATACATGGACATACAAACATGTTCTCAGCGAGCTAGCGAGGACGATAGATAGTTCCAGGAAGCATGTTCTCTCTGAGACTCAAACTTGCAATTGATAGTACTTATATTCTGAAGAAGACTATTAAACTGTACGTTATTAATATATATTAATTATCACGTCATTGCTAATATTCAAAGCCTAGATTCTCAATTTGCAGCATTACCATATATATATGGAAATGAAAGTCCAAAAAAAAAATCCGTTAAAATGCAAATACATGAATACGCAGTACTCATTAACATCTAGCTAGTTAATGGCTGGTAATTACTGGTAAATGTATTATAAATTGAATTCTAATTAATTTGAACCATCGTACTGTTTTTACTTCTGATCAGGAAACCCACTACGAAGATCAAGATCAACCATTATTTTGTTTTAATTACAAGCTCACATGGTTGACAGAGGATCAGTACTAAATTAGTACCAAGTTGTTCGAAACACAATGAAATAGCTTAAATATTCCTTGATGATCATGTGGACCATGCACCAAACCCACTTCAACTTACCATGCATATATGCATTTACCAGGAACCAAGAGTACGTACTAGTTCGACGGACGGACTCAGCTGTTTTAAAGGAGACATGGGTCAGCCTATATATGAATGAGCCCTCCCGGCCCCTAGCTGTTGATTTCATAACATCATATAACGTACCTGCATATTTCTGTCTGATCACGTAAACGCGTGAACCTATACAGCAACTTTTTTCTTTTCGAAATTTGACGTTTGGTATGAATTATTAATTCCAAGATTAGATTGCATTTACAAACAGTTGAATATGGTTAATCTCCAACCACTATGCAGCACTAGTGTTCTTTTTCAGTGGAAATTAAAAGAGATGCTGGAGGATTTACCTTATTCCTTTCTCGATCGGCAATATCATATAGTCATGAACAACTTCATGAGTCATGAGTGCATACGCGTATGAAAAATTAGTGGCCGCCAGAGAAATTGAAATGACTCGATCGGTTTCATCAAGTGATCATTCAAGGGTCAGCTGCTGCTTGCTATTTGAGGTGATCATACGTACATCATTACTTTATATTATATGCAAATGCAAGGGTTTCAATATTGACATGATCGCAATATTTGGTGGGTTTCTGACGATCTTGGCCAGCTTCCTAAAATAAATCTTCTGAAATGATAGCCATCACATAACTTGTCCGCAATGGAAACTTGGAAGAAAATCATTGCTAACGGGCAAGATCATGAAAAAGATAAGACGTTCTAGATCTATATATTCACCTGAACCGTTTATTATACGTACGTAGGACATGCACGTCCCGACCTCATGGGTATTATATATATTTTCCACTTGCCACGGACTTATAAATATATACGAGAAACGATATTTATAATCCTAAATTGTGTAACTATAATATATTCGTTTTAAAAAAAATAAATGAAACATAATACCCATATGAAAAAATTAATTTTTTAATAATGAATTCTATTCTTTTTTAAAACGATTACGAGGCATTTACGTACTTTACAGTTGTATGTAGAATTACAATATATATATATAGACCATACGAGGAAGCGGCTTTTAGTTGTCTCTAAGATTAGGGCCGGCTCAATGATAAGGTCATTGCCTAAGGCCCCCCACCCTATGGAAGGCCCCCAAAAATAAAAATGAAGTGTTTTTTTTTTAATTTTTTTAAAAAAATAAAAATAGAAACCATTTCAATAAATAAAATTTTAAATAATTTTGATAGTTTCCAATGTATATAAGGCCTCATAATACTAAATTTAATATTTAATATAATGATTTTTTTGTATAAGTAACACATGAATGAATTATTTACATTTTAAATAATTTTTTAAGATCTTGTTAAATTGATGTACAAAATCTGTATTGAGACTTCATTTTAAATTATTATTGTAAATATAAATTCACAAAAATTATATTTAAAGATTTAAAAAAAGTCTCATTTTATTAAAAGTTTTGAGAATATTTTATATAATAATTTATCTTTTTATTATATTATAATTACAAATAACTCATTTAAATTACGCATCTCAATTTGAACCGTCCCTGTCAGAGATAATATACAAACCGTTGGATATGTTATGTACAGCATCTTTAATATTTGTATGATCTTGATCCGTCCTCAGGTACGACGTACATGCATGTCGGGCATGAGCAAGCAACACCGCACTGGCAGTACGAGTACTCACAGCTTGCCTGCCACTGCCAGTCTCAGTGATCACCAACCTCGAGCACTCTATAGTATTAGTTAAAACTTAAATCTATTGAACATTTAACTAGTAAATTATAAAATATGATCATAACATTTTAGCTACAGTTATTTTTAAAATTATTTTTAAATTTAAAATTAACTATTCATTCATCAAATATATTTTATATTAATTATTTATCTCTTTTTTTTGTATCATTTATTTCTCTATCTTTTAAATGACAATTGAAGAAATATAATTATAATATGATTATTAATTAATATATAATATTATGAATAGTAAAATATGATAAAATAAAATAAATTTATAATTAAAAAAATTAAAATATTTTTAAAATTATTAATTACTCATTATTATATAATGAATAAATGAATAATTCAATGTAGAAATTTGATGTAAATAGTTAAAGTTAAATTCATCTTATATTATTTTATTATCATATAATAAAAAAATAACTATTTTAATATAGAGACTTATGTGAATGAAATAATTAAAAATTAAATTTATCTTATATTCATAAAAAATATACTTTAACTTTAACTAATCCAATGACAATACTCTTAAGACATGTGCACAACTGCTTGCAAGAAACATTATTCATCTCGAAGTTCGACTTTTTAATATTCAAAAAGTCGTTGAGCTGAAGGTTTTTTGTGAATTTTTAATGTTCTTTAAAAAAAATATATTTTTTATTATATTAAGTTAAATCGGTATTAAATTTTTTATATAATATTTTTGAGTTTTGGTACTTATCATCTTTATATTTTTATTATTTTTAATTCTCTTTTTTAGTTTCTATTTTATTTTATTTTTTTAAAATTAATTAAATCATTCTACTTATCATCTATATATTACACATTTAATAAGAAAACAAATTAAAAAACTATGTGTATTGATGTGGTACTATAAGGATGATAAGTATAACTTTTTTAATATTTTTATATAAAAAATGATTTATACAAATTTTAAATAGACATATCATATACAAGCTTTTATAAAAAAATAAATTACTAATAAAAAAATGAAAAAAATTCTTTATTAACGAGACATTTTTTTATTAAAAAGAATTATATAACTTGTCGATATAAGATTTTATTATTTGACACTTGTAACTAACATTTACTCTTTTTAATTTTTATGTTCACCAAACACCTTTGTATAGCGGCTATAGCCCACCAAAGGCGCATGAGATCATTAGTGGGTCCTACGAAACAGATGGCACGTCGACTGAGCAGTTGGGCGTACCAAGAGATTTTCGTACTGCTTGGCAAGCAATGCATCATGCATGGCAGTTGACGTGGCAGAAGCTTTTCATGCATTTCGTGTGGTAGCACCACGTATACAAAATCCCGTGTTAATAAGGTACTATTTTTGAAGGAGCGGTTCTATTGACATTGTTTTCGTTATGAAAAATGATTGTTACAAATATATGTTATAAACAACGTGCAAAAGATATATTTGATAAGAGAGAGATTGAACTGACGAGAGAACTGAGGAGAGGAAGAGATCGAACTGCTGAAACTGATAAGAGAGAAAGAACGAGCTGATGACAGAGAATTAATTCATTTTAAATATAACGTGGTATAGATGACTGCACAGACGACTGCACACCAGTTGTATTTAACGATTGTATATAGTCGTCCATGCCACGTCAAATTTAAAATGAATTATTCATCTCTCATCAGCTCTCTCTCTCACTAGCTCTAGCAGCTTTGTCTCTCCCTCTCCTCAACTCTCTCTATCTCTCTCTCATTAAGTATTTTTACGTCTATCACGTTTGTAACAGGCGTTTGTAACAAGTGTTTTTCTTTCAATATATATAAAAAGCTGATAAAAGCTAATTGATCTCTTCATACATAATATATGAGTACGTGGACTTACCAAAAATAAATAAAAATGATTTAAAATCCGACACCGATTTTCTTTTTCTTTTTAGTTTACATTTAATTACCTTCATATATATATATATATATAATTCAAGTCCGTATAATATATATACGATTGATGTAGTAGTAGAGTAGTAGTCTGCATTAATATTAATGCAGCAGTAGTAGTAGTACTACCAAAATCATGATCCCTATCGGGCTTAAGTACGTTTGGGACCCCAACTTCATATGAAGACAACAAAAATTAAAGACATGCACGAGGCTGCAGCTGGTACAGCAATTGATTTTCCAACTACTGATCATTCATATTTTAGATGTCAATGATCACGGCCATGTGGATCATAGTACTCGAAATCGACAGTACAACTAATGATTATATATGCATGGAATCACTAAAAAAGTTATATATTGTAAAAGATAAATGCTTTTAAGTGAATTCGAAATTTCAAAAGTGTTTCGAATGAGTTTTTTTTTTAATTTAATGATTAAAAAAAATATTTTTAATAATATTATAAAATATTTTTATTTTTTTAAAATATTTATAATGATTAAAAAAATACATAAAAAAAAAAGTAAAATGTACTTTTTGGGACACACATTCTACACATCTTTTCAGTAAGAGTAGTGCTGCTCATTGCAAAAATTACAGGGCGGGGCACCCCTTCCCCGTACCTCGCCCCGCAACCCTCGGGATGTGGGGGTGGGGTGCTGGGCGGATTGGGAATCCGCCCCGCCTCTTTTTATTTAAAAAAAATATTATATTTATTTTATTTAAAAATTATTTATAAGTATAAAAAGTAATTAAAAATATATTTTTAGATCCAAATTATAAATTTAAATTTTATAAATATAACTATAATTTAAAAGCTATGTAATTTTTAAATTTGCTAGTGCATATTTTGTATAAATTGTATGTATTAGTTTTTAAACTATGTAGTTTTTAAATTTGTCAATGCATATTTTATGAACAGGTATAACAAATTGTAATATATATTTATATATACACAATTTGTAAAATATAAATATATATTTATGTTTATATATATGTATATAATATATATATAAGTGGGGGCGGGGGCGGGGGCGGGGGCGGGGTTAGGCCTTCCCCGTCACCCACCCTTACTAGGAGCCCTAGATGCGGGGGGGGGGGCGGAGCGGAAGCAGGGCCCCGCTGCCCACCCCTAACAAAAATACTGTTTTTTATAAAAATAGTCAATTTTCTTTGAAAATAATTCATCTCAATGTTTTTTTTTTTAGGAAATATATGTGAAATATGTATATCAACGCTGAATTTTGCAACCCCTAAAAGATAAAAAGAAATAAAATCATGATGTTAGATCATATGATCATATATTTCAAAGGATATATATCCTAATTAAGATGCCATATGCACTAGTAGACAAACGGAGCGGAGCCAATCTTTGACTTGTTGAGATTGACTTAATTTAAAATACTCAAACTTGAGCAAACTAGCTTGAGCCACGAGTTTGGCTCGAATTGTTTATGTTTTTTATTTTTTAAATAAGATTTAATAATTAAAAAATTAGATAAATTAAAAAAATTAAAAATCTAATATTAAATTTTTAGAACTAACAAGTAGAACCTATATTAAATTATAAGATTTTATAAATTTATAAATAATTAATAGCTAACTAGTTGATATTTATCCATAATAATAATATATTATTAATACATACACATAATATGATAACATATATCTATTGATTCATGCTAGGGTGTCGCTTAGCAGTGACCGTTTGGCGTGCCCCATAGGCCAAATTCTCCATTTCATTTTTTTTTCCTTTTTTTATTCATAGTTTTTAATAGTTTTAAACATTTTTTAAAAATAAAAATATATATAAATATACTAATAGTCATTTCCTTAATTAGTAAGTAAAAAAAAATGTAAAAAAAAAAAATTAAATGAATGAGCAGTCAAAGTGAGAGGGGAAAATGGGATAGCATAGTAGTACTATTCATATCTATTTCATATATGGTTCCCACATACTAGTATATAAAATTATAAAATCTTACTGACTAATAATTATACAAATTATAAAATATAACTATAAAATATATTCAATATATAAACATAAATAATTAGTTACATATTATATATTTAATTATAAAAGTGCTATGCTTATATTATTAGTTAATACATATATATGTATATATACAAAGGTGTATATATATTTATCAATTTATGAATGAACTTTAATCGAATCGAACTAATGAGGTGACTTGGGCACAAATGAGCAGGTCTTAACGAGTTTGAGCCGAGTCGAGTCGAGTTGAGTTTTATCGGATATGTGTCATTTACTAATTGAGCGAGTGTCTGCTTTTACGGGCAATTTTTTTTTTACAAATCGAGTTCGATTCGAGTTTAACCGAACGAATATCGAGCTGACTATTGAACATACTGATTCATTTACAGCTCTATGCATGCACACATGAGATTGATGATCATGATGATCTACATCGTGTGAGTATATATATATATATATATGGCTACAAATTGATTGTCTTTTAAGTTTCGTTTGGATAGTAAAAATGTTTCATCACATCTCATCATTATAATTTTTTTAAATTACCACATAAAATATAATAAATAATTTAATTTTTTTAAATTTTAAAATAATAATAATATTAAAAAATAATATTTTAATAATAATTTATTTAATTTTAAAATTTCATATAAAATTATTTCATTTCATCTTATTATCCAAACCAATTCTTTAGTGGACAATCTCTTCGTAGGATTGCATGTGGCTCTACAACTCACGGATCTGGACAGTTTTGGCGGGTCGGTTGCACCAGTGGGCCACGTGTCGTCTGAACCAATGACTCATATGTATACATGGATCAGCCACAAGATATTTTCTTCCTAATTCCATCTTTCTTATAATGTGCTCTATTATTAGTGTTTTCTGTAGCATGCATATATATATATATATATATATATATTCTGATACTGATCGGAAATAACTCTTTGCATCAGTCACTAAACAAACACATGCATGCCTGGCCATTATATTTTTGAATGCTACAGATTATGTACGTTTTTTTATTTACATTACAAGAAAAATAAACTTTTGTGACTATTTAATTGCGGCGAAAAAGTTATTTGTGACCAAAACATACTTATTTTGACTGTAAATAATCATTTCGTTAGAATTAAATGACTACAAATAAACAATTTTCTTATAGTGTTATTTTCTTCTGGGATTGATGGCTTTATATATATATATATATATTCACGTACTGCATGCATCATGTGTCACGAATTAGGAAAACATTAATCTGGAAAAAATCAACAGCATAATGATCATCATTCTTGTCGCTAAACAACGGGACATTTTATGATATTCATGTTATCAGACAATGGGAATCAAATTCACATGATGCTTATAAAATCCGAGAATGGAAAAACATATTAAATGAATCATAAAAATTTAGGTTGCGTTTGGATGTCAAATTGAGTTGAGTTGAATTGAGATGATAAAATATTGTTAGAATATATTATTTTTTAATATTATTATTATTTTGAGATTTGAAAAAATTAAATTGTTTATTATATTTTATATTGAGATTTGAAAAAATTATAATGATGAATTGAAATGAGTTGAAGTGAGTTAATTATTAGCAATTACTATAAAAAAATTGTTTATTTTTTATCAATTAATTCATGTAAAATTGATTATTTTGTATAAAAAATTAGCATATTTTTGTTCTAAATAATCATTATCGTTGCAAATATTTTTGTTTTTTATAGTGAATAGTTCGTCCATCCGTCCAGCATATTATCATAATAATAATAATAATAACCTTAATACTGCACTTGTATTGTTATAATCTTATCTTATAATTCATCTAATTTTCACCCAAAGCTTCTTGAAAAAGATTCGACAAAACAAAAAAACAGAAACCACAAAGTTTGACCCGAACACAATGGTTTATCACATCGAAACCTTTGGATATTAGCAAGCTAGCCATTTTATACTATTTCTTATCTAATTGAAACCAGCTGTAAAACCAAAACCAACCAAAACCGTATTGTCTGTGGGGGGGGGCCACCCCCTACAAGTCTATGGCATGGTCTGAATTCTGAAATATCTCAATAAGTAATGATAATTAATCTTATTTACGTATGCCTTGGTGGGTCCCAATCTTAGCTGTGAGTCACAAATGTTCCATTAAAGTTTAGGGAGGTGGTCTCCTCTCAAGCTACAGTACCACCACCCCCTTGGACTTATTTCCTTCCAAGTCTATATATAAAAGTGAAAGAAAAGCCAAAACAAAACCGAAAAAAAAAACATTTCATCAACGAGGAGACGTTTAGATTTGAAAAGATAATTTGAGATGATTTGAGATAAATTGAAATGAGTTGAGATGGATCGTAAATAGTAATGAGATGAGTTATGAATAGTAGTGAGATTTGTGAATTAAAATTATTAAATAATAATAAATAGTAATGAAATATGTTGAGATGAGTTAAGATGACTTGCGAATTTAAACCTCTCCTTAGATGATAATAAATATACATCATTCTTCTCATCATTATTATCATCTAAGTGGAGATACAAACTTTTGGATCCAATTTTTTGCTTTATTTGACTTAATCTTAGGTTAATGTTATCAGTTTGGAAAATACTGCTCATTCCAGCGAGATTTTTTATTTTATTTTATTTTTATTTAGTGATTAAATAAATATTTTTTAATAATATTATAAATTTTTATTTTAAAAAATATATTTAAAAATGTTAAAAAAATATATAAAATAATAATAATAAAAACACTCAAAATATATTAAATTCCCAGCGTTGACTGTAGAGCTACCCTATCAGTTATATTATAATGAAGTAGCATGTTACAGGCCACGTTTCACATCAAAGTATCTGAGACTCGGAACATCAGTTAAATAAAGCTACATATTGGACATATGTACATTCAAATATTTTAAGTTTTTGGGTCATGTTTTGGGTTTAAAGTAACTTTAAACTGCAATTTGCAGACGAAAGAAGGGTGCACAAAGTTTGATATCTCCAGTTTCATGATCTGCCCAAGTAGCATTTACATGACTTTTAACATTTATCTTCTTCTTGACTGTCTTGGACTTGGCATATGATTCTCTCAAGTTTCGAGTAACCTCAAGTTCAAGTAATGAAATGCTTGAATGACTTGAGCAGCAAACCCAAACACCCACAATCGATCCAACCTTTCGATTCCAATCCAAACTAATGAATGTACATACCAATCTTTGAATCAAAACACAAGAGAATAAAGAAGGAAACAATCATACCCAGATTTATCAACATGAATTCTATCAAGTTTTCCAAATGAAAAACGCCAATAAATTAACATGATATGTACTACTATATAATCTGAAATCTAAAAAAACCCCACCATCACCATCCTCCTCCTGTTCATGTAATTTTCCTTATATATATATTTTAAAAAAATAATAAGATAAGCTAAAGCATAGCTATAACCAAATTACTTCCATCACCCCAAACCTGTATAATTCCCATCTAATGAATCCTACACAATTCATTAAAATGAAGGGGGGGGAAAGCAGCAAAAGAAGTGCTTAATCCAAAGCATTAGGACCAGCACAAGCCTTCAAAATGGGACTCCAGATCCACTGTACCAGAAACTTCCTCCCATTTCTCCCATTCATGTTGTAAGTCCTGCCTTCCCTATCCCTCATCACCTGTCCTATATACCCACCACCACCTCCCGTACCGTATAACCCTTCGCACAAGTCTCCGATCTCTGTTGGCGCAGTGGGGTCTTCTCCAGCGTACCACGCGTTCACCAACGGGTTTGTTGATAGCTCGGCCAGTTCGTGACCGATCACGCTGATCATGCCGTCCACGCCGACGTCCTTGTTCGGCGGTCGCAGAGCTCCGGGCCCTCCTCCGGCCATGTAAGCCGGTAAAGCGAAGGGGTAAGCGCACACCTCGGGGCACTGCTTGGCTGAGTTGCCGACCCAGGCGTAGGGGAGCGTGTAGCCGACCATGGACGGGAATGTGAAGTAGTGGAAGCCGCAGACGGCGCGGCAGAAGTCCTGGACGACGACGTCTTGGGAGCTGAGGACGAGGTAGACGCCGTTGCGGTGGTCGACGGGGAAAGGCGCGGACTTTACGGCGGTGGCGATGACTTGCTGGATGCTGAGCCGGGTGAGTTGGTTGCCGTGAGAGTATTTGAGGTCGGAGTACTCGCCGGCGATGAGGACGGTGCGGGAGACATTGGCGCCAGTCTGATCAGTGTATAGCGAGAGGGTACGCCACCAGTCTGAGACCGAGGGTGACGGGGCTTTGGTGGAGGGAGACAGAGAGAGGAGGAAGTCTTTGATGAGGAGCTTGTGGGAAGGCGACCAGAGGCCGTACCAAATGAGGTAGATGTTAATTGGGGAGGAAGAGAGGACGGGACCCATGTGGTAGCGGAGATTGACGAGGTTGGAGGAGCCCTCGAATTTCTTCGAGGACGAGAGCGCTTTCGGTGGGAGTTTCGGGTTGATCATGTACTCTGAGTGCATGTTTAAGGTCTGCGAAGAAGGAGAAGGAGAAGAAGAAGCTGCCGCATAGGCAGTGGTGGTGAAGAGGTGAAAGAGAAAAACGAACAGAAGAGCAGAAACAAAGAAAACATGATGGGGCGATGATAATGGTGACATTTTCTGCAAAGGTGTTTGAAACTTTGAATGCGAAGGTGAGAGAGAGCGTAAGGATATTATATAAAGAGATGTAGGAGGAAAGTGAGCGTGTAAATTGGGAGTTGGGGGGAATAGAAAGAAAGAAACAGTGGGGTTGGGAGGGCAATGGGCTGGAGACAGCTGCAAGGTGTGTGGGCACCCTCTTTTTTCACTTTTTCTACCCTTTCACCTTTGATTGATGATTTGAATCTCTCTTTGTGATTTTTCTGCATCGTTTGTTTATACAATCAGATGATGAATAAAATATTTAAAATAAAGTATACTATACATGTTTTGTAATATTTACTACTGTCATTGTACATTTTAAGACAACACAAACATTTAATATTGTATTTATGTATCTTTAATTTAAGAAACTTAGTGCCCAAAAAAGAAGGGATGAGACTTTTTGCAAGCGAGTTTGAGCATCAATCTGCGCATCGATGTTAATATATAAGATATATGTTTAACAAAATGGTAAAAATTAAAGACGGAAATGATTTTTATAAGATAGAAGATATTTTTCTTCTTTCAAATTTTTTATTTTTAATAAAAAAAATTATGTGAACGTCGGTACATGATTTGAAACACTAACTCGACTATACTCAAAAAGAAGAATACCAATACACCATAACATTTGGTCCAACTTCAAGAAGAAGAAGAGAAAGAATGCCAGCCAACACTAGCATGCATTTGAATTTTGTTCACTCTTATCATCACACTTCTTTTTCATTGCCACACACACTCTCATTTACCGTCGTTTTCCACCCATATTTATAGGTTTAACAGGCGGAAATTCGATAAAGACCTGAAATTAATTTCCAGACACAAATAATATTATTTTCAAACTGTACCTGAAAGATACATTTTTTACACGATATATACATATATAAATATTTAATTATTTCCTTTATATATATATAATTGTCGTTTCCAGTACGTTTGACAGGTGGAAATTCGATAAAGACCTGAAATTAATTTTCAGACGCATAATATTTTTTACACTATATATATATATAAACATTTAATTATTTCCTTTATATATATATAATTGTCGTTTCCAGATTGATATGATCTTAGAAATTCATTCTTGAAAAACCATGGCTAATCATTCGCCATTTTCGAGGATGTGGTTGACTTTTCAAAAGTAACTTATGGGCTGGTGCTGTACAGAAGGCCCACTTGACCAACATCTACCAATAAAAAGATACCAAACGCTCCGAATCAGACAACAAAATATCTATCTAATGCAAATTATCACTAACCCTCCTTCATTGTTTTTTTCTTTTATGTCTAATCCACTTTTTTTTTTCCTTTAATAATTGCCCTCAACCGTTCTAACTTCTAGCACGGCATAAAGCTGGAGGAAATCTGGGTCAAGTTTTGGAGAGCTGCTACAGCCTACGGCCACCGAAAAAAGTTACTCGAATGTGTTTACCAAATAGTATATTTTATTTTATTTTATTTTATTTTTTTATTTTTTTAATCATCATAAATATTTTTTAAAAAAATAAAAAAATTTATAACATCATTAAAAAATATTCTTTTAATTACTAAATAAAAAAATTAAAAAAAAATTCATTCGAGATACTGTTTGGATCCCAAATTTGGGCCATATGTGCGTACTATATATATATATATGCGCCAAGAAATGGGACCAAGTATATGGTCGAAATTAAGGCACTGTTCTTTAGATTGATAGAGAAATTGCGGGTAAAAAAAAGGGTGATTACGAGGATGAATAAGAAAGAGTCGACCCCATGGGCTATTTTCCATCGCCATCAGGATATCTATCCCAGCTTTCCCCGGAACTTTGGTGGCCATGCAGAGATCAGAGAAGCCAAGCCAACTTGGAATTTATGCGATGCCAGCATTGCAGGTTTGGGTATTGAGATGGACCTGCATGCTGGCTGGATCGTATTATTCCCCAGGTTTAGAGAAGACACCGGTGCCTTTACAAACCAAATTAAATTGACGATTAGGATTGCAGCTGGTGAGCTGTCTCTCTGGCTTCTTCTTTGTCTTGTTATTTTCTTACACGCCTCATGAGTCACGACAAATACTTAGGCTTGATTTGGATAATAAAAGGATTTTATCTCATCTCATTTCATCTTATTATTATAATTTTTTTAAATCACCACACAAAATATAATAAATAATTCAATTTTTTCAATTCTCAAAATAATAACGATATTAAAAAATAATATTCTAATAATATTTTATTCAATTTTTAACTTTCGTTTCAAATTAATATCCAAACAGCATCCTAACTTTGAAAAACAAAAAATTTTGTTGCAGTCGAATGGGAGGAAGCGCCGCTCAACCGATGTCCATGTAGAAAAATAAAACGATTTGTTTCATTCATTTTTAACAAGACGGTTCGTACCCTTCTTCTTCTCCTTTCCCCTTTGTTTTTCCCATTCATTCTCCATCCTTTCGTTTTTTTCCATTTATTTCTCCCCTGATTTTTCTTCCTCCTCACATTAATCTTCTCATTCTTACAGCTGATTGTGCCCCTTCTCTCCAAGGCTGAGTCTCCTTCATCCTGCGACCCCATTATCTCCAAGGCTCATTCTCCGAATCTTCTCCTTCCCACAACCAATTTTTTCCCCTTTCGTGTTTACGTCCTCTTCTCCATCCTTCAAGCCTTCGTTTTTCCCTTTCTTTGAATCTTGTCCTTCTCGCCAAGGTCCATGCAATTCTTCATCCCGAAACCCTAACCTAACCCATTCTACTTCTACTAGACATGATTTTGGGCACTGGGCAAATAGGCAAAGATCTGTGCAAGCTTGATAAGACCTCTCACTCAATTTTTAAAAGTAACGAAGACCAATTGTAAAGGGGTTTTCCCTCCCATTGGCTTGTATAGCAAGTCCATGAGGAATAATTAGGAAAGTAAGTCAAAGAGCCCAGCTAAGCCCAACTACCCTCCTTTAAAGGGAGTCAGTGAGTTTTTGCAAAGTACTCGGCCCAAGAGCAAAACACATCCATGAAACAACCCATGCGTAGGGAAAGCGGACGGTAGGGGCAGATTAGACTCGCCGCCCTAACACCTCCCCGATGACACCCTACTCTCGGAAACATGCGCAGGCAAATGGGCGAAAAATCTGGGGAGCCCTTGATCTCATGACAGCAGGCATAGATGAGTTTAACAATAAACGTCTGCAGGGTAAAATAAGTCAGGGAGCCACGCCGCATTAATGACGCCGCTCCAGAAATCATGCCGCATTAAATGATTCTAACTAAGCGAATAGTTGAAGGGACATGGGCTCCCCAAAGTCAGGTACGAGCTGTCCCCACCTAGAAACCTAATATAAAAGTCGAATCTCAAGTACGAAGAACTCTATGTGATTCATCTAAACTCACGCACAAACTATTATGAAGATATATTGACTTTAGTATCGAAGACTCCCTGGCCTCCACCAAGGCTCCCCACTCTTCGTCTTTTCTTAAGTGTGCAAGTGAAAAACTCAAGACTTGAGTTGCTAGAACCCGACCCAAAGGCGTATGAAACACAACGTTAACACCAGTAATCTTGTCGGCCACTGTGGATGTTATCGTTGTTGAGCATAATGGCTTGTAGGAATGAAAGTATATGTTACGATATTGTGCTCGATCTCTCTTTTTTTTTTTTTTTGGGTCACATCTGATGATTCCATTGTTTTATTTGTAGGTTTGAGTGTACATAATTGAGAAGGAATGCAGATGTTTTGCGAGTGCCCATAAGAAGTTGAGAAGTTTTTGTTCTTTTGGGTTTGAATTGTCACCTTAATGTCATTTCTTCCTATGTTAATGAATGATTTCGGTTGCAACCATTTTTTGCATGTTGCGATTGCATCCATTTTTGGCATCCTAGGTTAGATTGTTGATTGTTCTGTTTAGATTATTAGATAGTTGAATTGTTATGGAGTCACGTTTAGGTTGTGTTTGGTTGTTTAACAAAACTCAACTCGTCTCAACTCATCTCAAACCAATCATTAAAGAGATCCACTATTTTTTCAATTTTCCATAAAAAAAAGTTAAACTCATCTCAACCTATGTTATAGATTTCAACCTAACAAGTTAAACCATTTTCTACCTTAAAAAGTTAAACCTATCTCAATGGAACTCCCAAAATACTACTATTCACAACTCAACTCAACTCATCTTTTTGTTTTGCTTATATTTGAGGTGTATTGATTTTGGCCTCGCCTTCATACTATTAGTCATTGAATTGATATGGAATATGACTTAAGCTGCGAGCTTATTGCTTCTTTTTTTATTTTAAAAAGTGTAAACTTCATAAAAATATCTCTCAAAAGAACATTTCACATGGTTTGTTGGTTACAACAAACAAAAATGGTTCTAATCATAAATGGTAAAAGCATGTTTAGATTTTTATGGCATTTCCAAGCATTAGCACTACAGCCTGTATGGGGGTCTGGGTGTATTTGATAGTTTGTAAAGATATCTATTTTTTTTTTTAATTTGTTTAGATTCTTTGATTGTATATTGCAATTTTTTGATATGCTATCTATATTTGCTATGCTGAATCTGTTCCAATCAGAATATTTTTTTTTTCTGTTATTTGATTTTCAACTGCATTGTGAATCTGGTTTTGGCTAGAATTTCATTATTATCAATGTCTTCTTCATCGCTGGTTAAACATACTTTGAGTCAACCAATGTGCTTCTGTATTTTGTTCATATGCCGTATGAAGGAATGTCAAGATATTCATCTCGTTTTGTTTTTAGATGATTTCTTTATAAATAGGAACTTATATTTTATATTGGATTCATTTTTGAATAATCAAAATATAAATTTCAAAAAATTTCTCTCTTTGTTAATTATCTTTTTATCTCCATTTCTATTATATTTTAATTTGTACTAGATAAGACTCAGCTAAACTCATGCATCCAAATGGACTAGAAATGCCCCATTGATCTCGTGGGATATAAATTACTAGAGTATTGTGATGGCCTAAATTATATCACGTTTTCCATCATCACCTTTTTAAAGATTTTGGCTTTTTGAAAGGTTAAAACTTGTTGCGTATCATGTTAAGATAGCTAAAAACTTTTCATGATACATGGAAGGGGATAGTCCCCTCCTAGCCCACTAGGTTGGGCCTGGGCTAGATTCTAAGGCACCTCTCAGACTCGAACATGCCTTCCCAAGGCCAAAAAACCATCAAAAGAGTCCGGTCTACAAAATGTGTTAGCAGTAAAGGAATACATTGCATGGGAAACAAGTTGAGGGGGACAAACGGGACACACCGACCTTGAAACTTACATGTGATGCCCAACATTAAAGGGTTTGCACCGACAAGTGAACGGAAAGCACGGGCCACCCTCCAGTCTCTGACGATGGGGACAATAAGTGACCGCACCGATTGCCAACCATCAAGATACCACCCGAGAAGCTACACATCATTAATAGTGCCACCTCAAGCGCCACACTGCATGTGGTGCCACCTTAGACATCACGCCATATTAAAGGCCATGACTGGAGCAACTGTGGGCGTGACATAGACCCCTGACACAAAGTACAAAAATGTCTCCCTGAAACCTCCTATAAAAGTCATGCTCGAGGTATGAATGAATCTCTCTTAACTTCGTTATTCTTCTACAATTCTCTCAAACGAAGTACTAACTTTAGCATCAAAGGCTCCCCATACCACTACTGAGCCCACCTTTATCTTTATGAATGCAAGTAGGGACATCGTGGCCCAGGTTGCAGGAACTTAGCTCAAGCGTACCAAACACGACCTTAACAATACATATATTACCTACTACACATGTAAGAGAGAAGATGGTGTGGATTTTGAAGAGCATAGCACAACTTTTTTTTTTTTTATTCTTTTATGTCCTCACGAATGGAATCGAAAGTCTTAGATCTTTTAAGATGAAAAGTTATTTTTCATCTTTAATTTTACAATCTCCGTCCATACTTACTATTGGGCTATTTGTTTCATACACGAATCACTTCAATAATAACTACTAAAATGCATTATATATTTTGTTGTGTAATGAGTAATGTTAAAAGATAAGTTCTAAATATATAAATATTGCGCAAGCTTTTTTCATGATAATGTCTAATTTTTTATAAAAATTTATGTAAAATTTATATATTTAAGACTTGTATATATTGTTATTTTTATATAATTAAGATACAAAAATATAAAATGAATAATAACATTTGGGACAATCTCTCTCTTGCTTGTATGCAATAGAGGCAGTTCTCCTCCCTCGTGGCCTGGTCACGGAGTGAAGCAAGGGCTACGTAATCATGCATCTCATCATAGTAAAGTTGGGCATCGGTCTCGTTCTCTTTTAGAGTATTTTTATTGGATTAATTAAAGTTAAAGAACATTTTTTATAAATATAAAAAAATTTAACTTTTGACTATTCCATTCACATAAATTTTTAAATTAGAATAGCTATTTTTTTATTATATAATAATAAAATAATATAAGATAAATTTGATTTTAATTATTCACATCAAATCTCCACATTATATTATATATTTATTCATTATATAATAATGTATAACTAATAATTTTAAAAATATTTAATATTTAATATTTAATATTTAATTTATTTAATTTTATCATATTTTACTACTTTACATATTATATATTAATTAATAATCATATTCTTATTAAATTAATATATCACTAACTCAAATTAATATACCAATTATAATAAAATATGTGATAGAAAGAAAATAATAGATAAATAATTAATAAAATATGTATTTGATGTGTATACAATAACTTTTAAATTTAGAAAAATTTTTAAAAGTTACTGTAACTAAATTCTAAATATTTAAAATTTAGCTAATATATTATGAGCATATTTTGCTCCTTAATAGTTAAATACTCAATAGATTTAAATTTTAACTAATTCAATAAAAGTGCTCTTAGTTATATTTTAAATTAATTTTTGCATTTTTTTTAATATTTTTATTTTAATTGATATGAAATCACAATCTTAGTAAAAATAATTCATATTGAAATAATAATATTAGATACAATCTAAAATGTAAATCTCACTTAATTTAAAACCATACAAATCATTTCCAAATACTCCGAGCAGCGTTCATTTTTAGGCCTTGTTTGTTTTCCAAAAACATCTCATCTCATCTCATCTCATCTCACCTCATCATTACAACTTTTCCAAATCCCCACACAAAATAAAATAAACAATTCAACTTTTTCAAATCCCAAAATAACAATAATATTAAAAAATATATTCTAATAATATTTTATTCAACTTTTTAACTTTAATCTTAACTCATCTCATTTCATTTCATCTCATCTCTGAAAACTAACGAGCCCTTAATTGATTGATATCCAATGGGTCGGTGATTACCAGTTTCCAAAGATTACTCTATAGTACGAAAACAAGGATGAAGTAGCGGTTTAATTTCATTTTATTTTATTTTATTATTTTAATTTTATCAAATTTTTATATAAAATATAATAAAAAATAAAAAATAAAAAATTTTCAAATTTTCATAATAGTAATAATATTAAAAAATAATATTCTAATAATATTTTATTTAATTTTCAACTTTTATTTAAAATCATCTCATTTCATTTCACTATTTAAACATGGTCTAAATCTATTCATCATCCCTTTTTTATTATCTTTTTATAATTTTATAATGTTATATTAAATGATTAAAAAATATTTATTATATTTTATTTATAAATTTATCATCTATTATTTTTAAAATGATAAATAGAATTACTCGAGAGGAAATGAAAAGGGAGCCCATAATGGGCCGGTGACTGGGCCAGTGGTAGGATTGAAATACTGTAATGAAGATGGAGGCACTTTTGTCCTTAGGAAATTAAAATGACATCGACCATTTATATTTTATTTTATTTTTATTTCAAAGCTTCCGATCTCCTCTCTGCAGTCTGCTCTCTCCATCTGTTCTTTCCTTTTCCTGTATTTTTTTTTCCTCCGAATCAAAAAAGAAAAGAAAACATAGAAACAGAGGCCGAAGCAATAAAATTTGAAAGATTTAGGGCTTCGAATTTTGCTCTGATTTTGGTTCGTCATTGTTCGGGTTGCTTTCCCACGTCTAGCATTTCTCATGCACATGCTCTCCGCTCTGCCTTCGATTCCATGTTCTGATCTGCGAGACTCGGACTCAATCGGCCCGTGCTGTTTAATCCACCAAGATGGCGTCGGCGCAGAACCAAGGGCCGAATGTGGATCTCTTCGATGCATATTTTCTTCGAGCCGATTTAGACCGTGATGGACGAATCAGCGGCTCTGAAGCCGTGGGCTTCTTCCAAGGCTCCGGTTTGCCTAAGCAGGTTCTTGCGCAGGTAACTCTCTCCCTACATCTCTGTGTATGGGTATATTTACACACACACACACACACACATATATATATATTCGCATGTGCCTTTTTGTGTAATTCAATCATATTTTCTTTGCTCTTGATCGAATTGATTAGTAATTTCAGTCTATGAGTGGTTTGAGCTGTTGATGTTTGCTTAGAATTGCATAATCCTCTTATTCATTGCTGGTTTTTCGATAAGTTCTAGAATTCGTGTGATGTTTTCGGTATAAAATAGATTTTTAGCACGCCTACGTTGTATTTTACCATTACTCCATTTAGTTGCATTTTCCAGTGTACTTTGTTGAACCAAGCTTTTGATGAAGATTGTAGTAGCAAGGGGGCCAAGAAATGCTTACATCGGTCTTTGAGAATTTTATTTGGTAATAAGTTGCAGTAGTGCAGACTACAACACAAGTTGTAAATAACAATACATATGAACAATTTGAACTGTAATCATCTGGAAGATGGTTGGTTCAGTATGATGCTATCATTAAAGTTTTGAGCATATCCCTGGGGCGAAGCTGGGCACTAGGGGTGGGGAAGTGTTAAATTAGTAGAGTATATATGCTCCTGGGCCAAAGCTGGTTTCTTACATTGAAGTTCTAAAATTTGGAGGCCTATTTGGAATTAGTGTTCTAAAGGAGCCATGTATTGGGGGTTGGAGAGCATAAGCGAGGGTGGGTACAGGTACAAGTAAAAAAGGATGAGGTTCTAACATTTCATTAGGTACTTTTGGGATACAGCATAATGACGTCCTTGGAATTGTGTAGCCCTTACTCCTACTAAGGTAGTCCTTTTTTTCTTCAATTTTTAAATTTTTGTCTCTTTGGAAAGTTCTCATGGAGGGTAACTTGCTTAAGGAGTAATGCTAGATACAGTCTTAGGGTGTGCAAGCCCCATGCACTCCTTTTGAAAAATAGTGGGGCAAATTTGGGACCCACATGAAAAAACCTACTTTGTTATGGTGGGCCTCAATTTTTTTTAAAGGGAGTGCACGGAGCTTGCACACCCTACGATTGCACAAATCATTTCCCATTACCTTATTTATTAGAGATGTTTGGTGTTCCTTTCTTTTTTTTTTTTTTTTTTTTTTCTTTCTATTTTTGCTTTTATTTAGGAACTTCCTCAGTGAATCAGATGGGTCTTAAAGAGTTGGCATTGGAAAGTTTGGAGATAAAAAAAGTATGATATCTTGGAGTAGTATGCCATGGGACTTGGAGTAGCATGCCATGTGATAGAATAACCCAAGCATACCATTATGGCAAGTCTTCTTTTTCGAGGAGTGTTTGCCAACTCGTTAGAGCTGGTGGGTTCTGTAACTTCTTGTGTACATCGGTTGTATTTCTTTGGCACATACGAGGACAAGATGTATGGACGGACTGAACTAGAGATAGTATCCGATTTTTTTTTTTTTGATAAGTAGAGATAGTATCCGATTTAATCAGCTTTCATTTATATTGATATCTTATTTTTATCTGTAGGTATGGGCAATTGCCAACCAGAGCCAGAGTGGTTTCCTTGGTCGGGCAGAGTTCTATAATGCCCTTAAACTTGTAACTGTGGCACAAAGTAAGCGAGACCTAACCCCCGAAATAGTAAAGGCAGCATTATATGGCCCAGCTTCAGCTAAAATACCTGCACCACAGATCAATTTGACTGCCACTGCTGCACCTCAGCTCAATTCCACTGTAGCAGCACCTAGACCTCAGATTGGTGCTGTTCCTCCAATGTCCTCCCTCAATGTTGCGATCAGAGGACCACAAGTACCTCCAAATGTGGTTATGAACCAGCAGCATTTTCCTTCACAAGGAAGTCAGTTGTTGAGGCCTCCACAAGTATTACCTAGTGGAGGTGCTGTGAGTGGACCCCGCCCTCCGAACTCAAGCAGCTCAAGTGGCTGGGTAGGTGGAACGACAGGTGCAGCTTCACTAGGAGCAGCCTCACAAGTATCAGCCAGTGGGATAGGTCCCTCAACAACTCGTGATGAATTTGGGCTGGCAGCATCTGGATCAAATGCTGCATTACCACCTAGACCACAGGAAACATCTGGAATGAAGCCATCGGGAACACCAGCTAAGGACTCTAAAGGACTGAATATATCTGGAAATGGATTTTCTTCTGACTCTATTTTCGGAGGTGATGTCTTTTCTGCTACGCCATCTCAATCAAAGCAAGATTCTTCTGCACATACAACTTCTGCAGGCAATTTGCAGGTCTCTTCAATTGTCGTTCCAGTATCTGCTGGTACCCAGCCTTCTATTAGGCCAAATGCCTTTGATTCTTTGCAGGGTTCACTCACAATGCAACCTGTTGGTGGTCAGCTTCAGCAGGCCCGGTCACATGAGAATCAGAACCAGAAGGTCTCAACACAGACTACTACTGCATCTAATTCATCTGGAATATCACTTGGAGCTGAGAGTTCTGCTTCCAGTCAATCCCAGCTGGCATGGCCTAGGATGACTCAGACTGATGTTCAGAAGTATACCAAAGTGTTCATTGAAGTAGACAGAGACAGAGATGGGAAAATCACTGGTGGAGAAGCCCGGAATTTATTTCTGAGTTGGCGACTGCCAAGAGGTAGAACTATTTTTTCGCCATGGACCTTGCCATTTAAAGCAGCCTTAGAAATGATGGCACCCACAATATTAGATATTAATTAGATATATCTTTAGTTAATATATAACTGATTAATATCTAATATCACATGTACATGTGTTTCAGATCTACCTATACAGTAGAAATATTTAATTATAAAGATTAGTTATATGCTATCCCTGTCAGTCCATTGTTGCAAGACTAAGGGCATAATTCTTTTGCAGTTTAATTTAAATAATATTTTCCCAGCTGGTAGAAATTGCAATCTCCATGTAATTTGTACTACATGGAGCATAGGGGCAGATGTAGTCAAACTGGATTAAGGCAGTGGATTGTGAATCCACCTTGTGCGGGTTCAATTCCTGTCATTCTCCTTTAAGTATAAATAACTAATAATTACTAGTAATTTATCTGTGGGTTTTATGCCACTTACTCTTGCAGATATGGTTAATCAAAGGTCTACTGTTTATCATATACTCATTTAGTCTGAATGCATTATCGATGCATAATAGATGCAATCAGTCTGAATGGATTACTATTTTGTTGTTTCTCCCTTTTAACTTCCCGAATGGTACAGTCGTCAATAGTTTTAGTTTGTCTTCGAGTGCCCAGTTTCCCAGTTGTGTTTTATGTGCTTTTGAGTCTGTTTGGTTGTTACACCCGTAAATTGCACAACCTCCTTATTGGCATGTTGTTGTATGGCTCACTACCATGACTAATAAAGCTATTGGTGTTGGTCTGTTTGATGTGCAACCTTCTAGTTATGGAGTATCTTATTTGCACTAGTTTCCAAGTTAATTGGATTCCAAATATTGGTTTTGGTCTGAGAAATGTGAGGCTTGATATCTTTCAAATTCTGTTTTCATAAGAGTGCATTTTCTTCAGCTCCTTTGCCAATGGTGAATGTAGTTGCAACACTGAACTAAGGCTATGCCGTGTGTTTTGTCCAATTTATGTTTCATGCAGATAATATCTTCGTGGAAACTTTTAATCTCATGGTCTCATTGTTCTCACCATTATATATTGTTTAAATTTGTCAGAGATTTTAAAGCAGGTGTGGGACTTATCTGATCAGGATAATGATAGCATGCTTTCTCTTGGGGAGTTCTGTATTGCTCTTTATTTGATGGAGAGGTATAGGGAAGGACGTCCTCTTCCAGCAGTGCTTCCAAGCAATATTATGTTTTCATTGACCCCCGGTCAATCTGTGACCAACTACACCAACACAACATGGCGACCTCCATCCGGTACCCTTCTGCACCATAATCATATAGACTATATTAACTGGCATGATTTATTGAAAATTAGCCCCTATCTTTACGCCCTTTTTTGTTCAAAGGTCCTCAACAACAGCATGGGATTCCCGGTTCTGGCGCTCGGAATATAACTGCTGTTGCAGCTAGACCTCCAAGGCCACCAGTTGCAGTCCCCCAGGCTGAAGGGTCAGAGGCCAATCTGCAGAAGTCAAAAGTACCAGTGCTGGAGAAGCACCTTGTAAATCAGCTAAGTAAGGAGGAGCAGAACTCGCTCAATTCAAAGTTCGAAGAAGCGACAGAGGCTGATAAAAAGGCACTTGTTCTGTTTCCATTTCTCACATTGCCTGTTTTTTAGATATCCTACATTTCCAGTTTTTACTGGATTCTCATTATTTTTTATATCTAGGTGTAAAGCAACAACATTAGGTTTTTAAATTACATTTGGATGAAAGGTGAAGTTGGGCCACTTGTTTTATTCCTCCTCCCTCTAAATGGATCCACATCAGTGTTAAATTTCTGTTCTTTTCTTCATGAATTATTTTCACTTTGAAGCCCATTCTTCTCTGTAACCTCTTTATTTCGCATCCAAGAGTTTAAATTTACCATCTATCTTTTCTAGATTTGTAGACCTTGTGTTTTCAAACCAGAGTGCTTTGGGTTTTCCCTATTATGGGGTTATGGGCACTAGCAATTTACCCTATCACCAACCAAGCGTTTGATATTGCTCTCACAATATCGGATTAAATAATTTGATGAAATGGTCTTACAACCTTGAATTAACTTTTGGTTTTGCCCTTAATTTCGTTTTCCGTTAGTTCATTCTGCCAATTCCAAGGCCTATGTCAAGGTAGCATTAACATTAAACTTCTCTGTTGTGACATTGATTTTCATAATATTACTTGGCTATCAGCCATTTCTTGATGTCTCTAGGGCATGACTAGATATAGACTTGCTTTACTTATAAAAAAAAAGATAATAGACTTGCAAAATTTCCCCCCCCCAACAATGCCCCTACTCGGCGATCCAATCTGAAAACTACTCATATTACCATTAGTCACTAAGGCTGAGATCATCCTGCTTAGTGCCTCCATAACAATAACAAAGAGTAAAGGAGATAATGGATCCCCTTGTCTCAAGCCACGCGAACTCGGGAAGAAACCCTCTGGACTGCCGTTGATTAACACAGAGAATCTTGCCGTAGAGATACACCATCTGATCCATGACCTCCATTTGTCTCCAAATCCGCACCTACCCAGTAGATATAGAAGGAAATCCCAATTCACATGATCATATGCCTTCTCCATATCTAACTTGCACATAAGCCCTGGGCTACCAATCTTCACACGACTGTCCAGACATTCATTAGCAATTAGAGCCGCATCAAGTATTTGTCTACCCTTTACAAAGGCATTTTGGGGCTTAGTGACGATCTGTCCCAAGACCCCACTCAGACGATTAGCAAGTACTTTAGCAATGATCTTGTACGTACCATTAACTAGACTGATAGGCCGAAAATCGGAGATCTCAGAAGCCCCTACCTTTTTAGGGATTAAAGCAAGGAAAGTGGTGTTGAGGCTTTTCTCAAATTTGCCAATCGAGAAAAGCTCCTGAAACACCTTTATAAGATCTCCCTTTATCACCTCTCAACATTCTTGGTAAAAACCCATGGAGAAACCATCAGGACCGGGTGCCTTATCTTTAGCCATTTTCTTTATTACATCATAGACCTCTACCTCTTCGAATGCCCTTTCCATCCTTTCAGCTTCCTCCAACTCTATATTACCAAAAACCAATCCATTCAAAGTCGGCCTCCACCCCACCTGTTCAGTTAGAAGCACCTCAAAGAAATTTACCACATGGTCTTTTATTGCTTCTTCTTCTCTACACTCGACCCCTTCAATTTTCAGCATCTCAATGTTATTATTTCTTCTATGAGAATTTGCAATTTTGTGGAAGAACTTTGTGTTCCGATCCCCTTCCTTTAACCAAAGGGCTCTCGATTTCTGGCGCCACGACATCTCTTCTTGTAGAATTATCCTCTCAAGATCTACAGCCAAACTAGATTTATGAATTTGTTCCTCCTCAGTAAGTGGTCTCCCTTCTTGAAGTCTTTCTAACTCCTGTATTTCCTCCCACTTTGAATTTTTATTGTCTTCTACATTGCCAAAAGTATGTTGGTTCCACACCTTTAGATCTCTTTTTAACTCTTTCAATTTGCCTGCAAAAATGTAGCTAGGTGTACCTTCAAGATGATACGAACTCCACCATTGTTTGACCCTATCCACGAAACCTTCAGACTTCAACCACATATTCTCAAACTTAAAATACCTTTTACCACTACGAATGCCTCCACAATCAAGCAAAATTGGCCAATGATCTGATGCTAGGCGTGCCAAACGAGTTTGCCAGATATCAGGAAAATGACTTTCAAACTCAGGTGAAATTAAGAAACGGTCCAATCGGGACCAAGACTGATTATTTGACCAAGTTGCTCCACCCCCAACAAGTGGAAGGTCAATCAAATTCAAGTCAAAAATACACTCCGAGAACTCCAAACTTGCTGGTCTCAATCTTCTACTTCCAGAACATTCACTTTGAAAACGAACCACATTGAAATCCCCTCCAATGCACCAAGGGAGCTCCCACCAACTATACACCCCTACAAGCTCATCCCACAACATGCTTCTGTCTGAATCTAGATTAGGCCCATATACCCCGCAAATGCCCACGAAAAACCATCTGAAACACATTTGAATGCACACGCTATCAAAAAACTCCCTATATATTCCTCCACTTTCTCCACCACTCTCTTGTCCCACATCACCACCATTCCTCCCGATGCCCCTGAAGAGGCCAAATAAACCCAATCTACATATATGTTGCTCCATAAACTCCTCACAATCTTCCTGTTGATCATTTTCAGTTTTGTCTCCTGTAAGCACACAATATCCGCTTTCCACTCACGAATTAAATGTCTAATCCGAAGACGTTTCTCTACCACATTGAGGCCCCGAACATTCCAAGAAACAATCTTAGGCTTCATTGAGAAATATTCAGCCCCTTCCCTTTTGCCCTATTCCTACTCGAACCACCTTCCGAATTCATCGACCACATCAATCTTTTCAATTCTCGGCTTTTCTTCGATTCCCCCTTCTTATTTTGGCGGTGACCAGCTTCCATAGCAGTTAACAAAGCTATGAACTGCTCCTCAAACCCATCACAATCTATCCCTACCACATTTCGAATTTCTTTTGCTTTGTGTATCACCCAATCTGAAACTTGGTCTGGAAAATAATAGTTCAGTGGGATTGGATTCCCCACTCTGTTATCCTGAAAGCTACCCCCTACCGAAAGCTCCTCAGATCCGCAAGCCTCAGGGATGAATAGTTCGTCCTCCACGGAGTGCATAAAATCATCCGAATCATTCTCCTCCTCATCCACCTCAAGCTCCTCCAAATGTCTCACTGAGAGGTCCACCTGAGTCGAGAAACTCCCGCCTCCCTTCGTCGGCGGTATCTGACCCACGTGAGGTGGAGAAAGTCGATCCTCGAAACCCACCATCGCCTGTTGCGCGAAGAGCACCGGCGTCGCTTCATCGGCGACAACTGCCACCGTCGGCACTGTCTGTGTAACCGTCGGCTGACCCAGCGCCGTCGATTGACTATCCGGCACAAACCCGAGGCTGCTCAGCTCGGGTGAGAGCCTGCTAGGGCTCGTGGACGAAACGGGTTTCTCAGACCCGAATCTGCTAGGGCTCGAGGGCGGCTCTGACCCGAGTCCTGCATTCCTGGGCTGGGCCGGCCCAGGCCCAAGTACCTGCTGACCAGAAAGCCTAGAAGGCCCTGCCCCATCAGCCCGAGTGATTACGGGCGGGCTGCTAAGATTGGATTTGGGCCGCGTCGGCCCACTCTTTTTTCTCCACACAGCCCAGCCCTTACCTTTTTTTGTTTTCAACTGGACCTTATTCATAGGATAGCCCGGCCCATGAACCTTCTCCTTCCCTTTTAAAACCACCGTCTCCTCCATTGCGTTAATAGACCCGGCAAAGTTCACTATTGAAGCCATATCTCTCTGCAGTGAATGCATCAGTCCCCGCAAATCCGCCAAGTCCTTTCTGACTTCCCACGTCTCCTGACACAACGTATGGCACGACATACACTTTGGATGCAACGTTCCTTCCCTCTGCCATGGCCTTTGTCCTCTACCCGTAGCTCTCGCACCTTCTTCACGCAGGTTCCCACCGCCATCGCGCCTGTTCGCACCACCCTGCCGCTCACGCACGTTCGCACCACCCTGCCGCTGGTTGATATTCACGGACAACGCCTCCTTATACGACCAATCTTTATGTCTCAATGCCCCACTACCGAGGTTCCGGCCCCCTCCTCCATGCACGCCAACTCTTATCGAGCCATCCGCACCTTTCTCTTTCAGCTTCTCCCTCATCTTCCTCCATCCCCCTCCGTTAACACCCTCAGGAATGCAAATGACATTTCTCCTCCCTCCCTGATTATACTCGGATAATTCAAGAAATCTCCCTCGCCTGTTAACACAACGTTGTGCTATAAGACTAGAGAAACCATTCCGAGTTGCCGAATAAACCTCCTTCTTCCCCTTGCTCAAGCACTCCTCCAGTACCTTCACAAGCCACTGATTTGAAGAGTACCCCAACTCCACCGAGTACTCTGTTTTCCAACTTCTCTCTGTAACTCGCACAGCACCCTCTCTAAGTTTTAACACGATGAAACATTTGGACTCAATCACAACTTCATCATATTGCCCCATCATAAACTTATAACTTACTCAAGCAAGCATTCTTAAGATAAGATTCAGAAAACAGAGAAGATTCAAAACAGCACAAGCATCCATTCACAAAATTTTGGGCAAGAACCTAGACTCTTAGCGTCCAGAAAGATCGGTAACTCATAAATTTGAACTGCAAGTATTAGTACCTGTGAGGGCATTGTTGCTTTGTTTTGAAGCAGTGTCTGGTTTAAAAGTGAATTATGACAAATCTGAGTTGGTGCCTATTGGAGAAGTTCAGAATTTAAGGGTAATGGCTGGTATAATGGGTTGTAAGATAGGGTCTCTCCCTATGAACTATTTGGGATTACCTCTGGGTATAGCCCCGATGGCGCTTTCTATTTGGGATACTGTGATTGAAAAAGTAGAGAGAAGATTAGCAGGTTGGAAGAGAATGTATTTGTCAAAAGGGGGCAGGATCACGCTTATTAAAAGTACGCTTTCCAATCTACCAACTTATTTCTTATCCTTATTCCCTATACCGGCCAGCGTAGCGGGACGTCTTGAGAAGATACAAAGAGATTTTTTGTGGGGGGGCCTAGGTGAAGAGTTCAAATTCCATTTAGTCAAGTGGGAAATTGTATGTCGTCCAATCTCCAATGGAGGATTGGGTATTAGAAATCTGAGGATGTTTAATCGGGCACTACTTGGCAAATGGTTGTGGCGGTATAACAAGGAACCGGATGCCTTATGGAAGATTGTGATTGAGAACAAATATGGTGGTCTCGAGGGGGGTTGGTGTACTAGAGAGGTGCGAGGGGCCGCTGGAATGGGATTATGGAAACACATTAGAAGAGGATG
The DNA here is from genome assembly GCF_001411555.2 of Juglans regia. Taxonomy (NCBI): domain Eukaryota; kingdom Viridiplantae; phylum Streptophyta; class Magnoliopsida; order Fagales; family Juglandaceae; genus Juglans; species Juglans regia. The sequence goes on from NC_049913.1 coordinate 7,423,463, forward strand.
GGTGGTTTTTCATCAACATACAAGATTGCAATTGGGTACAGGTTCAAAGATCAGATTTTGGAAGGATGTTTGGTGTACCAATTGTACTCTACAAGACAGTTTTCCTACACCTTTTGAGATTGCAAATGCTAAAGATGCCATGGTGGCGGAGGTAATGGAAGTTGAAGGTAGAAACATCCTTTGGAATATCAATTTCTTCAGGGCAGCACAGGATTGGGAGATGGGGAGTTTTATAGACTTTTATAGCCTTTTATACTCTTGTCGCCCAAATACCCAGCATACAGATGATTTGTGGTGGTGTCCAACAAGGAAAGGAGTCTTCACTGTTAGCTCCTTTTACAAGGTACTCACACAAGTACCTGACAGTCAATTTCCTTGGAGAAAGCTCTGGTGCAATAAGGCTCCTCTCAAAGCTTCTTTCTTTGTGTGGACAGCGGCTTTGGGGAAGATTCTTACTACGGATAATCTGAGAAGACGAAACATAATCATAGCAGATTGGTGTTGTATGTGTAAAAGAGGGGGTGAATCGGTGGATCATTTACTTTTACATTGCGAGGTAGCCAGGACTATTTGGGATGCGGTGTTTAACAGAATAGATCTAGCATGGGTGATGCCAGAAACTGTGATGGATGCTTTGGCCTGTTGGACTTCAATTCGAGGAATGAGACAGATTAAAGCGGTTTGGAAGATGATCCCAAACTGTATTTTGTGGTGCTTATGGCAGGAGCGCAATGAGAGGATTTTTGAAGACAAAGAGAGATCAATAGCAGAGCTAAAAATGTTATTTTTTAGGACCCTTTGTACTTGGGCTCATGCTGTGGACTTTAATGGCATGGAGTTTCATGAGTTTCTAGTTTCTAATGTTCCCACCTAGTTAGGATGGGAGCAGCAGAACTTTTCTTTGTAATTGACACTTTTTGGATGAATATATACTTATTTTACTTATCAAAAAAAAAAAAATTTCCCCCCCCCATTTTCTTCTGGTTGCTATTCTGTATTAATCTAGATGCCATGTTTTTCCCTTTAGGAGTACTGAGCATCCTTTTGACCTGATTCTTTTTGTTCATTGTAGGTAGAAGAGCTGGAGAAAGAATTGTTGGAATCTAGACAGAAAATTGAGTTTTATCGTGTTAAAATGCAGGAACTTGTGAGTAATTAATGTTGTTTCTTTCTTTTTGAAGATTATTTCCATCGCATGTGTCAACCTCTTGTTGTTGTTGGAGATCTAATAGTTCCTTCTTGGTAAGGTATGGACTTCTATGTCAGAAATATTGATTCTGCCAATATGAATAATCACCTGGAGAGCCACTGATCATATTAAACCAGTGAATGGATATGATGTGAGCATATGTGCAAGAAAATTACATTGCAAATGTGGATGGATATGATGTGAGCACTAGATCTAGATAAGGACAAAAAGTGAGGAGCTTCCAAATATGCAGTTCTCTGCAAACTAATGTACTACGGTTTTGACAGTTAAAAAAAACATCTTGATACTAGCAGCAGGGACGTGTATTTAGTGGTATAATCCTCTTCATTTTTTTCAGAAAACAATCCACCTAATGTAATCATCTTGTTTGTAGACCTTTTCCTTTTTCCGGGGAAGCTTCCCAGATTGCAATCTATATTAAGCTGGGCCGACCATGCAAAGACATCACATTTCTTTGTCTGGGAACTAGACGTGTTGTACTATTCTCTTTATAGTCTTGCACACTTTATAAGTAATATTGGAAGCAATAATGCTTAATTATTTGGCTATGTCTTCCTTTAATTTCTTTTTCACTTTGGTACTAGGTTCTATACAAGAGCAGATGTGATAATCGCCTTAACGAGATCATAGAAAGGACATCTGCCGATAAACGTGAGGTATCTTTGGATGCAGAGCTTGTGTATATTCTGTCCTTTTTCTTTTACAACCATGTGCTTAACGAAAACCATCTGTGCTTTAGGTCGAATCCCTAGCCAAGAAATATGAAGACAAATACAAGCAAGTTGGTGATGTAGCCTCTAAATTAACCCTCGGAGAAGCTACATTTCGTGATTTACAGGTTTCTGTTACTTCTTTTAAAGAATGACCCATAAGGAGCTTTCCATTAGTCATTCACGTATTAGAAGTTTGATATTATACTTATAAAAAAAGTGGCGTTTACATTCCTCACAGTTATATCTTATGCTATTTATTTACAGGAGAAGAAAATGGAGCTATATCAGGCAATTGTCAAGATGGAACAAGATGGTAGTGCAGATGGTGTTCTCCAGGTATGTCTTAACAAATATGGTCCTATGCATGCCTTTCTAGAAACTTTGAATTTCATTTTCAATTGAAATTTTCAGGTTCGTGCCGATCATATCCAATCAGACCTTGATGAGCTAGTGAAAGCTCTTAATGGGCGTTGCAAGAAATATGGTTTACATGCGAAACCAGCAACATTAACTGAGCTTCCCTTTGGTATGCTTCTGTCACACTTTCACTATGTTGTATATTCCATTTACCAAATTAGACAGTCGCCAGTCCTCCACTTTCTTAACATTGTTATGTGGCATCCACAAGACATTTTACCCATATCCTTGGCTTTCATTGTTCGAGGATAAAGAGCAGTCGGCAAAGGCTTTGGACTTTAATAGGATGCTAATGTATAACTTCCTGTGTAATTGGACAATGCCTTGCTTCTTTAACATTAGTAAAACAAAAAAAAAAAATTACCTATAAAAAAAAATATGTATAACTTCAAATGAAAACTTTGATAATGCCAATATAAATAATACAACACCTGTGCTTCAAGTTTGGAATGAAGTAGGACTCATGGCAAATGTGAACTTTCCAGACATCTATCAATTTTCTCTTTTGCTTTTCCCAAACTTCTTCTGAAGAAACATAAGATTGTAGAATGTGACCTTTTAGGAAGGTTCCTTAAAGTTTGTCAATATTTGTTCCTTTGAGGATCACTAGAACATCACTCCTAGGCGTTGCTCTTGTATATGATCCATGTATTTGGGCTTTTGCCTATTCTTATGATCAATAAAACCTTATTTACCAATCAAAAAAGGTATTTGTTCCTTTGAGGATATGGTTGAATCCTTTTCCAATTGGTAGTAAGAAGCCATGATTGTCCTGGTTGATTTGGCCACCAAAGAGCTTGTTCCTTCTCGTAGGCTTCTGTACTCTATTCATCCTTCTTGGGTTTTACTACTTTTGCCTTTTCTGTTTGATTGTGATGACTGAAATTTTTTTGTATATTTTTTTCTTAATTATTTTAAGGCTGGCAACCTGGCATCCAAGAGGGTGCTGCTGACTGGGATCAAGATTGGGATAAGTTTGAAGATGAAGGTATGCAAAAATAATTACACAAGCACCAAAGTAATCTTACTTCACAGCTTAAAGAGATCTTAGTGAGGCATATCAAGTGGTTTTCACCTTTTAGCATGTGATGCATTAGTTTCCAGTCTTGCATTGCTATATGATAATACATGAGAAGAGTTATTTCAGTGTATATACAATGATAATTACTGGGAATATTTTGGTACTTTTCATTTGTCAATTATGTAATGTACACTGATTGTGGCTTGTTTCCTGTAAACCAGAGGTGATAATGGTTTTATCTGTGTTGTGCGTGGTGGTTTTCTGTCCTTAAGAATTTTGATCTGGGGTGTAATATTCATGTTGGCTCATGCATAATCTACAATTTTCAGGGTTCACTTCTGTCAAGGAGCTTACTCTTGATGTCCAAAATGTCATAGCCCCTCCAAGGGAGAAATTTAAATCAGCTAGGGATGAAAAAGCCTCCACAATTGAGAGCCCGACTGCTGCTGCTTCACCTAGTGATGATACCAAGTCGGAAAAGCCACAGATTATGAATGAACATGGGGTTGAAAATGGGTCAGCGTATAATAAAGGTGAAGATGACTTTGCAAAAAGTACTCCTATCAGCCCTGTAGCAAGGAGTGCTATTGAAAGTCCACCTAGAGAATTTCCAGATTTTAACTTTGACAAGGCAATGGATGCCGATGCTTCACCGCGTGATAAAGATTATCAAAGGTATTCTTCTACCGATTTCTGTTAATTTTCTGCATAGTAAATATTTTCCTGATCGATACTTTTTGATCCAACACACATGGTTTTTAATTGTCCATTGAGATTTGTAATTATTTTCTTTTGAAGTCATTGCTTCTTCATTTTATTTATGATGCATTTTACTCAACAATGTATCATACTGTTCTTATTACTAATGGGCCTATCACTAACGAATTTAGAGAGTTAAAAAGAAAAAAAGAAAAAAAAGAAAAGAAAGCTTTCATGCCTGTCTGATATGAGATATTCTTTTTGACATCAGTTTGTTTTTGTGTTGCCTTCTGCTGTTCTAGTTTTTGTATTTTATGAAACTAGTCATTGACCCGTGCAATGCACAGAAAGACTCACTTTACTATCATATATTAATTGTCTAAAATTTCTGTCGCAAAGAGTCTAAAATGCAAGAACATTCTTATAATCTTGAGGAAGAACAATTTTCATATCTTAACAAACATCAAAATTAACTGGTGAGAATACAAAGAGTTCAAAGTAGAATCGTTCAGAGGTAATGAAGCCAAAGAGGTAAATACTGAAGAGTCAGTATCAACCGAAAGATGTATAGTCTGTTTTTCTTTATTGGAAAAATAATAATAAAATGATAGAAGAGTTAAGTGGCGGGGAAAGCCAAAGAGACAAGTAATGGGAAATCAATAACCACTATAAGGTGAAAAGTTTTTTTTTTTTCCCTCTATTGAATTAGTGATCATAAATGACTTATAAAAAAAATAAAACAGTAATCATAAATGGTAGGAAATGTTTTGTCTTCAAACCTTTTATTTTTTAATCTTAGTATCAAAAAATCGAGTGGGATTATTGTGGTAATAAAGACAATACAATTAAAGGTCTTTTTAGCCTGTGAAAGGTTGTGGTAGGTCAATAAAATGAAATGAAAAATAAAGTGAAATGATACGGTGGCTCAATAGAATATAAAGAGGATGCTTAAGAAATTATATCTGTAATATATAACATTTCCCAAAATTTTATGTTCTCTCCTTTGTCCTGAAATGATGATATCTCTAAGTTATGCATCTCATCATTAATCCTGGTATGCAGCATGTTTTATCTTTTTCACACATGGCTGTAAAAGGCAACATCTAGAAGTGCGTGTGCATGAAGAACATTTACATGTGATGACCCCGCTCATTTCTACATGAATAGAAAATTTGTGTATACAATATCCCCATGGTAAACAGTAGTACTTGATTACCTGACGGGTCATCAATCTGTTATTTTTATTGCTTCTATGCTAAATTCAAATGTTTTCTCTAGGTTGTCCCCTCCATTTGATGTAATTATTATAAGCTACGTGCATATAGCTGAGTATGTAATTGTTTTGTACAGCGATCATGGGGGTGCTGGGTCTGTGTTTTCTGGTGATAAGAGTTTTGATGAACCAACTTGGGGAACATTTGACGCTAATGATGATGTGGACTCAGTGTGGGGCCTTAATCCAGTCAGTACTTCCAAGGTATTCAAATTTATTTTGATAGGCAAATTCTACCCCATGTTTTTTGAAATTTTGCTCAAATCATGCTAGAAGCACGTCCTGTTAATATTTTTTTTAATGAAAATGTGGTATAAAATAAGAAAACATATGGTGAAGGAAAATAACTGGAAGGGAGGCCAAAGCTTAAGGACATAGGACATGTTCAGAATCTCCAGTGTATACAAGAATGTATTCCTTAAAAAAAATTCATAAGTTGATGTAACGTTACCAAAACTACATCCTCTATTTGATAATTCTGTAGATGGCCCGCAGAGCTTTTATTCTACAGCTTATGGTGTCTCTTTGAAGTTTATGTTTGGTCATTACTATGCTGTGCTCCCCGTCAACATGTAATTTGAAAATGCCTTGTCTAACATGACTAAACTGAATAGGGGACGGACCAAGAAAGAAATGGGGAGAACTATTTCTTTGGATCTGGGGATTTTGGTCTAAACCCTATCAGAACGGAGTCACCTCAGGCAGGAGGAGGCTTTTTCCAGAAGAAGAGTGCATTTAGTTTTGATGATTCAGTTCCTAGCACACCACTCTTCAGTTCAGGCAATTCACCGCATTACTACGAGGCGTCAGGACCCTCTTTTGACAGCTTCTCAAGATTTGATTCTTTCAGCTCACACGACACTGGATTTTTAGCCCCGCGGGAGACACTAGCACGCTTTGATTCAGTTCGCAGCAGTAGAGACAATGATCAGGGTCATGGATTCCCATCATTTGACGACTCGGACCCTTTTGGATCCGAGCCATTTAGAACGTCATTGGAGAGTCAAACTCCTAAGAGAACCTTAGATAATTGGAGTGCGTTTTAGCTGTGGGTGGTAATGCACCTTATTCGTGTGGTTTACTATCTTCTTCTGAGTGCTGTTTGTTCACGATACTATCTTTGGAGTGGTTTGTCTTAGTATGCTGTGCTTTGCAACCACCAATTGCTTGTAATGTAGTGTTTTTTGTATTTCTCCTTGTGTATCCCCACCCGCCTTTTTTTTTTTTTTTATACTTTAAAATTAAATTTTTTTCCCATTGATTTTTCCTAGCTTGTTTCTTGGGGGCAGTCTCAAGCCCTGTTGAAAGGAATCTACAGAGAATTTTCTTATTACACACAGATGAGTATGTTATGATGCCATAAAGGCAGTGTGATCTGTCTTGTATGCAATCTGTCAAATCTTGAATAAAATTTTTGGTTGTTGATCCGGACGGCATAGGCAGGCTAGACCCGACCCGACCCAGCATTGTCTGTTGAAAATTTATCGTACCCGGTTTTATGTGTACTATTTTAATTACATTTGCGGAGTTCATTATAAGTTGCCCAATGTCTTGATGTAACAAAATTGACAATGATGTTGGTGTTCATACTGTTTGCAAGATTTAGATTTGAAAGATTGATGGATTCACTATTTTTTTTTTTTTAATTTTTCATGAAAAAAAAGTTAAACTATTTTAACTCACGGCATACATCTCAACCTAAACAATAATGATAGTGGCCTACCCTTTTCGCAATCTTCTTTTGGGAACATGTGTTCTCAATTAAACAATTTTCAATCTTGGGGTGGCCCACAATCATGCCAAATGAAAATCTCAATCTACACCTATCCATCGAACACCAATCTTTTTTAGTTTTATTGTATGGGCAGGGTCTCCTAAGAGCATTAGCATTGGTTTATGCATATGCATATGTAAAATTACCTCTTTTACATATTCACTTTGTCATTCAAGCAAAATTTCTACATTGACTTATGCATATTTGAAACAAAATAATAATAAAATATTATTATTTTATTATTATTACTTTTTTGCTAAAATCTATTTTTTTATATATATTTTACAATTAACATCCACTACATACATTTGACATTAATAATACAAATATAATAATAAAAAATATAATTTTTTAATAATAATATATTAAAAATATAATAAAATGAAAAATATATATATAATATATTATAATAATAAAATGAATGTGCAAGTGAATGTTTTTTTTTTGTTATTGAAAGAGTGAGAAAATAAAATGAATGTGTGAGAGAGTGGGAGGAGAGAGAATTAATTATTAAAATATAATATGTAGGGTGAATAGTTGTTATCTAAATTTAGATAACAACTATTCATAGGTAGCTAAATTTATAGATATGCATAAACCAATGTGGATGATTTTAGGGTCATATTATCCAAATATGACTTTAGATATGGATATGCATAGACCAATGCCAATGCTCTAACTCCACTTGATTGCATTTTATTCTGTTCAGTCCGCAAAATCGCCATAAATTCTACGTACTTTTTTATTTTTAAAAATAATAAAATTTATCATTAAAAAATTAATTTTTTCATATAAATTTTATATTTATTTATTTTTTAAATAAATTATATAAAATTTACATATTTTAAAACTACAAATATCATTTCTCCCCAAAAAACCATACTCTCAAACAAGTTTTGTCCCGCAGGTCAGCAAGTTTCTGATGATTTATACCCAATATTACCATATCAGAGTAAGAAATGACCTGTTTGTTGACATGCATTTCTATTATGATTTGTTGAAGATCATATCAGTCTAGCATCTTCAAGAAGGATCAACTATACATGGCCAGAGATGACCCATTTGGAATTTTTCATTTTATCTCATTATTATAATTTTTTTAAATTTCTATACAAAATATAATAAATAATTTAATTTTTTAATCTCAAAATAATAATAATATTAAAAAATAATATTATAATAATATTTTATTCAACTTTTATTTAAAATCATCTCATTTTTCATCTCTCCATCCAAACAGTTACACCATCAACTGAAGTAAAGTATGCTTGTAACAAAGTACATACTTCAGATCGTTACTACAGATAAAAAACCAAATGAAAAAGAAAAGATTTTCTTTCCTATTCCATCAGATGCTATTTATAAAACCAAATGTAAACTAATCCATAGTGGTAATTGTAATAAAACACCACTGGAACGCAATTCCCAATTGCTTAAATATTGCAATATCTTACCTCTTATTTTTGTGACTAACATGGTAAGACAGATCAAAATCCAATCTAAACTGCCCAGTTGATACTCATTTGACATTACATTTTTGTGGAGAGAATTGCCTCCAGAGCATACCATGTTCCTGAAACCCCAAGAACAATTCCTAACACCAAAATCCCCACATCAAAAGACCATTCTTTCCAACCCATCTCCTCCTTGAACACCAGCAGGTGAAACAAGGCAGGCAAAACAAAGGCCAAAGCACAGCATACGCCGCTCCCCACCAAAGACAAGAAGTCAGCAAAATTTGGGACTAACAAAGCCACCAAACTCACTAAGAAAACCAGCAACCATCTCATCCAAAGGCAGTAGCTACCACCCCAGAACCGCCTCTCCACTATCTCATAAACAGGGTTCATCATTATAGGCAAGGTAAAGAACAAATTCACACACAGACCAAGTTTAACCAGAGTGCTCACCAAGCCTGCCCCCAAGTTAGCCGTGATCATATCCTTTGTTTCTTCACCAAAAGCGAAGTAACCCAACGCTCCAAATGCCCCATACATTAACGAGATGAAAGCCATTGTCCAGGCCAAAACTCTTCCAAACTTGTCCTTATCTTTCATCTCTGATTCTAATGGCAAAACCATCCCAATACCTTCAAAGGAATAAACGGCCACCCCCATACCATAAAAGAATACAGAAAGACCCCCAAAAGCCTTGAGAGCAGGCCTTTGTTTCAGAAAAACAAACACGTCCTCAACCATCACCACCCCCATAGCCCCAAGATCAACCACATCAGCAAAAATACTCAAAGGGGCTAAATGGGTTAAGGTTGCAATCGAATTCAACCCCAGCTGAAACGGCAAACAACCCCATATGTAAAAGCTCTTGGGAGCCAATCCGAGAATTCCGGGGCTCAAATTGATAAGATCGGCTAAAGTATTGCCGATGAAAATTAGATAACCGACGCAGAAACCAGTCTGGGATAAGATAATCAGAATGTCAACAAAGAATCTGCCAATTGCTCCACAAACCGTGAAACCCAAATCGCCAAAAGATGCAATCTTGGAGAACCCTTGTAGGGATTCAAGCTTGCGGCGAGTATAGACCAGAAGCATCATGCAGTGGTGAGTGAGAACGGCTACGGCGAAGAGCGTAAGGAGGCTCATGACCCAACCGGTGCGCTTGAAGGCGTAGGGGAGGCCTAAAACGCCGGCCCCCACAATAGCAATGAAAACATTGGCAAAGGTCTTGGATTGTGAGGACAGAGCTTGTGGCCCGCCCAAAAGCGGTGTGTCTTCTCTGGGCGGCGGAGGAGCTATTAAGGCATTAGAGGAAGACCCTGTTTCCAACACCATTATGCACTCCGAATGATATCAAAGTCTGTAACCTTTCTTCTACTTCTTCTTCCTTTTTTCTTTATTCTACAAATTTGCAGCAATATATTTTCTGAGAGAGAGTAGGTGTTGGGCGTGTTATTGGGGCTTCAAGAATTGGTAAAGAGTTTGGAATGGCAGAGGAAATATTTCTTTTCTTTAGCAGTCAGGAAAAAAAATACATGAAATGGAATATGATTCTAGGAGTTCTGTAAAGTGCAGGTGGAGACAATCTATCGGGGCCCTAAAATGACGGAAATTTTTGTTGCCACGGTAGTAGTTTTAAGTTTTAGCCATGATATAATGTGAAAACTTTTGTTTCCAGAGATTAGAAGTAAGTTTTTCACCGTGATTTTCTGAGGAAAATAGCTTGGGTTACGTTTGAAAAAGCAAAATTACTGCATCCTCAAAGCAATTAACTGGATTAAAAGTGGGGGAACAGAAGAATAAGCAAATCAAGCAAATCTTATCAAATCTTCGTCAAATAAAAGTGAATTTCACGAATAAATTATGAGATGCAAAGTGAATTTGATCTAAACAGTAGATTCACCTTTTATTACTTAACTATAAATGGTGTAGCTTTTAATATGCTAAATCGTTTTTGGTGGTTGAACCATGAAGAATTGATTGCCTCAAACATAACTAATTCGAATTTAGATTGGTTTTGGTTTTTGTAAAGTTTTTATTATTTCGAAATCAGGAACGGTTTCACTTGACCATAAGACTGGTAAATAATCGTTCCATTCACGGCACGGCACGGCACGGCACGGCACGGCAGAACCGAATTCTTTGACTTTTCAAATGCCTCCTAAATGTTTGACCATAGAAAAAAGATCAATGGAAAAAGCTGAGAATTATGCAATGGATTCGATGAAGAGTGAAATATAACATTTTACTATTTTAGCAAGTCGTGAGTTGACTCAGATCCGAGTCTGAGTAAACGCGAATGAAAACCCCAATAAACCTTCTGGTCTGCACTTGTGAATAGTGGCAGAGCTAATAAGGTAGAATAAGCTCTCTCGCAGTCGCAGATTTGAACAAACAATTTCTTAAATATTCTTCTCTCTTATTCATATCCTACAGATTCAAAATCTTCAACATAACATATATACTTATAGGTATATATGTATATGTATATATATATATATATATATATAAATAGAAATGGCAAACGTAGTCTGCGATTATCGGTTCCTTCTCCTCGTTGCAGTCGTGGCATTCATCTATGTAACACTCGGGCCTAGTGCCAAACCTTTTTTTTTATATATATATATATTTTGGGTTAAGTATGTGAAAAATCCAGTTAAAATTTTTAAAGTACTATTTTATGGGCCGAGAAAATTTAAGGAAAAGCCCATTTATTTTTTTATTCACTACATATTTTTTTATGGACCATAAAGCCCAAGCCCGTGTTACCTTAGTTTTAGACTCCACGTTCTACACAGTTTTACATCGGTTTTATCCCTATGCATGCACATGCACGTCTCCTTCTTTTCTCTAGGGTTTTCATACCGCCCTTTTATATATTTATGCCCTTATCATCTCTTGCACGGAGAGACTGCCGAAACACGGTTGCTGTTCTTTTCAGCTAGACTCCCTCCACCGCAAACCACCAACACCGAAAGATAGCCCACTGCAGAAAAATTTTCCACTTTGGTCACGTAAACACATCCCAAGCCGGTAGCACACGTACTTGTCACCAACAGCGGTTCTGCAACATTTAAAGAGTACTAGAGCCACTCCGTTTCTGCTGTCTATTTCTCTCTACCACTGCAAGACAACCAAGTGCCGAGAACCTCCACCTGCTTAGTGGACCAAAACTCTTCTGTTTTGGGTCCCAAAAACAGAGCAAATGGTTGCTCCTCCAAGCACAACAATTTTTGCGCTTTGACCAACCCTTTCAGACGTCTCATTCACAGTGCAAAGGGAAGCCATAGTCCAGCATCTCAACCACGCCTAGCCGTGCCACCGTCAATAGCCACCTAGGTCATCACCGCGCGTAACTCTCTCGGAAAGGAGCCTTTCATCTCCTTCTCGGTGCTCTCATATCTCTCTCTCTCTCACTCATCACTTTTTTCTCTCAGTGCTCCGCCGTTGGGACAACCACCTGCATCTCCTCACCGCACGCAACTCCTCCATTCATGGTGAACTTCCATTCTCTCTCTCTCTCTCGATTTCTCTCGGTTTGTAGTGTTCACTCTCTTTCTCTCATCAGTTTTGCTCTCTTTCTGTCTCCATGCTCTCTCTCTCTCTCTCTCTCTCTCTCACTCTCAATGCGTCCAGCCACCTTGCTCCACCCACGACCACCGCATCTGCCTCTAGGTAAACTCTGCATCTCGACGTGAGCTTCGTTCCTCTTTCGATCTTCTCTTTTTATTTTTTGTTTTGTTTTTCTTGTTCCTCCATAAACAACGTTTATACCTTTTTGACTCTAGTCATAATATCCCTAGTATTTATGAAAATGCCATCAAGCCTTTGGACATTGATTTTTCTGTAAAGCACCGCAAATCAAGTGTTTTTTTTTTTTCTTCAATTTTTGCCTTTCCAATTACAAAACTACCAACAGTTTTAATTTCTTTTTTTTTTTTTTTATCCTTAGTATTAATTCATGGTAGAGTTATAATTTTTTTTGGACTTTGTTTTAAGTCTCAAACATTTATATTTTGTGCAAATGGTATTTTATTTAAATTAAGCTGTGTTTAATTGGATTATATTCCAAAGATACCATTTTCAATATTGAACTACTTAAAATAAAGGTTTTTGTTAAATGATATTCATTTTTGTTGGATCTAATTAATTATTATATTAATGTATAAGTCGAAAGTATTTTTTTTTATATCGAGAGAATTTAGAAAGTAATGATATTTTAGAGTTAAGAAAATTTTAGGTTTTGATGTATTAAAATGGTTATTTCAGGTTTAGGTATTGAAATACATAGATTGGAAATTTATGGAAGTTACGTGATTATTTTATAGGTGGCGATTAATATTTTTTTGGCATTTTTGAGAAAATTTTTGAAAAGTTAAGAAGTCCAGGTAAGCGGAGTTCCTATACTAGACTTTGCATAAAATAAAATGAAACGTGATTGCTTTTGAAAATATGCATGCTTGTTTTGAAAAGAAATCAGAAAACAACCTCAGATATGTGTTCTGCATATGCATGAAAGCTATATAAAAGAAAGTATTTTCTGTCATGACTGGTGTAGACATGAGCTAATTTATGCATTTTGTTTCTGATCATGCAAAAAGAGCGAATATGAAAATGTAAAAGTTTTTGCTGTGAATAAATGAAGATGTTTTGATTCTGTTTATTTCGAACATGTGAAATTATTTGAAGCCATTCAGTATTTGGTTTTGATATGATGTGGCATCTGAAAACCTTGGTATGAGAATCTGATTCTGTATTCTGATTAAAGTATGATTCTAATGGTTCTGTTATGTTTTGATAAGGCCCAACTACGAGTGATAATAGTGGATACGACCCTTCTACGGATTATAATAGTGGTTTATAACCCTACCACGAGGGTTAAATATGATATACAGCCCAACCAGGGGTTATAATAATGGATACGGCCCTTCCACGGGTTAATGTGGTAGTTTATAACCCTACCACGGGGGATAAACATGGTATCTGTCCCGATGTGATGCTCTAATTGATGAAGATGAGGTCTCAGATTTTGATATGCCAAAAGATTTTTGAATAAGAATGTTTTTTCTGAAAGTTTCGCTCTGATATTTTTGTAACATGTTTTGATATTTGCATTCTGAAAGTAAATGTTTCTATTTCTGCATTCTGAAGGTAAACATTTTGTTTTGCATTCTGAATTCTAAAAATGCTCATATTTACACACTGATATATGTTCTCTACTTACTGAGTTATTGATAACTCACCTTTTATCTCTAAATATTTTTTAGAAAATTTTGATGTTTCAACTGGAAAACAAGAGTATAAAGTTTTAGCAAGATGCGATGATTATAGTGAAATAAATGTATGAGAGTACAAGTTTATTGGAGAGTTTTTTTTTTAGTATGGTTTATGATTTTATGTTATTTGATATTTGGAGTCCTAAATATTTTTAAATATTTATTAAGTTTTTAAATTATCTCATTGAAGTATTTATTTGGTATCCTAGTAAGGGAATATATATTTTTAATTTGAATAAATAGATTTGTACTTTTTTAAAATATTGAAGTGTTTAAATATATTATGAAAGTTAGATTTAGATTACACGAGTTAACTTTCGAATCTCCGAGAACGAGGCATTACAATCTACATCCAGGTACCCACTCAAAAACCCTTATCTACTGTAGGTATGTGTTTGTGTATGTATGTATGCATGTGTTCTATTTTCTCAATCTAGACGAGAATTCACGCCCAAAGTTCCTCGCTTTGTTATCACTAATTTTGCTGTGTCGCTCAAATGGTTTTGCTAAAACCATGAATGCGTATTGCTGAAGAGGAAGGTTGTTTGTAAAATTTATTTGTTAATTATTTTTTTCTTGAATGTTAAACTTAGATTTCATAATGTGTACGTTAACAAAAAGTTTTTATTATTTTTTTGTTCGCGTAGGTGCGGCTGTTCGCTACCCAATCGGAATATGCTGACCGCCTTGCTGCCGCGGTGCGTGTCTAAGCCTGTTTCATATCGACGCCTGCTTGTGTTAATGTGATTGCCGCTGTTATTATACTTTGGCATTTCTTTCACTTTGGTTTATTTCTGACTAGTTGAATCAGAGAGCGACTGTACGAGTCAAATGCGATCACTAATTGATCAAATAAGCATGCAACAAGGAAGAATGCGATCACTAAACAAACTGTCTTTGGATATCACGTCCTAAGAGAAGAGAAAACAGAGGGGACCTTTTCGGTTTGGCCACAACTAACTAATTATGATGGTCGACAGCCAGTTCCAAATCTTTCATATTTGTTTTAAAATTGCGTTAGGTAATTTTTTTTATGAAGCTTTATCAAGCAATTATTTACTTTAGATCATTTAATGAGTTCCCAGGTTGTGAACAACTATGATAAGATGACATATCATTGATATCAATGCCAATGTGATCTGGTATTGGAATTGTTGGATGCTATCGAATGAAATAGTATTAAATATATTCCTTTTCTTGGTTCAGTGCTTTCACCTAGAAAGACATCAGAAACTCTCTATTCATATCCATCTTATTGGATTATACAGATTTATTTCCTTTGCTGCTCTTTGGTCAATTGGCGTTAGCTTTTTTCTTTTTAATTAATTATTTGGTATTTTTTCTGTTTTTCCAAATTATTGATTAAATTTTCTGCAGTCAGGCGCATTTCTTTTATGTCATTGTGGTATTCTATTTAATCGCCTGTTTGACGCAATTCAAGGCTCTTATCATCTTCTCTTCATTAAATTTTCAGGGAAAGGCCTGCAGGAATTGACTGATAAAGTACAGGTTAGGGTGCTATATAGCTTCCTTAATTCTCTCTGCTGCTCATCACTTCTAATCCTTCTAACAAGTTTTGTCAACCTTATTAGGTCCCAGTGGCAGCAGTTGTTATTATGGCATGCAATCGGGCTGATTATCTAGAGAGGACAATTAAGTCTGTCTTAAAGTATGTTTTGTCTTTGCAGCTGGCATACCATGTTTTTTCTCTTTTTAATTTCATGTTATACATTTTCATCTGACCCCCTGGCATAATTATCTATTTTTGCAGATATCAAAGTTCTGTTGCTTTGAAGTATCCTCTTTTTGTATCCCAGGTATTTACATGTGTAGGTTTCTTTTTGCTGTAACACAGAGTTAGGTTTGTCTTATTGGAATGATAAATCCTACTTTAGCTATGATTTAAGAGAGACTAAACAGCTCAACGTGATGGCTTTCACTTTTTCTTAGGATGGATCGGCTCCTGATGTTAAAAGTAAGGCTTTGAGTTATGATCAGCTAACATATATGCAGGTATTGTTCATTTTAATATGGTGCTTTTGTGGAGTGAAAAAGGTGGACTTTTTTTATTTTTCTCTATTTTTTTTTTTATATTGAAAAATTGTAGGTCCATTATGGCTGTTTCCTCTTGGAATGACAATGGACAAAAACAGTTTGTGCATGATCCTCGTAAGTTTGTTTTCAAAATTTCTCCCCTTTTTTGTATGATTTGTGCATTAAATGATTATCTGAAATAAATTCTCTGTGCCTTTGTTCCCTGATCTACCATCTTCTTAGATGCACTCTATCGTTCGGATTTCTTTCCTGGACTTGGGTGGATGCTGGCTAGATCTACATGGGATGAGCTATCTCCAAAATGGCCAAGTGCATATCCTTGTTGGTTTAGTATATTTGTGTGCTTGGATCTGACTATCCATGCATTTTGATGCGTGATTTTTATCATTTTCGTTAACAAAACCTTACTTATTGGGATGATTGGTTGAGGTTGAAAGAGAATCACAAAGGTCGACAATTTATCCATCCAGAAGTTTGCAGAACATACAATTTTGGAGAGCATGTATGTATATTGGTTCACATTTAAGATATATATTTTTCTTTAAATCCTTTTGTTAGGTTCTTATACAAGCATAGATTGGTATATATGCTTTGTAAACATTTAGCAATGTCTGTGCATGCATTCTATGGGTTGAAATACTAGAAATTTATCGGCAATGCCACCAAATCTTCTTCATTATTTTGTTTGAAGCTATGCACTGGATGAAAGCTTTGTTTGAAAATCACCCATTTTCATAATTTTGAAGTGCCACTTTTGGGTTGATGCTAAATGTTATTGCAGCTTTTGTTGGTTCACTGTTGGATTGATGACGTGGAGATTAAACTTCTGAGTGCATGCAGCCATCTTTTATCACCGTGGATTTGTGAAAGTCTATATGATTTCTTGTAGGGTTCTAGTATGGGGCAGTTCTTTAAAAATTATCTTGAGCCGATTAAGATGAATGATGCCCAGGTAAGTATTAATTTCTCTCTTTTCTGTCTTGTATGATTCAATGCTTATGTATGTACGTCTTCAATTTGACCTTTGCTTCTGTCTTTTGTTTCCAACAGGTTGATTGGAAGTCAATGGATTTGAGCTACCTGATGGAGGTAAAATATATTTTAGTTCTTTTTGAAGTGACTGGTCTTCATTACACTCGTGGTCAATAAAATTCCTTCCCAATTTTCAGGACAAGTTTATGAACCACTTCGCTGACACTGTGAAAAATAACCCATCCAAGGAATTGATGTTGTTCTAAAGGCATATAATATAGATGGTGATGTACGCATTCAGTATAGAGACCAACCCGACTTTGAACACATTGCACGCCAGTTTGGAATTTTTGAAGAGTGGAAGGTATAAATTCCTCACTGTTATTTTTTCCTTACCTTTCATTAACATTTACAGTAATAAAAGGAATAAGTTTTTTTAATCTAAATGAATTTGGTGGATGATATTTGGATAGCTCGTATTTCTTTAGCACTTGTGATAAAAGTATAACAGTGATCATGAGCAATTATATAGCCAGAAAATAACCTGAACCATTCTCTGTTGTTATTGCATTTAAACTACTCAATAACAAGAAAGCCAAGGAGGATTTCAAACAGTTTTTAATAGCAAGTTTCACTACATGGTGAATGCTGTGAGTCAAATTCACATGGTAACCAGGTAATTAAATTATGTTTCAGTCATACTGTGACGTTTTATGTTCGTAAGTTTTTTCTCCCTTTTATTAGTTGCGATGTTAGGTTCTCAAAATGCCCTGTAACGGTGCATTTATTTTCAGGTTGACATAAGAAAATAATAAAGAAGTTGCATGAATAACCACTCCCAACTATACAAAAAGTTGCATAATCTCTCTCACATACACACGGCGTGCATGTGCGCTCTCACATACTTGTACTAGCACATGAGCAGCCACAAAATATAATCTGGACTATTTAATGACCCGGCCTCTTTTTGCTTATTATGCGGTTGCAAAGATGCTTGTAATTTGATTATTTGAAACTGATTTTATCCATCACTTTAGTAAAAGGGATGCCCTGCTCATGTTCTTCCTTTTCCTGAATTTTCCAGGATGGTATACCAAGGACAGCATATAAAAGTGTAGTTGTTTTTAGATACCAAACCTCAAAACGCATATTCCTTGTTAGTCCAGATTCCCTCAAACAGCTTGGCATTGAAGGTTCTTGATGCAAAAACAGGTTAGTGTAATTACCACACTGTATATTATTGTTTGTAACGGACCGCCATTACTTTTTATACTTAAATTGTTGTAACAAAATAGAGTGGAATTTAAGCTATGGTGCCAACGTTGCGAAGTTCTGTTTGATTAATTGGCGTGAATGAGAGCCATGAACAGAGTTTATGAGACAAGTATGCCTTTATTTGGTAGACAATGAGGTTCAGGCCAAAGAACTGATCTCGAAGCAGATAGCACTCATACAATTAGATGATCAGTACCATTTACACTTGAGGATGTGAACCGATATCAGGCCGAGTTTCTAACAGCTATACCAACTTGTAATTGTAGCGTTTAACAGCTTAATGTAGGATACACCAAATTTTTATAGTTGTCAATCTGGTATTCTCCAGAGGGTAAACATATGCCAGATGGTCCTAATTCAAGCAAAGAGATCATGCTTGAATTCGAGCATAGAGATGTACTCATAAAAACAAAACATAGAGATGCCGTTACTTTTGTGAACTTTTCATTTTTTTTTATTAATGCCGTTGTTTTCATGGAAGAAGTGTGCTTGTTCATAGGAAGTTTGAAGCAATACATTCTGAGAAAGAGGAGAAATCTTCAAGCAGATTATGTTCCATTTGTCTCCAGACAAACATGGCCAGCAAGTAGAACAAGAAGCAAGCAACAAGGCGGCCAGCTTCCCATGCTTCATGAGACGTGAACATGACCACCTTCGGACAATGGCGAGAGGCTCCATGTCGTGGGCGAGCTCTCTATTGGAAGAATAAAATTAAATAAAATCTAACAGGACCACTCTTATGTCGTCAGCACATAAAATCACTTTGGTTCTCTTGTCATTGCATAGATTTAGAACATATATAATACAAAAGTGTACGAATAAGATATCCAGTAGCATAAAAATGAAAAAAAGATTGAATAGAGGAGCTCCCGAACATATAATGCCTATAGAAACATAATCGTTTTATCTCGAAATAGATAAGACTGTCTAAGAAGGAAAATGATTTATACAATGTTAGGATGTATAAGTTTTGTGCGCATATTTACTTTTTCAAAAACTTACTTTTTAAAAGTGGGTTTTATTATTTTTCAAAATAAATATGCAAAGCTTGTATGTTCTAAAACTGTATCTAATATTATTTAGCTATAAATTTTTTTTTTTTCCGATTTCTTCTTTTAAATTTTCAGAAATTGTATTAATCCAAAAAAAGACGAAAACGAACAACCAAGCATTCCATTGTGAAAATTGGATAGATTTTCAAGAGGAGGGTCATGAATCTAAAGAAATTTGTGTTAACTAAAGGTGTATAGAAGGTAAATCACGTCTTAACAAAGGTTCGCCATAATAGAGCTCTTTTACAACAAGTTTTTCTTTGTCGTTTAATTAGGGATGACACTAACTAATTAAGACGAACTTCAATGGCCTTAATAAATCTCAAACTTAAACCGCGATAATTTGTCTATAAATGGAACATTTTCAAATGTAATTCTTTAGTCACGAAATAATATAGGAGTTTATTCAGTTGGAGCAGGTGGTCTTGATTGATTCTCTTCCCATGCAATTCCTTCAATTTCTTGCATGAGAGAGAAGCAAGGTTGTGCAAGATACATACAAAGAATCGTTGTGAGAATTGGATTGCCCACTCCAAGGATACATGGCGTCTACAAGTTCACAAAAAGGTAAACCTGATCATATCCATAAATTTTGTCCTAATACGGTATAGTACTAGGGTACCTTGTTATGCTACATTTTAGGAATGAATGTTGAAGAGGAACTTCTGTTTTTGGATTTATGTACGTACTTGCATGCTTTACCTTGGGAGATGGGGATGATCAAGGAATCCAAAGATGTAGGCCCCATCAGATTCTTGCTTTGGGAAATAGGTTGAAAGAAATGGCGCCAGACGCTTTCTTTTGGAAGTAAATCTTTTTCTTGCTTTGGGCAAGATCCCATGCAAGTGGAAGGAGAACCCAATCACCGAGTATTAGGCGAACTTTCCAATGAACTTTCTCTAGCTTCTTAACTTGAGAAAGATGCGTATGATAATCTCATTTTTTGTTTGTTTGTTTGATTAATCTTGTCATATCTGCCATACTATTTTCTTGTTCTTCTTTTTGTAACCAAGAGGATGATGATATTCGAGGTAAATGAATTATCATGTAATATAACAATTCAGGACAGTTTGTAAAGACTACCTGCACGTCTAAAATCCTCAAAGGAATAATAATCTATTGCTACCCAGAAAACATAATACGCCTAGGAATTTCAGGTACTTTTGATTTGCTACATCAATCCTCGCCAATGTGCATACCCATTCCAAGGTCTAGGTAGGTAGTTTCCGCAGCATTAATGGACGGAGGGCTCAAAGACTAGTGTCAGAGGAATGTCTACGCATAGAAGTGCTAGGATTGGACTTTGTTATTTCCGTTGAATCCATCTTCTTTGGCATCCTGTGGGGCCAAGTTAGATCTATATATACGTTTATCTTCCCAATTATTTCTCCCCGAAACAAGTTTC
Source organism: Juglans regia (assembly GCF_001411555.2). Classification (NCBI taxonomy): domain Eukaryota; kingdom Viridiplantae; phylum Streptophyta; class Magnoliopsida; order Fagales; family Juglandaceae; genus Juglans; species Juglans regia. The sequence continues at coordinate 7,444,062 of NC_049913.1, forward strand.
CGTCAAGAAAATTATGCAAGAAATAAGAGGTGTTGTTTTGTTTGTTAATTGATCTTCATGGTCTGTGATATATGCTTCTCCATGAGCAAAAGAGTCGATCGTAGTCCTTTTTGCATTGTCCATCATGATTCTTTATGTGCATTTTAAATTCTTGTTAACTCGTATCATTTGCAGGTCTTGAGGAAACTTCAGTTGTGCAGCATAGCAACACGGAAATGGAATCAAATTCTGACATTCAAAATGAAGAAGATGGCTTCATGGAGATTGATCCAGAAGCCCTATTTCAGATATTAGCAAGGGTTCCGCCAGAAAGCCTTGTCCATTGTAAGAGTGTCGGCAAATGTTGGCTAAGCACGATTCGTGATCCAAACTTCCTCAAGTTCCGTTGTGACATTCAGAAATCTAATCGGTTGTTCATCATTGAAAAGAATTCCTGGTTTGAATTCTATGCTTTTGCTTTTGGAGTTGAGAGTGGTATTTTCACGGGTAGAACATTACAGCACTCCTGCTGCCTAGTCATTCGCATTGAAGATACCTGCGACGGGCTGATACTTCACAAATCTATATTTGAAAGCGATTTACACATCTATAATTCCTGCACTGGAGCCACGAAAACTGTCACCAGCCATGAGCCACCAACGAGTTCAAAGAACTACTATTCATTGGCATATGATGCTTCCATCCAGAAGTATAAGTTGGTTTGGTTTTGTCTGAGTAAGAGCATTATTAAGTGCTATATATTTGTTCTGGGTCGTAATCATAACACTGACCGAAATGAGAATGCTGATTGGAGGGAATTGAGCTTTGCTTTCCCACAGATTGTTATTCCTAGACAACCCACCATATATTTTGACAGAGTTGTCTGTAATGGTGCTCTGAATTGGATAGCCGAAATTATTCCAGAAGAAAATGAAGAACAGGGAGCAGCATTTGTAATATCAATTGACATAGCAAGTGAGGAGCTTAGGGACAGAATAGAGTTGCCAAGCAAACCCAACATATGCTTCACGGAAATGTTCAACTGCAAGTTATTAGTATCGAATGGATTCCTTTGTTATGCTAATCCAACTTCCAAAGAAGAATTTCATTTCTGGGTCTTAAGGGATGCTGCAAACCATTACTGGATGAAGCAGCTTACGCTACGTCTTTCATCGATGCTTTTCATACCAGATAGTTTGAGGACTTTCCTTTGTGATGATTTCCTACCTCTTGCAATAATAAACGAGAGTGAAAAGTCTTGTCCGATTTCAATCCTGATACTACATTGCCACAGGTTGTTTCTGTACAATGTGGAGAGCCAAGAGCTGAGGGTCAACGTGCTTGAAGAAGCGGTGTCAGAGGATGCATACTTTCTTCCCTTTTCCACCTTCACTTTTATTAACAGGCCTATTCGTTGGGACTAATTACCTTACCTAAATAGAATCATGGGCATGTTCTAATGGAACAAAAGACTTGGATGAAAATAATTGAAGGTAAGAATGGAGTGATTTTTTAGAAATAATACTTGCAGTTTTAAAGTGTGTAAGTCTCGTGATTATTTTTAAAAAATGCAAGTAAATATGATATTCACATTTTCTCGGACAACACATTATAAGTTTAAAGAGGACGAGAAGAAGTGTAATCTTTAATCATAACAGAAAAAGACAACATACAGGAAAAAGACAGATAGTATCCCATAAAGCTCAATTGGTAAGGTTGTGGATGACTACGTACCTCACCACTTGTATGCACTTCGTTAAGCAGATGATGAGTTTTTTGAAAAATAAAAAGGGAAAAAAAGAAAAAGTTGGGGTCCATCGAATATCAGGCAGTCCAGGAAAATCCCCATCCGAGGACAAATGAATCAAACCCACGCACAACCAAATAGTCCCTCCCCCATAAAGGTCTAAAATTAAGTCCTTTTTGTCTTAACCCAAGAAAAGTATGTCTTTTTGCACTCTTTTGTTCATCATCTTTGGATGCTGATGCGTGTTCCTTTTGGGCATTTTAAGTTCTCTCAAAGCCGCTCTCTTTATTGCAGAATAGGCGAAGGATAAAACAGGTTCCACCAGGATTCTACAAACTCAGTCCATAAAGGCCAGATTCTCTCGCCGGGCATGCGTACACGAGTTCATTGTATTCGAGTTACCGTATAGTCATTGGGATAGGCTTGTCTTTTCTTTCTTTTCTTTTTTTTCTTTTTTACGAGTAGCTTGTCTGTTTTTTTCCCCCTTTTTGCGAGGGGGTTTGGGATTTTGTAGGTCTACTCTTGTTTGCTGTATACTGCAGCAGGTTTTTACCTGCCCTTCTGACAATTATCCATTCCTTACGAGTGTGTAATCTGCAATTTCCTTGAGATGAATTGATCACATCCAATCATTTGAAAAAACATGAAATCAAATCGTTTTTAGCACCCTTGGTATGAGCAACCTGTTGTGGTTGGATTTTGGGGGAGGGTGTGAGAGCTCTTTCCATGGCCTTCCCAAGCGGCTGGGTGAGAGGAAGATCGAAGACAGGTGCATCTTCTAGGTTGGCCGTTGTCAGCGTAAAAGGATGAGACACCTTGATGTCTGACAGTCAAAATTTGATGGTAATAATGATGCTTCAGGCACGGCCAATGTTTGTAAATACAACTTTCCATGTTTTATTTAAAGCATTCTTTAACCACACCCTTTATAACACTTCTGATGAGACAAACGTTGCATGTTTTTTGGGTATCTGGGGTGGCAGAAGAATTTTCAAAAGGACACAAGATTACCGTCTAGGACAAAAGTATTATAATCACTTGAGCAGAGTACACATCGTGATCAATGTTCTTAAACCAGTCATAAGCTAAATCAAACGCAAGCCATGTTTGGGTGTTCATAGCACATCATTATCGTAGGCTTAATCAAATCTAATCATACATTACGGTCCAATACCTGTTGGAGAAGGTCTAGACCTTCTGCCGATATACACCTCTTGAGTTGAAATTTTGGGATCTCAAGCCGAGGTGGTGGATCTGGAGAGAAACATACAATAACAACTGTCAGGTTGTCACACGTATTGCGCTTGAGTGCCTCTCTAACCAGCTCCCTTGAGCATCTCTCAGGATCATTATGAAGGATCAACTCCTTCCTTGCAATTGTAACAGCACATTGGCTGCTCATCACATCCCACAGGCCATCACAGGCTAGTATCAAGAACTCATCTTCCTCACTCAGGACCATCTCCTGAAGCTCTGGCTCTGCACTCAAGGGACATGATGAACCTTTGGGACCTTTCATGTGCCAATCTCCAAGGGCACGTGCCACTGATAATTGACCACTAAGGTAGCCATCGTATACCACACCACCAAGTTTCTCGATTCTTAGTCTCTCAGAGGAGCAATCAGGTTTGTGGTCTTTGGACAGCTCAATTGCCTTACCTCGTTTCCCCAGCACAGCTCGACAATCCCCTGCATTGGCAATTAGCATCACCCTGGAAGCACAGGTCATTCGCAAACACAAGTAGCTTTATCAATAGAAATATGGAACAAATAAGAGAGGATTTTGCTTTATCAAGTATCTCAATTGCTTTATCACCAAGGGGTTGGCCCAAGTGGTGAAGGTCTTGGTCTTGGGATATCACTCCCTTCAAGGTCGAAAGTTCAACACCACATGGGTGCAAACAATCCTTTGGGGCCACACCCCTTGGTGAAAAACCAACGATTTAACCAATTCCGTGTAGGGAAACTTCCGATGGTACGGTGTACGGGACCAAGGTTTACTTTGCAAGAGTGGGTCTGAAGGGCCCTGCCTTGGAGAGGTTCCCGACATCAATAAATAAATAAAATAAGAGAGAATTTTGAAGCTAAATAAATTAGTCATTGCATCCAGATAGAAAAGAAAGATGAAGAATTCACATGGTCCTGACCATTATTCAGGAACAAGGGAGTCATAACAAAGAAACTCAGAGATGAAAACATTATTCACATGTTCCCAACCAAAATTTCACATCATTCACATTATTGCCAGCCGCCAACTTGCAGTTGTTAATTGGCAAGTGAAGTTCTATCCCAGGATTTAGCCAAGAAAGGTATCTAGATAAGAGTTAAAAAGTAGACATGGTATTTTCAAAGTCCAACTTGGCTATAAAATAACCATTTTCCTCCACATATACGCATCAATATCTCTTCATTAACTGCTGATCAATTATTATTCCTTGTAGACATGTATCAGAAGCCTCAATGATAATGCAGATGAAAAATACCATAGACAGCCATAGTCAACTACTAACGATTATTGAATTTGTGATAAGACTTCAATTCAGCCAAGGAAAATTTTCCAGATAGCGAGTTCAGACCAAAAACAGCAATTACCTTCCAAAAATAAGGGCAGTCAGGGCGGTGGTGCCAGAGGAACTATCAAGAGAATCAGCATCAGCAAAAGCGTGGTCAGCTCTCTGAAAAGCACTCTTAATGGCGTTCTTTACACAAATGGGGAAATGAGAGTCCTCAAGAATAAATTGAAGAATGTTCTCTCTGATAAACAAAGCTGCATCTACACCCCCATGGCCATCAAAGACCTGCAGCAGGACAATAATGATCAACAAGCTGCATTGTTTTTTCATTGATAAAATACTTGAAGTAATTGACAAGTCAGAACTATAATTTCTAAATAGACGAGTCCGTTACAGACCCCATAGAAAGCTCCAGGAGAAGAACAGTGTTCAATTGGACCTAGATGTTCAAGAAGATTATCTATACAGATGTGCTCATCCTCCATATATGGTTTTGGTCCAATCTCCGAACAGCTTCCAGAACGAAAAACAGGTTCAAACATGGTATTTCCATCTGATGGTGACTTTGTGCTGACCATCCCAATATCCAACTCCTAAGCAAAGGGGTCCAAAGGCAGGAAATCAAATGCAATATAAATTCAACATGAAAGGAAGATGGACAGTTATCTTAGCTGGATTCCTGAAAGTATAGGTTTTCTCACCAAATCAGCAGCAGATGACAATTGAGCTGAACTCATGCAGTGCCGTATTGGTGGGAGGTGCCGAGGAGGTTTTCCCGTGTTCACTACTTTTATGCTCTCAATAGTTTCCGACTTATCATCTCTCATTGGGTTGGCAGTCCCTTTGCTGTAACCTTCTTCTAACATGGAAAGAAAAGGTGGGTATTCGGTCCCTGTAGCCACTTTGCTATTCTAAAACTTGAATCCATTCAATCTGTGTCACAAACAAGCAATTAAAACTGAGCTTTTAATATTGGATAAATGAACAATTCCCGGTAGAAGGAAGAAAGTAAATGAACAGGAAAAGGGGGTAAGAAAAGCATGTTAATTTCAGTTCTTGTAGGATTGTACTATCTTTATCATCTATGTGGGAAAACCTGGTAAGAAATCTAGCCCCATAATCATGTCAAACCAAGTTAAGCTAAGATCAAGCCACCCAGCTCCAACAAAACCCACAAAAGAAAGAATAAGAACGTTAAAAAAACCAATGGACAACAAAAAACTTCTCAAAATTGTATAAGAATCCAAAACCGCAATCACCGAAAACCAGAACCCAAATATCAAATTTCAGAAGATTCCCTGACTTTAAGCAGTTAATCGCAAATGATTTAAACTAAAGAAAAAGAAGACAAAAAACAGAAAAGAATAAAGATAAGGATATACCAAATTATTCTCAGACACAAAGTAGAGAAGATAGTGGAGGGGGGTTATCAGAGTACTTGACGTACAATAATGGTAAGCCGGAGACAATCCTTGAAAAGAAGGACGAATGAAAAACGAGAGACATACCCAGAAAGCCAGAAAAGAATCCGAAGCTTTCAAACCGAAATGATGAGAACAAGGATCATTTGAAAGGCTAGGACTATCGATGCGACTGTTATTAGTGCCGAAAGCTTCATTCTTTTTTGCTGACACGTTGTTTTGTGGAAGCTGGGGGCTCTGTTTTGCGTACTAGACTAGGAGGAGGTTGTTCAATATTTGCGGCTGGAATATCCTGGCCGTTGGATCCTTGAACGTGGGGAAAATCGACAGTCTACTCGAGGTTTTCACCCAAAGTCTAAGGTTGTTGACAGTGGTTGACAACGCGAGCCACATTGGATTCGCGTGGACGGGCAAATTGAAAGTTAGGCGTTTGTATATTTCATGAGCAGTGCCAACAACACCTTTGCATAGTATATTATAGCATAATATGATTTATAAAATTTAAAATTTATTTTATAGATTAAATTATAACACATAGATGGTATGTAATGTGAATTTCTTCAAATAAAATTATATATATAATATACACATAATACATATATATTTATATTTATATATTCGTTTTCTTTGACAGTATAAAACTCTGCAATGATTTCTTTTAGGAAAATGGTTATGATAATTATCTCAAAAAGTTTTAAACGGTAAGAAATAGATTCCAAAACCATCCCAATTCAACAATTCCAAACCAAAAAATTGAAAATGATGGATTTAAAGAAATCCAACAACTAGTAGAGTCAGTCCCATGTCTTTTGCTTGATGTCAAGAGATTCAATAGAGGATTATTTGGAGGACAATTTTAGAGACAAACCAAGTTGGGGATTGCTATAATTTGTAATATATATATAAATATATATATATATATATCAATATGCAATAGAATAACTTGTGGGTGTGGCTCAAGGTTTGCATGTATCTTAGTGCAGCTGCATAATTTTTTTTTTAAAAAAAAAAAAATAGAAATGGTATCTCCAAAAGAGGCTCGAGGGCGCATGATTCTATGCATGCTTGTCCTTCCTACCTTTGTGAAGCAGCATTGGGTTATAAAGAGCCAGAAAATCAAAGTGGAGAGTGGAGAAGTTTTCTCAGAAGTGCCAAAATATCCTGAAAGATAGATAGTTTTAGGAAGGAGAAGTGGTAGCTCTATAAAGCCACATTCATCATGTTTTGTATGTGTTGATGAATGCCAACATACTTTGAAAAGGGGCCTCCAACTAGTCTTCAGGAAATGAATTTATAATTATAAAATGCTACATTTTTTCTTATCATTTTGGCAGGGTTATTGCTGACTACTTGAAACTTAACCACTTCGAAACGTTAAATTCTTCCCTAACTTTTTGTTTTTGGAACCGTCCAGATTTGCTGTCAAGCATCCATCGAACTTTTCTTGTAGCTAATATGCCACAAAGACCTTTTTTCCACCCCATGCGCCATTTCACTTTGCTGTATATTTTCATACTTCAAATCATCTGATGCTCTCTTTTTTAGACCTTGCAATTACATATTCACCGTTGATGCATGAACCTGCAATCAGATAAACAACTTTGGGTGAACCCAACGAGGATACCTCCAATGGTTAAGTTAGAGAAAGTATATGATCTCTTAATCAATTTGATCTTAATCACAATGCATACCTAGGAGTGTATTTATAAGGTTCAAGGTGCCTTACATTGTGAAGTCTTTCTGGAGGATAAGATACTGGAGTTGATGAGTGCACGAAAGTGCACTTTCAATACTCAATTATTGGACTAGAATGTTAAAATGTGAATAAAAATCATAGGAATTAATTTATATTTTTTAATTTAGCTTTATTTACTTTGAGATACTCATAACCACATTTTTATGTTTAATTTCAGAATCCATAAAAAAAAGAGCTAAAGCTCAGTCAAATTCAAAAGAATTTTTGAATTAGAATAATTTCCAAGAGTTTTCAACGAAGCATGACTTTTGAATTAAGAAAGACTTTCAAGTAATAAAGACTCTTTTATTTTCAACCTGGGCTAACTTTCAATGTAGATAGACGTGTGAATTTTCAGCAAATCAATAATGCTTCAACATGAAAAGACTTCAACGTTGGGATAACTTTACAAATATCAAATAAATGATAACTTCAAATAATGTGGGTTTGAGAGTAATTCGGATAAAAACAAAAAACAAAAAAAAAACAAATCACAAAAGAAAACTGCAAGAAGTTCAAGTCCAAAATGCGTTAGGAGACAGCCTAGATATACCTTAGTATTTTGATCATAACTTTCCACTCACATCTCCGATTGATGTGATTCTTGATGCGTTGAAAATATATCTTAAAGAGCTACAAATTCGTATCTGATAAGAATGTATAAATTCTGACTCTTGAAGTACGTATGTGGCTGCCAATCTGAGTCCTAAAAGTTAGGCATTTTTTATGCGATAATTAGGAAAACGTTAGGGCTTCTTTTACACCTGAGAGAAGCATATCATTGGGGGAGAGTTTTAAGGGGCGGCACAGTCCTGGAGAAGAGAAAAGTACCATTTTTATTTTTTAGTTCTTCTATGGAGAACTAAATCCTGGGTAAAGCTTAGGGTATAAATTGATTGGTGAAAATATTTTGATTTTATTTCAATTCATAGATTAAGTTTTATTGTTTAAGATTTTAGGATTGAATTCTCTATTTATAGATTTTTCTAAGTTTGAGGCAATTATATTAAATTTTGCTATGGTTTGATTTTGTTGAGCTATAGGATTATGAATATATAATTGTGACTTAAACAATTGTTTTTCATGTAATTGATGTGAGCTACACTATTGTTTGTGAACATAGTGTCTTCTTTAAATCTGATATTCATTTATATATATGAAAATTGTGGTTTGTAAATGAAGAATATTATGTAGAATTAAATTTGAGAAAATAGAAGAATATAATGTCATAACTTCTAATTAGGAATTTGGTGCTATAATTCTTAATTATGTATGTAGATTAGATTGAAAAAGTCAGAATATTAGATCCAGTTAATGGAAGCCCGAAACTTTACTTGCATTTTTATCCGTACCCTAATCTCATTTTAATTGTGTGCTTTAGGTAGAAATTTCATATTCTTGTCATATTGTCATTTAATCTTTTTCTTTAAGCTTGCATCTTGTAGTGTTTCTTTCGACTCCATGTAGATTGACACCTTGAACTATATTATACTACTGCGTAATAATTTGGGCGTAATTGAGTGCCCAACCAATGAAGGATACGATACTGGAGTTGATAGTGCCCAGCCAATGAAGATATCTTTACCGGACTTGTCTTATCAGCCTAAACTTTTGATAAGACAAGTTTTGTCAGTTAAGGTCAAAGTTTTGAAAACCGTTTCGTTCTGGTCGAAACTTGCTGTTCCATAACAGTAATCAAAATAATGTGGTTGACTATTTCGTACTGGATTCAATTTCGGTTGTTTTGATGTGTTTCGGGTCATTCCAGTAGGATTTCGATATTTCAACCAGAATGACCATTTCGATCCAAAAATTAACACACGGTTTCTTTGTAATTATTTTGAATCCCATGGCATATCTGTAATTTCCTCATCTTCTTATTTACGCCCACCAATTTCTTTTCTTATATCAATGTGTTAGTAGACTCATGGTTGGTTTGATGAGTGATATGAGATGAAGAGTTTGTAAATAGTAGTAAGATAATTTGTAAATGTAATGAGATAGTCTGAGTTGTATATTTTTGAGATTTTGAAAAAAAAAAAGTTAAATAAAAATATTATAAAATTAAAATATTGTAAGAATATAGTTTTATACTATTATTTTTGTTTGAAATTTTAAAAAAGTTAGAATTATTTTTTATTTAAAAATTTAAAAAAATTATAATGATTAGTTTGAAAATTTTGTATTTAAATTATGTTTAAGAATAAGAGGAAATTAAATGAAATGAGATCATATATGTTATATTTTATCTTAGGTCTCAAACCTGCCTCAGTACACTTCTCCATCTACCATTTTATGTTTTCTAATCAATATGTGTCAGTACAGGTCTCCATCTTCCATATAATAAATCAAAGAGATGAGATTTTCAAAAATAAAAAAAAGAGTTGTTTACATATTTTTAAAATATTTTCTTTATGAGTAGATGGAGAAGAAGGACGTCCTTGTGATTATCATTCTTAATATTATACACAATGGCGGCATTTACTTGAGGGAGGAATGGTAGGTTTGTTAGTATTTTATTGAGTTTTATAAACACGTGTGTTTAAGATTTGTATTGACTATTGAGAAATATTATTAAATTTATTCGGTTGGTATCTTTTTAAGATTTATATTGATTTTATTTTAAAATATAATTATTATATATATAATTTGTTTATATAATTTTTATCTTAAAATAATACATCAAAATATATATCGATATCGAAATATTTGTTCAAGTAATTCAGAACGAAACTCAAAAGTTTAGTTAATGTTCCTCGCCAATCACGACGATTTCCAAGGCCGGCTTAATAGGTTTTGGGCCTAACTCTAGGGTTAAAATTTTGATTGAGGGTTTTTTTTTTTTTTTTAATTTTAAAAAGTAAACTTAAATCATTTTTTTTAATGTTTACATTATATTTTTATTTAAAAAAATTCATTTCATTTTGTAAAATAAAATTACTGATTAAGATTTTATACCACATTTTCAACTAATAACCGACTTAATCTTTATTAGAGATTTTTTATTTAAAGAGGATTTTATCAAATCTACTTTTACAATACATATTTTAAACTATTAGAGCCCGTTTGGGATCACAAATGTTCTCGTGTATTCTCTTATATTCTTAAACTCAAATTTTTCTCTCTCATTCTTAAAACTTAATAAAATATCTCAATTTAAATTATTTTATTATTATTGATAGATATTATGATATATTCTTAATATCCAAACGAGTCCTAGAAGCAATTATAATCATTATTATCAATAAAATTTTATAAATAACTTGCACATTTGAAAAAAAGTAACCCCTTGCCTCTTTAAATGCTTATACAACAAAATTTATGAATACTCGAAAATTAGATTTTACTATTTATAATTTTCACATTATATATTAAACTAATAATAATAAAAAAAGAAATATATTCTTAGAATGAGAGTATGTGAAATAATTATTACTTGGAATACTTTTAAAACTAATAATAAGATAATATATATTTGATATTTTAATGTTCTTTTATTGAGTTAATTAATTTTGTTAATTGAATATATTTTTTAAAATTCTACTTAGATTTTGTTTTGGGCCTCCTTCCACTAGGGCCTTAGTCAATTGCCGAAGTCGGCTTTCCTTGCATTAAGGATGCGTTTTTCTTAATTTCAACAACTTTTGGGCCTCGTCTCAAAGTGGCAAAACAGAAACACTTTTTACATGTGATTTTCACTTTCAGGTTGTTTTAGCCATATATGGCACATGATGCTCTGTTAAAACGAAAGCACAACAGCCGAATGAAAACAAAAGTTTAGGACAGCGAGACATGTTCAAAAACCATTGGAACAACATCCTAAAGTTAATAGCTTCCTTGGACCCACTTCCATGCAATTACTCCCCCCCAAAACTGTAGGGGGAAAAAAGTCTGGCTGAGAGTCTCTGCTAAATTTTATGTTACAACTTACAACAGAAATGAAAATGCAGCATATAAATATCTCGTTTGGATAGTTAGTTTAGATAAAAGTTAAATAAAATATTATTTTTTAATATTATTATTATTATTTAAAAATTTAAAAAAATTAAATTATTTATTATATTTTATGTAAAAATTTAATAAAATTGTAATGATGAGATGAGATGAAATACTTTTTATATCCAAACCGGCTCAAAATATTCAAAATAGATATTTTTTTAGATCTTGTTTACCTAATAGTTTTATATAAAATATTAATTGCTCTGATACTTTACTTGTTAATCTCATATATTCTAAAAATAATAATAATAATAATAATAATATCTTATATTTTTATTTTAAATAAGCTTATCTATTTCCAATTAAATACAAAGCTGTCATAAATCTGACACAGATTGTGAGGGCATCAAATCACCTGCTCTATCCACATGATAAAGCAATTCTCACATTAAAAGAATTTAAAGTTGGTATTAGTTTTTTTTTTAAGATAAAGTTGGTATTAGTTTATCTATATTCTAATTGGCTGCTCGTTTGATGAAGAATGTTGACCAACAATAAAAAAAAAAAAAAAAAACCAAATGGCTTAAAAATATTCATGTTTATAGTGTTTAAGATATGCATTCAACAACAACATATTTGAATATTATGTTTAAGAAAATAATATAAGAACAACTATGCTACAAGTTGTTTACAACTTAGTATAAAAAAATTATTATTTTATTTATTTTGAACTATTACAAGTATAGAAATTTTATTTACAGTTCTCACTCGGAAATTGTATGTGTAGATCCTTTATTAAATGAGAAAAAAATATTATTTTAGAAGATATATTTTTGTAATTTTAAAAAAATTTAAAGATAAAATTATCTAGATTTACATTATAATCTCTAAATGAGAACTGTACGTAACATTGTTTAAATAAAAAATATTAATATTTTAATATTTAATAATAATTAAATTATAATATAGTTGGTGGTGTACCATTGCCTGTATGTTTATATTGTTTAATATATGCATGCAGAATATACCTCAAGATCCCTATGGTTATGGACAATCCATACATCAATGATCAAAACCCTATATTTTTAACTTTGTATCCACGAATAAAGAGAAGGATGGATGGGATATAGAGTTAAAACCTAGGAGGCTTCTAGCTCTTGTGCCCCCACACTTTTATATGACTAGGAAGTGATTGATTTCTTGCATTTTATGACAAATGAATATTTTATTATCTTTTAATTTTAATTGAGATGAAACGAGACAGATATCAAAATATTTATTTAGTTTGTTTTTTTGAAATTATTGTCTCAAAAGGTTATTCATAATATATAAAATATTTAATTAAATAAATAGAATATATTAAAATTTTTATTTTGATATCGTGTAAAATCATTACTTATTTTATAAATTTAAATTTATAAAAATAAATAAATCTTATTATTTATATTTATGTCTCCATCATTTTTATCTTATGATAGTTTAGACTGTAAATGGAAAACTCTATCATAATCTGAGTTTGCAAAATGTATACTACCTAATTTGGGTTGAAATATTAAAATAGTTGATGTGGTTTGCTTTTCATATTGGAACTAACACCTCTCATGGTTTAAAATGCAAATCACATGAATTATTTTCATATTTAATCATTGTATTTTTGACTTTATAACAAAATTAAAAATACTCAAAACACTGAAAATAACAACAGATAAAACGAAAAGCAGGCTTACGATCCAAAGAAACGACGTCTTGCCTTACCATGATCCAACCAATAATATCATGTTCTCACATTTTATATTTATAATTTTTTTTAATTATAAAATATAGATATAGAAATAAGTGTGTAATAATAAACAGTACCCGAGAGATATTTCATAATACCGACGTACCACGTTTTCCATCCTTTCCCAAGACCACCCGCCTTTCGTCACCGAATGTCCTTTACGATCAGCCAAACGGCTGAAAGGGATAACGAGGAAAGAAAAAATTACTATTAAGAAAAAACAAAACCCAAAAACCTCCATTCATGGTGGCCTCACTCAACATCATCATCGCTTGTTCACCACCACCACTAACTACCCTTGTTTGCTTTCCAAATTATTGCCACATCAAAGAATCATGCTCCTTGTGATTCCCTGGCCTCTCTGGTACCGGGCTTCTATTCTTGGCACCACCACATATGTGGACTTCCAGTTGTTTGCATTGTCTCCCGTTATCTCCAAAGGAATTCAACAGTGCCATTCGCAGAGAGTGACTGAACAGTGTAGTCCGTATCCCTCCACAGTGACTGAACTGGTGGAAACCCAACTTACCAAGTTAGTCTCTTACCCTTACTCGAAGTATTCTCGCCATAATTAAATAATGAAAAAGGTGCCCGTTGCTGATCTAAGTGGTTTTGTTCCTCACTTTCTGGGGACACTCAAGTTTTTCTCTTTTTTTTGATAAGTCAAGTTTTCCTCTTGTGAGTGCTCTCTCTCTCTCTCTCTGTTTTTTCATATATAGATATGTAGATGCTGCTCTCTTTTTAGCACCTGCTCTTTGCATTAATATATTTTTCCTTATTTTTAGAATGGGTGGTTGTTTGCCTCAAAGCTCTACCTCTGATTCCCTTCTGCTGTTCTCTGAGTTTTGAGGTGAGTATGTTTTCCGTGTGAGCTTTTGCAGTCACCTGAAATTTCTCTTTGCTTGCGCTAAGCATGAGCTGGGTATTTCTTATATATAAGCTGCTGCTTTATTAAGACAAAATTGTGCTTTATGTTCTTTGTTGTCTGCCTGTTGCTTTTCGAGCAAATCGTAAATTCAATTATTTGATTACCTTTGTTCCCCGTACGTCAGGCCTTAGAATGGGTCGTTCTTTTTCTCTTTCAGGACTTCCTCCAAATTTCGATTTCCCAGTGCTTTTCAATATCTCTGTGTTTTGAGTTTGTTAAAGTTATCGCTAGCCTGGGACAAGGATGCGTAGGTGGTGTTCTTTAATTTTCTTGTCATTACCGATCCCACCGTCCTAGCTTGAGTTGCTTATATTGCTGATGTGGGAGACATCCGGCCTGTTTTGATAGTTTTGTTCGAGTATTTCCTCTGTTCACTTTCATTGGGCATGTTTGTTCTGTTTCATATAGGACGGTCTGTGGTGAGGTTCATCAATTAATATCACCATGAATCTGGTTTGGCATGTGTCAATTTTCGTTCTTTGTACTGGAGCATTCTCAGCGGAGGCTTTGAGACCTGATGTCGTAAAAGTTGGAGCTATTTTCACATTTGGCACTATCAATGGGAAGGTAGCGACGATTGCCATGAAGGCTGCTGAGAATGATGTAAATTCCGATCCGCGCTTTCTTGGTGGAAGCAAATTGTCTATACAGGTGCATGATTCCAACTTCAGTGGATTTCTTGGCATCATGGGAGGTAAGCTTTTCTCTTTCTTTCTTTCTTTCTCTTTTTTTTTTCCCCGTAAATACTTCTTGCCTGTTCTTATTTTAGTTGTCCGTCTTCCTAGTTTGGTCTAATTATTTCTTACATGGGGTTTGCTCAGTTTTGTTTCTTTTTCATTATACGTTCTTCCTCTTGATGGGATGATATCATTCACAATTCCAATTACTTCATTGATCACAGCATTAAAGTACATGGAGACTGATACCGTAGCTATACTGGGTCCACAAAATGCTATAATGGCTCATGTACTCTCACATATTGCAAATGAACTTCATGTCCCATTATTGTCATTCACGGCACTGGACCCTACCCTCTCGCCCCTGCAATACCCTTACTTCATTCAAACAGCGCCCAATGATCAATTCCAGATGACTGCGATTGTGGATATGATTAGTTACTTTGGTTGGGGAGAGGTTGTTGCAATTTTTAGTGACGATGATCAGAGCCGAAATGGTGTTATTGCTTTAGGTGATAAACTTGCAGAAAGACGCTGCAAAATTTCTTATAAAGCAGCACTTCCCCCTGACCCCAAAGCAACACGAAGTGAGGTTAAGGATCAACTAGTGAAAGTTCGAATGATGGAAGCTAGAGTAATTGTTCTACATACCTTCGCCAAGACAGGTCTCTTGGTTTTTGATGAGGCCCAGAATCTTGGGATGATGGAGACTGGGTATGTTTGGATAGCAACCACTTGGCTATCCACTGTTTTGGATTCAACTTCACCACTTTCTTCAAAAACTGCAAACTCTATCCAAGGAGTTCTGACACTTCGTCCATACACACCTGATTCAGAAAGTAAAAGGTCATTTATTTCACAGTGGCACAAGCTGAGTAATGGTTCTATCGGGTTAAACCCTTATGGTCTATATGCCTATGATACTGTTTGGATGCTTGCTCGTGCAATAAAGTTGTTTTTTGATCAGGGAGGTAACATGTCATTCTCCAACAGTACACATTTAAGTCAAATGAGGGGAGGGGCTCTGAATCTTGGTGCATTAAGCATTTTTGATGGGGGGAAGCAATTGCTTAACAACATATTGCAGACCAATATGACAGGTTTGACAGGACCTATTCAATTCAATTCTGACAGATCTCCTTTTCGTCCTGCATATGATATCCTTAACATGATTGAAAATGGTTATAGGCAGATTGGATACTGGTCTAACTATTCTGGGTTATCTGTTGTGACCCCGGAGACACTTTATGCCAGACCACCCAACCGGTCAAGTTCAAGCCAGCAATTAGACAGTGTGGTATGGCCTGGGGGAACAACAAAGAAGCCTCGTGGGTGGGTTTTTCCAAACAACGGAAGGCAATTGAGAATTGGAGTTCCAAACCGAGTTAGTTACCGTAACTTTGTTTTGCTATCATCAGTAAATGGTACTAATAAAGTTCAAGGATATTGCATGGATGTATTCCTTGCCGCCATAAACTTGCTTCCTTATGCAGTTCCACACATCTTCATTCCGTTTGGAGATGGTCATAAGAATCCAAACTACAATGAGCTTGTAAATATGGTCGCAGCAAATGTTAGTATAATTTATTGAGAAAATGTTCTAAATTTTTTCTTAGGGATAAAATTTTGAGTGTATTGCTCCATCTGATCTTGTAAACTTTCTTTGTAGGTTTTTGACGCAGCTGTTGGTGACATTGCAATCATCACAAGCAGAACAAAGAATGTGGATTTTACTCAGCCCTATATAGAGTCAGGACTAGTTGTGGTAGCCCCAGTCAAAAAGTTTTCAAGAGCTTGGGCATTCCTAAGACCATTTACTCCATGGATGTGGGCTGTCACAGCAGCTTTTTTCCTTATTGTTGGAACTGTTGTGTGGATTCTTGAACATAGAATAAATGATGAATTCCGTGGGCCTCCCAAGAAACAGCTAGTCACAATTATGTGGTGAGTGCTTAGCTTAGTACAGTAGAGATATGACTTGTAGTTTTTTGTGTACGTAAATCCACAATTGACTTTCTTATTTGAAGGAAAAACCAGCATTTGACTTCTGTTAAATATGAAAAACAAATAAACGAAACTAGCCTAGCTTACATGAATGATACCGGCAGATCTTAGAAGGGATGGAATAGGATTCAAATTTTCTCAACAACCTTCTTAGTCCTGCAGACGTATATCATCCACAGCCCTTTCCCTCCTATTTCCTGTAGCCCCACCCTTCTTAGTCTTCCTTTTTGATAGGGAATCAAGAAGTTTTATTCATAATACTAGGCATAGCCAAATACACTGGACGTTTACATGAGATTGTCTTTTTAAATGCTTATCATCATGTCTCTACCAATCGGCAATCGGCAGCATTCATAGGAGGGTTTCTTGAAATGGCGAGCTTTTTTCATTGTTCTGCTAAGTTATATGACTCATTGTTTTGTGAATTATGCATGAACATACATGATTTTCAGCTAGAGCATGCGAGTTGAACTTTGGACATTGCCCTTTTTTTTTTGGGGGGGGGGGAGGGCTGGACTGGACTGGATTTTTTACTCGGGATTCTGTGTCTTCATAATATTTCAGACCATGGTGAATTTTGGATTGTGTTTTCATGATTCATCCAGTTGAAGAATCGCATAAGTTGTCTTGCATCTTTTACTGTTCAACTTGTAACTTTCCCACTGTTTATTTCTGTAACTCCTCTCTACCTTCATTTTCCTTCTCTTTGCAGGTTTAGCTTCTCTACTATGTTTTTTGCACATAGTAAGTCTCTCCATCTTGACATTCTATGATGTATCTTTTCCTGGTTTTGATGGTAGCTTAGCCAATAATGCCAATTCTGGATTTCTTCACATTGTCAGGAGAAAATACAGTGAGTACACTTGGTCGCTTTGTGCTTATCATCTGGCTTTTTGTGGTTCTCATAATCAACTCAAGTTATACTGCAAGCCTAACATCAATCCTCACAGCTCAACAGCTTTCCTCTCCCGTCACAGGAATTGATACCTTGGTGACTAGCAATGAACCTATAGGATTCCAAGTAGGATCTTTTGCTCAAAATTATTTGACTGATGAGCTCAACATCCCAAAATCTAGACTAGTTGCTCTTGGCTCACCAGAAGAATGTGCCGTTGCCCTCGAGAGAGGAACTGTTGCTGCTGTGGTTGATGAACAGCCATATATGGAACTCTTCCTATCAGACCACTGCAGATTCTCAGTTAGAGGCCAAAAATTCACCAAAAGCGGGTGGGGATTTGTGAGTATATCTGAATTTTGGTTAGTGTTTTCATTTCCACACCTGTTTGATCAAGTTGGTTTGTTATCTTCAAATTTACATGGCCTTGATAGAAACTTGGAAAATTGTTTTTGCTGGATTCTAAATGCTTGCAGCTTGATGGTTGTGCAGGTCAGTTATAACAGAAGTGAATTTAAAAGCATAGAAGATATTAACAAATAAAAGTAAAATAAAAATTATGCAGAATATTTATGCATAGTAATTAAGGAGGACAACCATATTCGTGTAATAATTAGATCGGAAGAATGCGAACTGTGAACCTATAAAAAAAACATATATATGACAACTTAGTTAGCGATTGAAGTATTTACACCAAGACCTGGTGGCATTCTTCTCTTCAATTGAAATAAATGAATGATCATTGATTCATTTTGGGCGTAAGAAAAGACTTTTTTCTATTAAAGGTTGACCATATCCTCCCCCTGGGTGTTGTTGCTTTGGAAAATAGTAAATAGAGAACTGAAAAACTCATGTTCATTGGCATTGGAATGCATCTTTGCTCAAGTTGATTTCTTCTTAAGCATAGTCAATCTTCCTTTAAACAACCATAAACCAGTAGAAATGGAGCACTAAAAACTCCTGCATGGGAATTTTCTCAGCATCTCGTGTTTTCTTCTTATTATTTTTTTCGTAGGCATTTCCAAGAGACTCTCCATTAGCGGTTGACATGTCTACTGCCATACTCGGTCTATCAGAGAACGGTGAGCTTCAGAGGATCCATGACAAGTGGTTGTCGAGAAAGGCATGTGCTTCCCAGGCAACCGATCCTGTGGCAGATAAGTTTGAACTACAAAGCTTCCTGGGGCTATTTCTCATCTGTGGGATAGCGTGTTGTCTTGCTCTGATAGTCTACTTTTGCTCGATGATGCGTCAGTTTGCCCGGCACGTCCCTGAAGACTCTGATCCTCGTTCTAGTGTTAGCAGCTCACGTTCTGCACGCCTCCAGACATTTTTGTCATTTGCAGACGAGAAGGAAGAAGTGTGGAAGAGCAAGTCAAAAAGAAAACGAAAGGATATGTCCTCAAATAGTTATGGGAATGGAAATGAAAATGAATTCAGGAATTCTTCTAGGGAAATTGAGGCTTCTTGGGAAAGACGCGAGATGCACGAGAATTGAGACATGGCTTTCAAGAACTTGCACTTTGGTAGCACCGGCTTGATAAGAACTGTTAATGAAGTGTGCATGTTGAGATCTTGTTTTAACTAATTTTGTTTTACGGTAGCTGTTTTAACTAATTGATGGCTGATATACAAAGGCATTTGAAATATACGAGTGTATGAATCTATGATCATTATTATTTTAATGAGTTTTTTTACAATGATGAAAAAATAGTGATGTTTTATTTTCTTTATCACCTAATGGTAATAAATGTCATATCTTACACAGTAAAACGGTAGGATGGTGTAATCTTCATATTTTTTATAATTTTATTTTTATAGCATCTTTTTGTGAATTAAACCTTTATCTTAATAAAGGAGTTGTTAATCAATGTACCATGTGTCTTGAGATCCCTTAGAGGTATAAAAAGAAATAGAGTAATATTATACATCATACTATCATTTTACTTTTATTTCATTATATAAAATGTGACATATTTTTTACTATTAGACAATTTTTTATTAGATGAAAGTGAGATAGTGATGTGATGTATAAAATTTTTCAAAAAAGTCAGACTACTATGCCGCTCAGAGTAGCCCGCTCTAATTGATCGACAATTTCTTTTTGTAACCTTTTTTTTTTATTTTTCTATTCATATTTTTTTCATATATTTAAATAATTTTAAAAAATAAAAATATATATCAATACATTTAAAATAACTTTCTTTAACCATTAAGTAAAAAGTAAAATAATTTTATTTTTTCTAAACGGTCAAATAGAGTGGACAAACTAGTTTTTACCTTTTAAAAAATATGTAAATTGACGTAAAATATCAGATTGTATTTTTTTTTATTATAAAGAAAATTTAATACTTACTTCTATTTATTAATTTATTTTTATAAAATCTAAAAAAAGAAAAAAGTTGGTAATAAAGGCCAGGTGATTTTGGGCCTAAATAATAATAAAACTCGGCCCATATCAGCCTGTATCCCATATCCTTTGACGCAGCCAAGCCAAGGTTTTTTTCTCAGCTCTCCACTACCTACCTAACTGTGCCATTTTCTTAGCTCTCCTCTACCTACCTACCTACCTGTGAAACCCTTACGTAATCTCTCTCTCCCTCCCGTGACACGTGCAATGGCCATTTGCTACCAGCCTCCGGTGAAGCCCATCTGTGTTCGACCTTCGACCACTTTCTCCTCCGCCTCCAAATCCCCGTCTTTACGCTGCAACTTCTCTCTGCCCTTCACAACCCAAATACGGGAACCCGAACCGATATTGGTCTCCGTCAAGGCTTTCGCACCGGCTACCGTCGCTAACCTAGGACCCGGTTTCGACTTCCTCGGCTGCGCCGTGGATGGCCTCGGAGACTTCGTGTCAATCTCTGTCGACCCCAACGTCCACCCGGGACAGATCTCCATTTCCCACGTCTTCGGTGACGCCTCCTCTAAGCTCAGCAAGAATCCTAACTGGAACTGCGCCGGCATTGCTGCCATCGAGGTCATGAAGATGCTCGGCATCCGATCAGTCGGTCTTTCCCTCTCCCTTGAGAAAGGCCTGCCATTGGGCAGCGGCCTAGGCTCCAGCGCCGCCAGCGCTGCCGCCTCCGCTGTAGCAGTCAACGAGATCTTCGGCGGGAGACTCGGACCCGAAGAGCTCGTCCTAGCTGGGTTGAAGTCGGAGGAGAAGGTATCGGGTTACCACGCGGACAACGTGGCCCCGGCGATCATGGGCGGCTTCGTTCTGGTCCGCAACTACGAGCCACTGGAGCTTATGAGACTCAACTTCCCGGCCGAAAAAGATCTCTTCTTTGTTCTCGTGAGCCCGGATTTCGAGGCACCCACGAAGAAAATGCGGGCGGCTTTGCCTGGTGAGATTGGGATGGCGCACCACGTTTGGAATTGTAGCCAGGCCGGGGCGCTGGTGGCTTCGGTCTTGCAGGGGGACTTGGTGGGATTGGGAAAAGCTTTGTCGGCGGATAAGATTGTGGAGCCGAGGCGGGCGCCATTGATTCCCGGCATGGAAGCGGTGAAGAAGGCGGCCATTGAGGCCGGAGCGTTCGGTTGTACGATTAGCGGGGCAGGGCCAACGGCAGTGGCGGTCATAGATAGTGAGGAGATGGGGAAGAGGATTGCGGAGAGCATGGTGGAGGCGTTTTGGAGAGTGGGGAATTTGAAGGCGGTAAAGGCAGTAAAGAAGCTTGATAGGGTGGGTGCCAGGCTTGTTTCATGATGATCATTGCAATTTTAGCCTTTTTTTGGGGGTCCAAACATTGGCTTTACAAACTGCAAATTAGAGCATCCGATGGCCAATAAATAGTGATGAAACTATGAAATTTATGATTGTTCATTGTTGTACGAGTTTTGTTGGTGGAAAAATGGTAAGAGTTATCCGACACTAGTTCTGACAATAGTTGTCTGGCACTATGATGATGAATGCTCCTGCTTGTGTATTTATGGGGCAGCTGATCCCATCCCATCAAACAGTAAACCCACAACATACATAAAATGGAATTGTTTTTCCCGGTTCTCAGGCATGGTGCTCTTTCACAACAATGCCTTTTAGAAGTGATAAGGTTGACAAACAGATATCCAAAGTTCACAAATAAATGTTTTTTTTTTTTTTTGTGGTATAATAATCTACGTGCAGTTTGTTTATGAACTAAATATTTCTCTTTTGATGGTCTGCCAAAGTGTTAGGGAGCAGCTCATGAGGTCTCAAATTTAAAATATGGTCACCAAATCATGCTGAATATGTCATATATGATCAGATAAAGAGTCCTGGTGATACAAATGATAATTTCATGACTATGTAGTTCACTGTTACTCTCATTTGAAGTTGTTTCAACTTAAAAATCCAAGGATAAAAGGAATATGGAAAAGACTTGTATGGGATAGGTAGTCTGTCAATTTCAAATGCTCGGTAATGACTACCTTAAAGACTGGGTTGCACCACCATGGCCAGGGTGGGGTCCTTGTAGAAAGCACCCAAGCATTCGCCAAATCCATGGCTTTTTACTCTGCCTTCTGAATCTAAAATCCGTTGTCCTCCCACTAATCTACCCTCTGCTTATCTCCATTTCGTGCATCCCAACATGCGTCGATGCCCATCGCATGGTTACGTAACTGCAGAACGAAGCTTTTAGCCACGCACCTCTGTCTCTTCTGGGTAGTAACGGGTTCGACGAGACGATTCTTGTAAAAACATTCAAACTCGTAATTACTAATTATGGACGTAAATTTTTGGAATTTGTACGATTTACATTCCACTGCATGGAATCTGGATTTTGTTGTTCAGTGATATGCTTTATCTCGTAGGCAAGCATGATATGTATATGCCAAACTGTTACTGGTATCCAGTCATCTCACCATTAAGTTCCATTCAAACATATGGCCCACATTCCACTAAAACATCACTTCGGTTTGAAAATAATTTGGCAACTTACAAACAGTGAGGTATTTTTAAGGTTCTAATCAAAATATGTCGACTTAATTACAGATGTTATTTTCGTAATTTTCGTAACTAAAATTTGCAATTCACACTTCTCCCACCATAACACACTTCCCATAAACCATCCCCAACCCTCGACCTGTCATCAAGACCAATAGTCCTGTTCCTATGCACGCCATCCCCTCTAGAGCATTACAAGAAGGAATTCAACATTCTCGTATGAACAAAGAGCAGAGAAAGCAAATTCAAAGTCATTCATAACAGGTATATACTAACAAGCGAACAAAAAAAAAATCTTTTTTTTTTTGCGGAAAACACCAAGAAATAGATGTAAAAAGAACCCAAATGAAGATTAAAACACATCCAAAATTTCAATCCATCAGTGATCATGTCGGTTGTTCTAGCTGGCTGCAGCCTCCTTCGCACCAAGGGAGAAGAACTCAGTAATCACTTCAAGGGGCATGCCCTTGGTTTCTGGGACTTTCATGAAAACAAACACCCACGATATGAGGCACACAACTGCATACATGCCAAAAACACCAGCAAGGCCAATGGATTTGAGCATCACTGGGAGTGTGTAGGTGACAATGATGTCACCTATCCAAAATGCGAGGGCACATATGGCAATGCAGAGGCCTCGAACTCGGGTGGGGAAGATTTCTGCACAGAGTATGTTGGGGACTGGTCCAAACCCCATGACAAAGCAGCAGAAGTAAAGCACAACACTCACAGTTGAGATTGATGCATTCGCGACACTTCCCATATCCACAAGGCTTCCAATGACTAAGATTACGAGAGATAATATCAATACAGGGATCGTGCTGAGAAGCAAACTCCTGCAATGGGTAAACCAAAAAGCAAACATTAAGGTGAACCCAAAAAAAAAAAAAGTTGAAGGGAACCGTACATTCATTTGCATTATTCTAAGGCAGTAAATTCAAATCAGTAGAATTTGAGATAGTGATTTTATGTTGACGTGGTCTATTGCATTTAGTGGTAGTGGTGTCTTCCATTTCATTCCAAGGGTATTTGAGCCACAACTACAAGAATTTATGGAAATAGTATAGTAGGCATCCTTATGACAAAATAAATGTCAAGGAATGTTACCACTCATCATATACAACAAGTAAAACTTCTTTGGTTCGAGCACAATGTTACAGAAAAAAGTAAAAAATTAAAAATTAAAAATTAAAAAAAAAAAAACAATTTCAGTATGTGTTCAGCATTTCTTCCCATAGGAAAACAGTCTCACAAAAAAGGGGCACCAAGCATTGTGACTAAAGCTGCTTGTGATTCTTAAAGTTTCAACATCTAAATAAAGTTAACCTGGCAATCAGGGAAAAAAGAAGCCATCGTCGTCATCAGAAGTCCATAGTCCCTATAACTAGTCTCTAGAAAGGACTGCATCACTACATGGCACTCCAGGCTATGTAAATCAGCCACACAATCACTTTAAAAGGAGGACCATTCACTTATGTTTCTTTACCTTTCTGGCCAGATTAGATGAGATATTTGTGTGGCAAAATGAGTAGTTATTTAAGACATGTCTACACATGTCCGTATGCTCCAGTTACAGGAAAAGAAGTCTAAATTACCATGCGAGTGCTAAACTCCAATTGTCAGATTCCTTTACAAACGGCTTCCCACCATCATTTAGGAATTTTTACATTAATCAAATACAATAGTCAGTATATTAATCCATAAATGCACATGAAATCTTTATCACTTTGAAATATAATTCAGACATAGGGATAGTACTTCGGCATTTTGACAGATGATCACCCTGCACTCAACCCAAACTGGGGCAATCCTGCTAAAAGTTCATGATGTATGCCCAGCTACACATTATCAGTTAGGTCGGTCAGGAGGGAATCTGATTCATTATGAACATATATATTTGATTCATTGAATGTGTAGACCCCTTTTTGTAATATTCCTCAGACAACCACAGAGAATTTATTTCATTAGGAGCGAGGCAGGTCAAGCAGAGAGACTGGGCATGTTTGGGTAACACCAAACATTCCCAAAATTTCTCATAACATCATTCTCAAATATCACTCAAACACAAAATACTTATCTATTTCAATTTTAAAATTTTCATCTAATCATTACTCACATACAAAAATCGATACAACTTTTACAAACTTCAAAACATAAATAATATTAAAAAATTATGCTCAAATAACTTCTTAACTTCATCTATTCACTTTCACAAACTCCAATACAATACTTATTTTATAAAATATTTTTTATCCAACTTTTTCTCTCTCATTTCCCAAAATCCAATAAAACATCTTCACTCAAACCATTTCTTTTTTTGATAAGTAAAATATCAATATTATATATATGAGTGAAATAAGTATAGCCCATGTACACAGGAAGTATACGAAAGAACACCTAATTACATTCTACGTGCGATAGATTAAAGACAAAAAATCATGAACATTGCCCCCTGCAATACAATGGCGGAAAGCCAAGACAATAATGTGTGGAACAAATATTTCTTCAACTCGGCCAGTGCGCGCATTCCTTTCCGTCCAAATACACCACATGATGCACGACGGAATCATCTTCCATACCATTGCCACTTGATGACAACCTTGCATCTTCCTCCAACAACTCAACAGGTCCACCACCCTCATAGGCATAACCCAAGCTAAATCAACCCTTTGAAAAATCTCATCCCACAATGCCCTTGCTACCTCACAATGTAGTAAGAGATGGTTCACCGATTCTCCATTCTTTCTACACATGTAACACCACTCCATGACTACACATCATTTCTTTCTCAAGTTATCCGTGGTCAATATCTTCTCAAGGGCGGCACTCCAAACAAAAAAAGCTACTCTAGAAGGCACACGAGACCTCCAAATATTCTTCAAGGGAAATGGAGTATTATCTTGAGATGTCAAGATGTTATAATACGCCTTCACTGTGCATAACTTGTGATTGTTAGATCTCCATTTCAAACGATCACGTTGTGCTATAGGGGTCCGTGTAGAATATAGTAATCTGAAAAAATCTGCAACAATAGATAATTCTCAGTCATGTAAATCTCTACTAAAGAGAATGTTCCACTGATACGAGCCATGAGAAAATAGTCGCACTTCCGCTACTGACGCCTCCTTATTAACTGCAATACGATATAGAGCCGGAAAAACCCTTTCCAAAGTTTGATCTCCACACCACATGTCCCGCCAAAAACTTATTCGATTGCCCTCACCAATTACAAAACAGATTTGATTTGCGAAGCATGGCCACCCCTTCCTTATAAACTTCCATAAACCCACATCATATCCCCCTCTTACTTCGTTGGAACACCACCCTCCCCTAGCGACGCCATATCTAGCATCAACAGTTTCCTTCCACAATGCTCCTTCCTCCAAGTGATATCTCCAAAGCCATTTTCCCAATAAAACTTTATTAAAAGTCCTCAAGTTACACACTCCCAAACCTCCATTCACAACTGAGACACAAACTGTTTTCCATCTAACCAGATGAAATTTCTTCTCCTCCCCCATGCCTCCCCATAAGAATGCTGATGAGGACATCTCCTTCTATTAATGTTTTAGTTATTTTATTAATGTTTTGTCTATTTTATTTAGGGTTGTATTGCCCTACTACTTAAAGACATTTTCTATTTTTGTCATTTTATTAATGTGTTAGTTATTTCATTTAGGGTTTGTGTTGCCCTACTACTTAAAGACATTTGAAGGAATTTTGTAGTCAGTTGATTTTGAATGGAAAAACTGATGCGCTAGCCGCCACCCTTCAGTCCCGATTGTCTTCTTCTTCTCCCTCCCTCCTCTCTCGTTCTTTTCTCTTCTCTATTTTCTTAATATTCTGCTCTACCTCTTGTCTCATTTCTACCCTACATCATATTGGTATCAAGAGCCGGTTGTATTGTTTTCTCAAACAATACCGAGCCATTCGCTTCATCTCCTTCCTCCGAAAACTAGCGCCATTCATTTCATCTCCTTCCTCCGAAAACCAGCGCCGAAAACCCACCCACCTGAGTTCCCTTCGATCCAAGCCAAAGCAAAGCCCGTCGAAGACCTTGCTGAGAACTGGGTTCTCTTCAGTGATTCGACCCTCCCCGTTACCTCTGTCTCACCCTCGGCCTCTCCCGAAATACCCAGTACCGAGATACACAGAGACAACAGATACCAAAAAAAAAAAAAAGAGAAAACAGTACAGACCTCGTCGAAACCACTAGATTTGAGGCAGACGACGCCGGAAACACAGCATCTCAGCTCCGGTTCTTCTTCCTCAACCAGACGCCTAACTCTCCTTCGGTCTTCTCCCCTCGCGCGACTTCCAGCAGAGAAACAGCCGAACGCAAACCACTAGATTTGAGGCAGACGACGCCGGAAACACAGCATCTCAGCTCCGATTCTTCTTCCTCGACCAGACGCCTAACTCTCCTTCGGTCTTCTCCCCTCGCGCGACTTCCAGCAGAGAAACAGCCGAACGCAAAAGGAATAAAGAGAGGGAGTCGGAGTTCCGCGCGTGACTTTTCAACGAGTGTGCACAGTTATCAACACGAGGGAAGTTTTAACTATCTCTTTATTTGGTTTTATACAATCGGTTTATTTTTAAAAAAATTGTATCAATTGTTTTTCTGTGCTGTGCTACCAGTAGTAAATTTTCCAGACCCACTTGATTGGATCTTTTGTTAACTTAGTTTCCGTGGTTATTTTTATTCCCATACTTGCTGCAGCCCAATTTAGTCAACTCTTGGATTTTATATTCCCATTCTCTCATCTTCATAAGACCAAACTCTTGTTCTTCGTTTCTTCATTACTTATTCAAAAAAAAATCCTATGTGATTGGATTTTCTTGATTAGTATTTGGTCTTTGCTTTTGTCATTTTAAATATTAGCATTAGTTGCTTGCCGTATTTGGATTTACGTAATCCCAAAAAAAAAAAAAAAAAAAATTGCTCAGGTTGATATTTTCATTGCTTGCATTTTTGTTCATTGATCTCCATTGCACTTCATTTAGCGAGTGTTGCATTGCATGCAGTTGCGTAGTGGTCGTCTTGTCACCTCTAGTTCCAGTACTTTTACCATGGACCCTTCCCAATTTGATGCCCTCACTCGGCAATTAGCTCAATTAGCCAATAACCAGCAACATGTACAAACTCAATTAGCGGCTGTCCAAACTGAGATGGCTGCTACTCGTGAGGAGAACAGGGACCTAGCTGCTAGGTTGAACAATTTTGAGGAACTCCCTCATTCGTCTGACAACTCTAAAGTGTCCCAAAATAGACGCCATCGTCGTCGACGAGGTGATCGACAACATGTCAGACATGATCATGGGGGTAGGGATTATGATCGTGAGCGAGAACGAGACCATTACCGCCAAGGTACTCAGTCCCCTACTCGCCACGAGGAGCGTCTATTCAGAAACATTAAGCTAGAGGCCCCTACTTTTGATGGTTGCTTAGATCCTCGAGTTTTTACTCAATGGATTAGGGATATGGATCGTTTCTTTACCTGGTATAGAGTCCCTGAAGATCGAAGAGTTCAATTTGCTAGCCTGAAACTAACTGGCACTGCCCAACTCTTTTGGGAAAGTGTAGAGGATCTCCTTGAGAGGCGTCATGCGCCTCCTGTTGGGAGTTGGGAAGAAATGAAGCGTCGTCTTCAAGAGAAATACCTGCCCCAATCTTACAGGGGTAATTTGTTGGACCAATGGAATGCCCTTACACAGGGCAATCGGCCAGTGACCGAGTATGTCACTCAATTTGATGAATTCCGAATGAGATGTCATATTATTGAGGATGAGGCCATGACTTTGAGTAGGTTTAGACAAGGCTTAAAGGATGACCTTAGACGTGAGCTTGTCCTTCGGGGTGTCGCTACACTTGACCATGCTTACTCTTTAGTCCGAGACTATGAGTCAGTCATGAGGACTCCGTATGGAAGGCGCGGTGACAACCGCCCTTCCATCACCCCAGCGCCCACCCTTTCCCCTAAGTCTCTCTTAGGACCTCCGCCATCTAATGTGTCCCCCGCATGGGAAAATAAGGGTAAAGGTCCTGAAGTTCCAAGGACTTCCTCCCGCTTGCAGTGTTTCAAATGTAAGGGTTTTGGTCACATTTCTTCCAATTGTCCTAGTCGAACCCTAGTCATTGAGGAACATGAGAGTATAGTTGAGGAACTGTTAGAAGAGCAAGTCTATGAGCCTAATCTTGAAGAGTTTGGTGATCTAGGTGATGATGAGGGTACCTTCTTAGGTTGTATCCGAGCCTTTCCTGTGGATTTAAGTTTTGTACCTTATGCTCCCGACACACCCAGATTAAGTGTTGTACGTTGCACCCTTACCCAACCAAAAGGTGCTGATGATTGGCGCCGTCATGCCATCTTTCATACTTATATCAAAATCAATGATAAGGGTTGCAAAATCATTGTGGATAGTGGGAGTTGCATTAATGCGGTTTCTGTGGCTACTGTGTCCCGTCTTGGATTACAACCAGTACCTCACCCTCAGCCTTATAGTGTTTCTTGGGTTGATACCTCTTCCATAGCTGTGAAAGAGCGTTGTCTGGTTCCTATCCAGTTCTTAGAGTATAAGGATCGTATATGGTGTGACGTCATTCCTATGGATGTCGGTCATGTCATTCTTGGCAGGCCTTGGTTATTCGACTTAGATGTGACTATCCATGGTCGATCCAATTCATGTTCCTTTGTGTTTAATGGAAAGAAGATTCATCTTAACCCTTTACCTCCAAAACTTGTTGGGTCACAACAAACAAAGAAAATTGTGGAACGAAAAGGGTTAAATATCATTAACTCTACGGAGTTTGAGCGTGCACTCGTGAGTGCTCCTGTTGTGTTTGCTGTAGTTGTTATGGAGGTTCCTTTGGCATCTCCAGTAGTGGTCCCTGATGAGGCCCAATCATTTTTTCAGGAGTTTCGGGATGTCTTCCCTGAAGACCTCCCTGACCACTTACCTCCTCTACGAGATATTCAACATGCCATAGATCTCGTCCCAGGAGCGTCCCTTCCCAACTTGCCTCATTATAGGATGAATCCCACTGAGCATGCTGAGCTCCAAAGACAAGTGGGTGAACTTCTTCACAAAGGCTTTATCCGTGAGAGTTTAAGTCCTTGTGCAGTTCCTACCCTTTTGACTCCTAAGAAAGATGGTTCTTGGAGGATGTGCATTGATAGTCGTGCCATTAATAGGATCACAGTGAAATATCGATTTCCCATCCCTAGGCTTGATGATATGTTGGATATGATGGTTGGTGCCACAATATTTTCGAAAATTGATTTAAAGAGTGGGTATCACCAAATTAGGATTCGCCAGGGTGATGAGTGGAAGACTGCCTTCAAGACGAAGGACGGCCTTTATGAGTGGTTGGTCATGCCTTTTGGACTAACCAATGCCCCAAGTACTTTTATGAGAGTGATGACACAAGCTCTTCGGCCTTTCATGGGTAAGTTCCTCGTCGTCTACTTTGATGACATTCTCGTTTACAGTAGGACTAAGGAACAACATCTAGATCATCTCACACAGGTTTGTTCCACTCTTCGTGAGACAAATCTGTATGCTAATGTGAAGAAATGTTCTTTCTTCACCGATCGGGTTGTCTTCCTAGGATTCATTGTGTCTTCTACTGGAGTATCTGCTGACCCCACAAAGATTCAGGCCATTGTTGGTTGGCCTGAGCCCAAGACTATACATGATGTCAGGAGTTTTCATGGTCTGGCTACATTTTATCGTCGTTTTATTAAGGGGTTTAGCACAATCATGGCTCCTATCACGGAGTGCATGAAGAGGGGAGAATTTCAGTGGACATCGGAAGCGGCTAAGGCTTTTAAGTTAGTCAAGAAGCGAATGACGGAAGCTCCTGTCATGCGACTTCCTGATTTCTCCAAAGTTTTTGAGGTTGAGTGTGATGCTTCAGGGGTAGGAATAGGTGGAGTTCTTAGCCAGGAACGCCACCCTGTTGCTTATTTCAGTGAGAAGTTAAATGATGCCAAACAACGGTACTCTACCTATGATAAGGAACTGTACGCGGTTGTGCAAGCTTTGCGCTATTGGCGCCATTATTTGCTACCTCAGGAGTTTGTTCTTTATTCAGATCATGAGGCCCTCCGTTACCTCAATTCCCAGAAAAGATTGAATTCTAGGCATGGCCGTTGGGTTGAGTATTTGCAAGCTTATTCTTTTGCTTTAAAGCATAGGAAGGGCGTTGAGAACCAAGCAGCTGATGCCTTGAGCCGCCGTATCTCCCTTTTGTCTATCATGAATGTCAAGGTCATAGGTTTTGAAAGACTTAAGGAAGAGTATGAGTCTTGTCTTGATTTTAGGGATACTTTTTTCGCTTTGAAAAGCGGGCAGTCGGATACCACTGATGGTTTCCGTTTGGAGGATGGTTATCTTTTTAAAACCAATAAGTTGTGTATTCCCCGGACTTCAGTTAGAGACTTTATAGTTTGGGAAGTTCATGCTGGAGGCTTGGCTGGACATTTTGGACGTAATAAGACCATAGAAGAGATTGAACGTCAATTCTATTGGCCTAGCTTGAAGAGAGATGTGGCTAAGATAGTTAGCACCTGTAACACTTGTCAATTAGCCAAACAAAAGCGACAAAATACTGATCTCTACACACCCCTTCCTGTCCCTAGTTGTCCTTAGCAAGACGTTAGTATGGATTTTGTGTTGGGACTTCCACGCACTCTGAAGAAGTATGATTCTATTTTTGTTGTAGTGGACCGTTTCTCAAAAATGGCTCACTTTATTCCTTGTAGCAAAACTTCAGATGCGTCTAAGGTCGCTAGGTTGTACTTTAACGAGATTGTCAAGTTGTATGGTCTTCCTAAAACCATTCTGTCAGATAGGGATGTTCGCTTCACAAGTCATTT
Source organism: Juglans regia (assembly GCF_001411555.2). NCBI lineage: Eukaryota > Viridiplantae > Streptophyta > Magnoliopsida > Fagales > Juglandaceae > Juglans > Juglans regia. The sequence goes on from NC_049913.1 coordinate 7,475,489, forward strand.
TTGGAGAACCCTATAGCATATGGTTGGCACTAAATTGAAATTCTCCACTGCTTACCACCCCCAGACAGATGGTCAAACTGAAGTTGTCAACCGCAGTCTTGGCAACTTATTAAGATGTCTGGTTCAGGAGAATCTTAGGAATTGGGATTTGATCCTCCCTACAGCTCAGATTGCATATAACAGTTCGGTGAATCGGTCTATAGGTATGAGTCCCTTTGAAGTTGTTCATGGCTACAAACCTAGGAAGCCTTTAGACCTTATTCCCATGTCTCCTCATGCTCATGTATCTGTGTCAGCTGAGGCTTTTGTTCAACATCTTCATGACTTGCATATTGAGATCAATAAACAACTTGAGGCTAGTAATGCATCATATAAACTGCAAGCTGATTTGCATAAACGACATGTTGAATTTAAAGTTGGGGATTATGTTATGATTCGAATTAGACCGGAACGGCGTCCACCTGGATCTGCTTCCAAATTGCAAGCACGTAGTGCTGGTCCTTTTAAAATTTTAAAGCGTGTTGGTCCAAATGCATACATTATTGATCTTCCATCACATTTTGGTTACCACCCTACTTTCAATGTTGAGGACTTAGTTGCTTATAAAGGCCATTTCAATCCCTCCAGTGATCCTTTTCTGCCTCCATCTGTGAGCCTTGATCCTGAACCTTTTGTAACTCCTAATCCACTACCATCCATCACAGCACACACAGATAAAATTGATACTATTCTAGATGAACAGATTGTGTTGACCAATGATGGAGAGGTTCAACGTTTCCTTATTCGTTGGGTCGATCGACCAGATTCTGACTGTACATGGATTCCCAGAGAGACACTACAGCAGCTTGATCCAGATTTATTGGAGCTTTATCGGGGCCAGCAGGATCTTCCTTTGCCTGGGTCACCAGCCACCTGTTCTAGAGAAGTGGGTAGAGACACCAGATTCAGACCTCCACTCACATGTGTTTATGGCCGTCGGAAGAAGCGTGCTCAACCACTTAGCTTATGGTTGGGTGATTGATTGCAGCCTTAGTGTGACTCATCAACTTGGCAGAATCAAGCTTTTTCCACCCCGAGAGAGTTGATGAGGACATCTCCTTCTATTAATGTTTTAGTTATTTTATTAATGTTTTGTCTATTTTATTTAGGGTTGTATTGTCCTACTACTTAAAGACATTTTCTATTTTTGTCATTTTATTAATGTGTTAGTTATTTCATTTAGGGTTTGTGTTGCCCTACTACTTAAAGACATTTGAAGGAATTTTGTAGTCAGTTGATTTTGAATGGAAAAACTGATGCGCTAGCCGCACCCTTCAGTCCCGATTGTCTTCTTCTCCTCCCTCCCTCCTCTCTCGTTCTTTTCTCTTCTCTATTCTCTTAATATTCTGCTTTACCTCTTGTCTCATTTCTACCCTACATCAAATGCCCTAAAAAGTTTCTCCATCCTATTTACCACCTCTGCAGGCATAGGAAATAAGGATAGAAAGTATGTGGGAAGGTTAGTGAGTGTACTCTTAATAAGAGTGAGGCGACCCCCTTTTGATAAATATACTCGTTTTCATCCAGCCAACCTTTTTCTCTATCTTCTCCATCACCCCATCCCAAATAGCTCTATTCTTAAACGTTGCTCCCAATGGAAGGCCCAGATATTTCATTGGAAAATAAGACACTTTACATTCCAGCAGGCTTGCTAAACTGAGGATATTAGGAACCGCACCCACAGGAACCATTTCAGACTTACCTAGATTCACTTTGAGCCCTGACACTGCTTCGAAGCAAAGTAGCAATGCTCGTAGTGTTTGAATTTGGCTATTATCCGCTTCGCAGAAGACTAAAGTATCATCTGCAAAAATGAGATGTGAAATGATAATAGGGCCACCCGAGCCATTGCCCACCTGAAAACCAGCTAAAAACCCTCCTCCAACAACAGCCTGCATCATCCTACTTAACGCCTCCATAACTATAACAAATAAAAGTGGGGATAAAGGATCTCCCTGTCGCAAACCCCGTGAACTATCAAAAAAACCAGCAGGTGTGCCGTTGACTAGAACTGAGAATCGGGCCGTGGAAATACAATGACGTATCCATGAATTCCATCTAACCCCAAAACCACACCTCTCAAGCAAGTATAAGAGAAATTCTCAGTTCACATGATCATACGCCTTCTCCATGTCAAGCTTGCAAACAACATCTAATCCTCCCTCCCGAAGTCTGTGGTCCAAACACTCATTTGCAATAAGTACTGAATCAAGAATTTGTCTCCCCCGAATAAATGCGTTCTGAGATTTGGAAATGATATGCTCTAACACCAGGCTAAGCCAGTTGGCCAGAACCTTCGCAATAATCTTATACATGCTACCGATCAGACTTATTGGACGGAAGTCCTCAATAGTCAAAGCCCCGTGTTTCTTGGGAATGAGAGCAATGAAGGTCGCATTGAAAGATTTTTCAAACTTTTGAGAAGAATGAAATTCATTAAAGACCTGCATTACATCACCTTTCACAATATCCCAACAAGTTTAGAAAAAACCTATTGAGAAATCATCCGGACCTGGTGCTTTATCCTTATTCATACCAGAGATGACCTTGTAAATCTCTTCTTCTGCAAAAGGTCTCTCTATATCACACGCTCTCTGTGAGTCAATTGCCTCAAAATGCAAGGCATCAAGCTTCGGCCTCCAAGATTCCGATTCCGTGATAAGGTTCTCGTAATAGTGTACTATATGGTTTTCTAGCTCGGGAGGGGAAGAAATCACCTGAGAGTCTACTTGAAGCGACTCAATATCATTGTTACGCTGGTGTGAATTAGCCACTTTGTGAAAGAACTTAGTGCACCTATCCCCTTCTTTCAACCAAAGGGCCCTGGATTTTTGACGCCGTGAAATCTCTTCTGCCAACAAAACTCTTTCCAAGTTTGCCATAACTATACCCTTCCTCAAAACCACCTCCTCCGAAGTATCTCCCCCTAGTTCTTTGCACTCTAACTCTTGCAATTCCTCCAACATTGCAGACTTCTGATCGTCAATATGACCAAACACTTCCAAGTTCCACTTCTTCAAGTCTTGTTTCAGCGCCTTTAACTTGTCTGCAAGAATGAAACTTGGAGTACCAACAAACTGATATGATGACCACCAAGCACTCACCTTCTCTACAAACCCATCCGCTGATAGCCACATGTTTTCGAACTTAAAATATCGGCGACCCCTGTGAATACCCCCGCAGTCTAGAAGAATAGGGAAATGATCTGAGCTAACTCGAGCTAACCGTTTCTGGCTTACTTCCGAATAGTGGGCTTCCCACGAGGGAGAGATAAGGAATCTATCCAATCTCGACCAAACCCTCCCGTTTGACCAGGTGTACTCTCCTCCTACCAGAGGGAGATCCATGAGATCCATATCAAAGATAAACTCGGAAAAATCCTCCATAGCCGCAGAATTTCGGACATGCTCTGAACGTTCGCTAGGAAACCGCGTAATGTTAAAATCACCCCCCAAGCACCACGGCACTTCCCATAGTGAATATACGCCCGCCAACTCCTCCCACAACCTTCTCCTGTCCCTGTCCACATTAGGACCATAGGAACCTGCAAATGCCCATTCCCATCCATTAACCACATTTTTAAACAGCGTCGCAACCGCGAAATCTCTAATACACTCCTCAATCACCTATACCACTCTTTTATCCCACATTATTAGAACTCCTCCTGAGACTCCCAAAGAAGCCAAATAAGCCCAACCCACATACGAGCACCCCCATAAACTTCGTACAATTCTTCTATCAATGAATTGTAACTTTGTTTCTTGAAAACAAACCACATCCCCCTTCCACATCCGCAATAAAGATTTGATACGAAGGCGTTTATTGCGATCATTGAGCTCACGTACATTCCATGATAAAATCTTAGGCTTCATAAGAAACCTAGATTGCCCCTCCCTTTCAATCTATCCCTTCCTCCACTCCCTTCCTTTGCATCATAGTTAATGGAACAAGTTAGCCGTCTAAGTTCTCTATCCTGCTTTGAAGCTGATTTGGAATGGCTAGCTTCAAGTGCTATAAGAAGGGCCTTGAATTGTTCTTCATAACCTCCAAAAGAAATCCCTATCACTGCTTGAATCTCCTCTACCTTCTTGAAAACCCAATTTGACGGACAACTCCCATATTTAGAGCTGGGAGGAAGTGTACACAGGGGAGTTAGAGAAGCCCCCTCCTCTCCAATGCTATCAGAAGAAAATAAAGCCAAGTCCGAGCTACAAGTTAAAATTGGTTCACCCCTAGATTCGGCCAAAATTAATTGGTTCACCACTGGTGCATGCTCCGACATGTTTGACAGCACAAGCAGCGCATCAAAGCCTTCCCCCACCTCTTGCGATTGGCTCTGTCTCTTCAAAACCCCAGGCGACAACGAGACTTCATGCCCCTGTAATGAAACTTCATGCTCCGACATGTTTGACAACACAAGCAGTGCATCAGTGCCTTCCCCCACCCCGTGCGACTGGCTCTGTGTCTTCAAAACCCCAGGCGACAATGACGAGAGATCAACATACGAAGACCCATCCTTTGCCGACACCTCTACCGACTCACCAATCACAGAGCATGTGTTAACAGATTCACCATGATGGTCGACATTGTCCAGCGAAAATTTCTGTGTCAGTGTGGAGTCCGGCGAAACCCATATCAGCGTCGCGGGAGAGCACACTATCTGGACAGTGTCTACCAACTTGCCGACTTCTGTACCGGAGTGTAATGCCTGTACAAACTCACTGTGGTAGTCGACGGTGTTCGGCGAAAGTTTATGTGCCGGTGGTGAGTCCGGCACTATGCGTATCGGCGCCGTAGGAGGGATGCACGTTGTCTGGGCCGATATTTCGTTCTGCACCCGAGACACCCATGCTTTCTTTGGGCCAGACCTCTGTTGACCAGGCCCAGGGCCCATTACGACCCCAGCCTGCGCATGATGAGCCTTACCCACCTGACCCAAGCCCATCTTCATAACTTCTTTCCCTTTAACACATCGTTTAAGACTAAAAATATCTTCTAAAAGAAACCCAATCTTCTCCTCCATTTCAGCCAACGACCGTAACAATATATCCTCATTTAGCCCCAACAGTTCACTGCCATCTCCCTTCTTTCTTCGCACGATCTCTGTACTGGACGTGTCTGGGACCACTACGTGAGGCAGTATATTTTGCACCACTTCACGGTACGATCGTGAACCCAAGGCCATCGACGAAGGAGCATCTCCACCTCCCTTGTGCCCCTTCATCTTGCCTGCCTGAGAAGGCACCAGAACACAGGCTCCTCTGTTTCTCCCACTCCAAACAGAGGAGGAGAGAGTGAGCTCCTTAATAGTGTCTTCAAATATCCTCCATCCCTCACCCTTCCTCCCTTCCGATACCACTATCATACCCCTCCTCTTATCGTGTCCAAACTCCGAAAGGGAAAAAAAGCTGCCATTGTGGTTGCATCCCCTCTGCACCATTAACACTGAGTTTCCTTTCCTATGTGTTCTTAGAAAGTCAGACGAAACCAAGGGAGTAGCACACTCCTTCACCGTAAAGCCCAACCACCCCAAAGCTTCTTGATCCAATGATACATATTTCACTACACGACGGCTACTCTCAGTTATACTCCACCATCTATCATTCTCCTTCCTAAACGAGAATAACTTCTGTTCAATGAAAACATCTCTGCACATTCCCATCGAAACCAACAACAAAAAAAAAACACCAACTTGGTAATCACCAAACTGGACTACCAATCTGAACCTAACACCCAACAGAACTACATGCTAAATCACCATTGACAACCCAAACTCCAGAAACAAGAACAAAAAAAAATCAACAAAAACCAAGAAAAGCCAAAAGTGTACGGAGAGAAAAGCACACTTGTTTTGTACAAACCAGTAGAGAATTTACAAACCATTTCACTACTATTCACAAAATTTTGAGACATTTTAAGCATCCAAACATACCTAATTAAACTGGTCAGATATAAATATTGATCAGTCTTACAACAAGTGTATGTTCATGAATAACAACCATAAAGAACTAACTCACAAACACAGTAACCAAAAACATAGACCATCCAATCCAAACCAAGTGTACCCATTGCATCAACCTGATTACATATACAGTAACACTTGTATACTTTTGTCCATTGAATGAAGATAACAAAGATTGTGGAGTGGAAAAAAAAATACCTCCTGCCAGATATATCCATGAGCCTCATGGCAACAGCTATACAAGGAAGCATCAACAAAGTCGTTAGTGCACTAATGAGCAGAGATGCAGAAGCCGAACTGATGCCTATGTTTGAAAGAAGAACTCCAACACCTGCCTGCTCAAGAATTTGAGGTGTGTAGTATAGAACCCCATTTATTCCAGAGAACTGCATATATGTTTTTTTATCAGTAAAAAATATTATTGATAGAAATAGGCATAGCCCATGTACACAAGACATACGCCTAGTCATGATTTTCTAGAGATACAAGGAAGTCAACTGCATATATAAGATGTAATATAAACATCACAATATGAAAGAAAAAGGAAAGAAAAGAAATGCATATTAGCATTTATCAAAGAAAAGAGAAAAGAAATTAGTTCATTATTAATTTTTCTAATTTATCAAATAAAATAGGCTTCAGTACAATAATTATTGACCGATAATATATAAAAGTTGACTAGTTGAATTTGTCAGACAATCCACACTTCCCCAGTTTATTTTTACACAATCTTGGATTGTCCTCAAGATAAACTCCTGCTTATCCCATCCATAACAATATTCTCCCAGAATTCCATATTAGTCCCAGCACTAAAAAATTCTGAGACCAAATCCATCAACATGCATGAGTTTTGATACTTCATACCTCCTAATTCTTATGAAGGAATCTTATCTGAGCATGCATGTCAGTGCATTCATGTGTACATATATTTCATCAGCAGCTCGAACAAATGAAGTAAACAGAGGAGCATTTTGTAGTGAGAAAAATAAAACCAGCTTATAACAGGAAAACTCAAAAAAACAAAAAAAAAAAAGTGTGGAGAGGATAGCAGGAGATGCTTCACTATGCATGCAAATTTACAAAAAAGATCAACTGAAAGAAGTTGTTTAATATTTATGTAGAATAAATTAACGGAACAGTAATATTACTGGTAGATACTATACATACCTGCTGAAGTATTTGAATTCCCACCCCAACAACCAATGCGTGTTTCACTCCTGGTTCAAAAAGATCACTCCAACTTGGTCCTTTTGCAGCAGTTTCTGATGGGTGAACCATAGCTGGTCCAACTGGCTGCTGATGCAAAAGCTCAGAGGAATAAAGAGCAGGTTGACTCACCAAAGCAGCGGCATGGATGAACTCAGCCTCTGTTGCTGCATCACCACCAGGAACAGAAACTAGAGACCCACGCTGAGATGCAGGTACACCCTCTTGGTGTAAATAAATTCTTTTAAAACCCCCTTCCTTCTTGCCATCTTTCCCTTCTCTCTCAGACCATTTCCATGCGAGCTGCCAACCACCACCAATCCCCATGCTATCTCCAGTGTTTCCTTGCACAAGACCGCCATGCCTCATGCTTGAAAGGCTGCCATGGGGAGCTGGGCCCAAGTCCTTGTCAAGGCTCGTTGTCTGACGTGAGATCAGTGGACTCTGCAAATTATCATCAGAATCACCAGCAACAGCATCAGATGCATACTCCTCACCCTCTCTGGCAAGACTCTCCTCATCCCACTCTTCCTGTCTAGGTTGATTTCCTCCCACGCTAAACATGCTGCCAAAGTGTGGAAAAAGCATGCTTCGCATGCTTCCGGTATCAGGGAGCTTCTCATGGACACTGCCAAAGAGGGTGACAAGAGGATCTACAAGCCCACTCCGACTTGCCATGCTTCCACGCCGAGACACAAGGCCTAGAGTACTCTGTCCAGTGACAGGTTTGGCAATCCAGGAAAGACCCTCTTCCGGGGCATATATCTTAATTTGATCCTGGTCATCCACGAGCTCATTGTCCTGGCCAATTATGTACTCCTCTAAAGATGTTTCACCCCCAACTCCAAGACCCTCAACTAGTAAAGCCATCTCACCTGTTCATTTAAGGAGGATCCAAATCATCCAAATGATGTGTCATTAGTAGCCAAATAGTCCATATAATGAAGCAAATGTCAGATGATGATTAAATTTTCCTTATATACCCTTATAAAGTGAGAGAAATAATAACTTGAAAGGAGGGGGGTGGGGGAGGGGGCACAGTTTAAAGGCATATGGTTGCGATTATCCTGTTGTGGTTCTAGCGTAAGAATTTTAATCCACATCCTCAGGCACACACAAACATACACATATAGTGGTATGCACTCATATTAGTTTGTAAAGAATGCGGGCTCAAGTCCAAGAGTCATAGAAACTCTAACATATAGTATCCACGAGTAAAAGTGGGGCTTGAAAATAATCACCCAGAAAATAAATGAAGAATTCTAAAATGTCAAAGATGATGACATTTTGGTATTTAAAGGTTAGTTTGTCTCTGCTATTTAGCGCAGGCAGCTGAAGTGAACTTTTTTTTTATTGGTACTGGGTGTCCGGGATCAGCACAGTGTCCCGACTAATCCCAGGGGAGGCATGCTGAAGTAAAATACTCAGGTTCTCTCTCCACTATGTAGCTAAACAGGCATACTGAAGCGAACTACTCAGGTTCTTTCCGAATTCATAATCAGAAAACTATAACATAACATATATCAATATAAGATCCCACTCGAACATCAAAAGTCCATAAAATGGTAATTCAGTCTGTACTTATGGGCATCAACTAATAATTTCCGTGGAAAAAAAGCCAAGAACAACTAACCAGAGACATCTTCTCTGCCACGCAGCCTCTGCAAAACATGCTTGGCCTCAAGCATCCGCCCTTTACTAACAAGCCACCGTGGAGACTCGGGCAAGAATAATATTGTCAATGCAAAATAAACAAGAGAAGGAACAGAAATAATCCCCAGCATCAACCTCCAGCTAGGGGATTTCATCAAAGACATCCCAAAAACCATGCAATACGACAAAAACATTCCCCCAGAACCAGTGAATTGGGGAAGCGTATTCAGTGATCCCCTTATTTCAGGTGGTGCTGTCTCCGATATATAAACAGGAACTAAAGTAACAGACAAACCAATTCCAAATCCATCTAGAAGCCTAGCAAATAATAGGACATAAACATTGGGAGACCACAGCATTACAAGACCACTAACAAAATAAAGGACAGATGAGATTATCAGCAGAGGACGGCGGCCTATCGAGTCTGCTAGGGCTCCAGAGCAAGTTGTAATCAAAGTGGCTCCAATAAGTGACATCGCCACAATTAACCCTTCTACAGTGGGTTCACTCTCTAATTTGAATTCCCTCTTTATGTACAAAACAGCCCCTGCAGCAAAAACAGAAAAAAGTTTCTCAAGCTTGTCATTTAATAGCTCAATCTCTTATGCTTTCCCAAAGAGAAAAAGTTGAGAATTTTGAAATGTAAAAGAAAGACAATGAGTAACCAAAAGCAGATTCAATTAGTACAGAACACAAATCCACTGAATCACGATAAACCTTTCAATCTAAAGAATCAACTTTTACTGCGAAAAAGAAATTCAAAAGGCATTTTTCGTCTTCAGAACAGGTCTCAAACAGTAAATTACCAGCGATAGTCGCATTATCCCATCCTTGCAACAAATTACCAACCGCAGCAGCAACAGCCACAAGCACGGCTCCACTCATGTTTCCTCTCAAAATTTGGTAGCAATTCTCCGTCACTTAAAAACCAGCCTGAAATAGAGAAAACCAGATCCCAGATCAAGCGATCAAATCTGTTTGCATGCTAACCCAGTTTAAACAAACCGATCTCTTTGGTGTCATGTATGGGTCAGGGAATATTGGTAATCGGTATTAGACCAATGGATCACTGAGTCACTGACACCCAATAAAACAAAGCCAAAAGAGAGAGTGTGTGAGAGAGAAACAGGCTACACATCATACCCGATTGTCAAAAATCCAATATGAGAACAAAAACAGTGGTTATATGATCACCTTCGGGAGAGTTCTAATGGCAAGCCTAAAAGACTGGGAGGGCCTGTGCAATCCCCTGGCGTCTAAAGCGCGGTCTAACAGTTGTAGATAGTAATAGGCGACGATATTTTTTTAGTGCCGAGACGAGGAAATGCAGGTAGAAAAAAAAAGGTAGCGATCCGATTCGCCGGAGAGAAAAGAAAAGAGAAAAAAAGGCCCACGGAAACAACCAAACAGGGGTTAGCCACTTAGCCTTCTACAACACAGACACCTAGCCCTTATTGCTCGCTCCCTGCCCTGCACGTCAGCTTCCCCCTCGGATTTTCAGTTGTATATGTTCCACCCTTTCCGCCTTTCACACGCTTCGATGTTTTGCTTCAACCAAAGAACACGGATTTGCTGTTATGGAGAAAATGCCAGATATCCTAATGCATTAATGGAGAAGATGCCAGATATCCTAAATGATTAATTATAAGCTAATCTTTCTTGAAATTCAAATTTCCCATTATTAAGAAAAGTGATATTACTAATAATTATTAATCATCTTTATTCTGAAAATATCTTTCCTTTAAAAAACAGTCTTCATATATTATTTTAACAGACATTATTTAATTAATATATTTTTTATTATGTTTATTATTTTATTTTAATATTTAAATATGAATGTTTAAATATAAAAAAATATTTTTATTATAAAAATAAATTTATAAATTTTAATATCATACGTTATATTATAAAATTATTTTTATTATAAAATATATTTAACAAAATTTTTATGTGAGCATTATAATAATTTTGTTAAAGTGAAGGTATACAAGAGCTGTAGATGCAAGAGAAAAAGAGCCAAAAGGACACGTCAACTCGTGTTTTTCGACCTATGCATGAGCTGGGCTACGTGTGCAGACAGCCCAGAACAACAGTACTGCTTCCCGGATACCCTAAAAAAAATATAAATACTATCGGTACAAAAACTTAAAAGTTATAAGATATATTAAATTTATAATTATTAAAAATTTATTATACATAAATTATTATTTATTTTTACATTTTATATTTATAATTTTTTTATAAAATATTAAATATTTTTTATAAAATGATAAATAGTAACTTATGATAATATTTTTTTTTTTTAAAATATTCGACTAGAGACGCAACAGGAGTATCATCAGCAGTGCGTCTGCTCAATTATTTGATGATGTGGCAGCCTCTCTGTCATTATTTCAAAATTTTCAAAGTTGGTGTCCAAACGCAGCCCACGTTTGCGATGGGCTCACGGGGTAAGTTAGCCCAAAACTTGGATGCAACTTCTCCATTTTACCCTCTTTGTAAAAATTCTTCCCGTCAATTATTATTTATTATTTTTTACTCTGCAAATAATAAAAATTATTCAATATTTTATAAAAAAATTAAAAATATAAAATATGAGAGCGAATAATAACTGATACATAATATTTTTCAATTATAATATAGCTTTTGATTTTTCACTAAGGTTGTCGTGTTGTATTTTAGTTTAGAAGATATGGTATCATTCCCTGGTTTATAAGCCAAGCTTGCCTTGAGTATCTAATTTTAACTACTTATCACAACAATTTTTCGAAATTAAGACATGTCATTATCTATGTACTATGTTTTTTTTTAGAGCATACAGCTTTGCTCTATGCATGAGTGGACCTTTGAGAAATTTCCACGTGGCTGATTAAAATTTATAACCCAAAAACTTTATTTAAATGCCCACCTACTAATACGAAGTAAAGATGCGAAAGACATCATGTTAAATGGCACTATTAGTGTGGACGATTATGGATCTTATTTTTATAGAGGTGATGTAAACAAAGGATTGCGACTTCACACCACTTCTTGCCTATTTGGATTGTGGTACGAAATATAATATTTTATAATAGTGTTTTTCATCATAGAATTTTATTATAAGGATCTATAATTAAAAAGTTATTTACTATTTGGTAAGCATGCGTTTAAAACACTTTTAAATTAGTAACAATAGTTTTTGTTATCTACACGAGCTTTTCAATAAAAGCTTCAATTAATATCCAACAGTTTTATGACTTTTTGATCAATAATTGGATCTTTAGCAATTGCGATCAAGGCATAAATCACATCACAAGTTCAAATCACGAAGGAAGCAACCTATAGACTGGATTAAAATGTCTTAGTACTATATATGAGTATGGTGTTAAGTCATTTGATATTAATAGATGAGTGAAACCGTCAAAAGGAAATAGCTACCATAAGGTCAGTGTAGATAGAGTGGGCCGCCGTAAATGTCGAATTCAAAAGCGTAGTAAAATATTATGATCATGAGAATTAAAAGGCTTAATCAAATTAATATCCAACAATTCTATAACTTTTGGATTAATGGTTGGATTTTTAACAATGTTTTTTTTGTAAATAGACTTTTAGTTTTTTTAGGTGCTTAGAACACTTTTTATAAATTTACCCAACATATAATTTTTTCTTTAAAAGAGCTTTTAGGCCGTTAAAAATATTTTTTAAACTTCCAAACTTAAACCCAAACAGGTAGGAGTGGCAACTCGTGTGTGCGGATCGTTTTCGTATCGTGTAAAGTCATAAACATTTAACTATATAGGTTAACCCGAATTTGACCCGTACATTAAATGCGTCAAAGTTTCAAACCATAACTCGACTTATTTAAATAACGCGTAGTGTCGTGTCACCCATTTTGATCTATTTAATAATTAATTAAAAATAAGTCAACACAACACGACTCATTTTAATCTATTTGATGTAAATGAGTTGAACTATCACACATAACTCATTTGGTCTAATTGACATAATTTCATATTAAAGTTAAAATTTATATTTATTAGTAGTCACCATATCTATAAAATAAAACTACCTACTTACAAAAAATACCCAATATTTTTAAAATTTTAACATGTAATAAAATCAATATTATAAATCCTACAATAATAAGAAAAAATCTATTTACAACCGGCTGGGAAAACCTCTGCGAAACCGGATGATAAAATATTTTTTTTTTACCTCTATCTTCATTATTTTCTCTCAATTTCTCTCTGTCAAATTTTTCCTACCCTCTTATTCCTCTCTATTTCTTCCTCTCGATTTCACAGTTTCACTCTTTTTTCAGGTCTCTTTTCGACGCAGCCCGAGTTTAATTATAGGAAGTTCAATACCTTGGACAAGCTCGCACCAGTTGATTTCTCCATCAGAAACTGGTCGAATTCTTGCATTACAATGATAGAAGTTCCATAAGGTTTATCTTCAAATCCAAGTACGCAAGTTCATATGTGGGATCCTACAAAATACATCTAATAATTAATTAGCTGCGTGGAGAATGCACCAACCAACCTTTCTTCTCGTTTGATCACACCTCTGAGGTGCCTCTCCTCTTTCATCTCTCCAAATCACTCAGAGTAGCTTCTTGCTAGCTTAAGCAGGTACTGCACAAATATCTTTCTCTCTCCTCCACACAAATATCTTCATGTTCTTATCTTGGTGGGTAGTGTAGCTGTAGATTATATCAAATATTTTTTTCTAAAATTTGAACTCATTATCAGAAATGACTGTAAGTATTTTCCTTTCTTTTTTTTTTTTTTTTAATAAAAGAAGAAAATGATAACTAGTAATGGCATTTTTCTTCTTAGTTGAAATGTTTCGAGTTTCACTCTAACAATGAAAAGTTAAAGATGGAAAGAATGAAATGATTTTTCCGAATTTCACTCTAACAACGATTCAAAAATAAGTTCTCTAGAAGTTTGCTAAAATTGTACGGCGGCTCTTCTCGGTGGTGAGCGAGTTGAACTAACCGACATTGGGCTACTACTTCCTGGGCTAATAATGAAGTTGCTTTCTCTCCTTGAGATAATGGAGATTGCATATGAATGGACAACGCCAACTGACTTTTTTTTTTTTTAAATGTAAAAGTTGATGGGAAAGAGATGGCAGATATACGAATAAAAAATGAGATTATGTCAGCCGGTTGCACATGATGCCGCATGGCCGGTTGTACCTAGCAGGGCTGCAATAATAAATATGATCATAGATCTAAAACTACAATCCTAACAATAAAAATATGAATAATGTTACATGCAGTCATAAACTATGCAAGTATCGTACATTTAAAAAAAAAAATGAGTAAATATAAAATTTATATGAAAAAATAAGTTTTTAACAATGAATCATATTCTTTTTCAAAATTAGTGTGCGTCGCTTACACAATTTATGATTGTATCTAGCATTATTCTAAAAATACAAGTATAATGAAAAATACCAATATTACAACTTAACAATAACAAAATTTTAAATTTTAAATAATATTTAAATAGGTTATTATGGATTGATTTTGGATTAAACGGGTTAATCTATTTATTAATTATATCTTAGTGAATTAATCTGTTTTAACCTCAATCTATTTATATCAAATCCAAGCTTAATAATTTCATATCATATTGGATTGACGAATATTGTCGCATATTCTCACCTTAGAGACAGGCTTGTTTAATTGATTCGTCGCTCTCCTCTTTATTATTTCTTTCATCTCATTTGACAACTGAATTTGACATTCAACAACATAGTTTTTTCTTTTAAATTCTTAATTTAAAAAAAAAATGGAAAAGGTCGATTTTATTTTAGAAAGTTTCGGAAAATCTGTTTAAGAAAATAACTGTCACCTTAGCAGGATTCCTCGTTGTCAACTTTTAAAATAGAAAAAAAAAAATTATAAATTTAGTTGATATGATATAATTTAATCTAAAAAACAAATCAAATTCCATCAGGCTGCACGCTATTTTCAATTTTCAAATAGAACTTATTATTAAGATATGAGTTATTCAATATAACATTCACTGTAACGGTGCACATAATACATATACTATATAGATGCATTTAGTCTATGTGTTTTTTTTTTTTTAGTTTTGCACTAAATGGCCTCTCTCTTCGTCTTTCTCTCATTCCATCGTCTCTCTTATCGTTTTTCTCTCTCATCTCGATTATCTCTCTCATCATATTTATCTCATCGCCTCTCTCATCAAATTGACTTTCTCTCTCATCTTGGGCTCTTTCTCTCATCGTCTCTCTCTCCTCGACTCCTCTGTCTCTCTCATCTCTGCTCTATCTCATCTTGAGCTCTCTCACTCATCTCGGTCTCTCTCATTGTCACTCTCTCACATCTCGGTCTCTCTCTCTCATATCCCCTCTCCTCTCATTAGCTCTCCCAATCCATAGAAATTTCGAATTTAAGAGATGAATGTTGTAGGGTGTTTTTTGTTATTTTACTTAAGCCACGTAGAGTGTGCAGTGGCTGCTCCCACTACAATGACTTTTCCTCATAATTTTTCTTAATATATCTTTCTATAACTTAAAAGAGGCTATTCCTATTACTGTTTATCAACAGTAATAATGAATAGTAATGAGCAGTAAATAGGTTTTTTTTTTTTGGTTCGTCCGTGTGAATGCTAATGTGCGACGTAATACCATAATCGTGCGTGGAGAATGAGAGAGGGAGAAAAGGAAAAGTGGAGAAAAATATTAGTTTTTGGGTTTTAAATTCTAACCTTTCATCTTTAATCTTCAGATTTAATCTAACGGTAGAAGTTTAAATATTGATTTAAACTAATATAAAATAGATAATTAAAATATAAATATTCTATCATACACTTAAAATTAACTTCAATTTATAAAATACTAATTTTTCATCATTAAATAAAATTTAAAGTTTTACTAAATATTTTTAAGAGAATAATATTATATCATATACTAAAAATTAACTTTAATTTATAAAATACTAATTTTTTATCATTAAATAAATGATGAAATTTTACTGAATATTTTTAAGAGAAAAAAATTATCTAATTAATTTGAATTTTTAATATAATTTAAATTTTATAATAAATGACGAATATAAATAAATAATAATTTTATTATTATATATTAGATTATTTTAATATTTAAAATTATACTTTATTTTTTTTTTTCAATTTGGCAAACGTGCTTGTTTACCACTGCTAGTATATATATAAATATATAAGTTCAGCCTGCCGCCGGTAGCTGGTTCCGTCCGGTGCAGCCTCTGTACAAGTCAATACCGGGCTATCGTTGTCCGAGTCAATGCGTCTCTCAAAGTCAAGTTCTCGTGATCTGTATTGGTGAGCTACTGCTTTTCCACATGAATCCTTTTATTTACTTTTTGGAAAATGCTAGTTTTCTCGATGGGGGCTCCCGCTTGGAGCTCCCGCTGGGATTTTTTTTTATTTTTTTTATTTTTTTATTAAAAAATGTTTTTTAATAGTGATGGGATTTTTTTTAAAATTTTTTTAAATATTTAAAAATATTAAAAAAATATATATAAAAAATGAAAAAAAAAAAAAATTCAAATACACAAGCGGAAGCTCCCAGCGGGAGCTCCTGCGGTGACTCTAGAAGGGTCCTTTATTTTTTAGTCAACATTCAGATTTATGTTGACGTAATCAACTTGCCTGCCCTTCACTCTCAGCTTTCAAATACCTATCTAAATATTTAAATAACAAATATTTTAATTACGAAAAAATTATATAAAAAAAATTTCATAAATTAATATAATTTTATATAATTTATCAGATTATAAATATTTTTTTATAAAATAGATCTAATAAATTAGATGAAGTCACATTAATTTATAAAATTATTTTTTTTATAATTTATTTATGGATGTATCAATAATCTATTTATATTAAAATAATATATTAAACGAATTAACGAGGATAATTTATTAAAATTATGCCAGTTCTTCGATTTAACAACGTCATCACGTTCTTTTAGAGTAAAAAACTTGATGCCTAAAAATGGGGTGATTCACCATTTTCAAGTCTCTCTCCCTCCCTCCCTCCCTCGAGTATAATTTTCAGAATTAAGGTTTTTTTAAACGAATTTTACTACTTGAGTTTTGACAATATTTAATGAGTGATAAATATTACATAAATTGTATAATCTATATTGTATCTAATTTTTTAGAGTAATGCAATATATAGTCTAGAGTATGAAAATCTCGAGTAGTTCATTTGAAAAAATATGGTATATTATTAAAAAAATATTTGTTTAATGTAGATTTTAAATTTATTCATTGTTTTTTAAAAGAGAGTGTACGAAACTTACATATTTTAAAATTATAAATATCATTTATTTCCTTATAAACAAGGCTCGTTTGAATAGTGAATTGAGATTAAATAAGATGATTTTAGATGAATTGAATAAAATATTGTTAGAATATTATTTTTTAATATTATTGTTGTTTTGATATTTAAAAAAGTTAAATAATTTATTATATTTTATATAAAAATTTAAAAAAATTATAATAATAAGACGAGATGAGATAAAACCATCCCTATATCCGAACAGTGCCGAAGAAGATCTCTCCTTTACAAATGTTACATTTGTATACGTTTCCTAACAGATAAGCACCAAAACAAAAAAATAAAAGAAAGACACCTACTTTACCAATCGGAGTGGCACGAGATAACGTAAAGGATAATTGATCCTAATGGGAACACAAATGAATGGGTTTGTGCTTGATTCTTGGCATGAATCTCGGCTATAAGAAAGCAAGGAGGATGAATAGAGTTGTCAAAATCTCTTAGCCTCTACAGTGCTTGTTATCAATTGCCTTTGGTGGCGGTGGATGTGTGGGATCAAATGTTCAAAATAAAGTAAACCCACCACGTTTAATGTTTCCCCTTGACCCCTCTCATATTAAGTCTTTTTAATATATAAAAAGTTACAGACTTTTTCGCCTTTTGTTTAGATAACAAATAATAATAAGTCAATTCAATAAGTTTTATAAGGAAAAATTTTCATTTGTAAACTTATTTGTTAGTAATGTGAGAACTTATTACATTAATTAATATAAAATAATATTTATATATTTCAATTTTGTTGTTTTCCCTAACATGATCGTTGACTCGTATCATATTATTTAAATTAGAAAATATATATTTTTTAAAATAAAATGAATAAAGATAAATTATAAAAGTTTTGTGTGGTTTGGATAGTGAGTTGAGATGAGATTAGTTTTTTTTTTTTTTTTTTTATATATGGGGAACGGGGGATTTGATCATTAATTCTCTTAGTGAGAAACTAAAGTGTTACCAATTGATTTAAACGATATTAGATGAGATGAGATGAGTTGAAATAAAAATTGAATAAAATATTGTTAAAATATTATTTTTTAATAGTATTATTGTTTTGAGATTTGAAAAAGTTAAATTGTTTATTATATTTTGTGTGGTAATTTTATAAGAGTTTTGTTACGTGCAAGAAAGTTTGCGTACCAATCTGTGTACTAATGATTTTGCATTCATATTCTAAATTTAAATTAGTACTGTTTTTAATAAAATCTATTTTCTAACCAATCATATTGAATGAGTGCGTATATTAGTGTGTAAAATCGCTTATAATTAGATTTTTTCATTTGATAAAATTGTAATTATGAGATGAGATGAATTGAAATTATTTTGATATTCAAATGAAGTATATAAAATAAATTTATAAATTGATGGTATGTTAAAATATAAAATTATTATTATTATAAAATATATATAATATTAAATAAAATTATGTGAATTTAAATGGATGAAATATGCTTAAAATAAAGCAGCTCCGACAAGCGTGTCCAAATTGTCCATGAAAATTCCAGCTCAAAAAAGGCAAAAACATGGGAAGAAACTTCAAAAGCCATAAAACAGAACAGTGGTTCAAGCACCACTCGTACACAAAAACCAAAACAGACTGTCTAAATTTAGGAGCTAGATTTATCGGTCAGAAAATTCAGCCCAAAGGTTTTGACCATACGACCTCAATGACCCATAACCTTTAGTCGCGCGTGTCATGTACCCACCAATCAGCAACAGGGAAACTCCAACTTTTGTATCCCATCCGCCGGTCAAAACGGTAAAGACAGACGAATTATAAAATGATAATTTGTTTGGATGATGAGAAATTATCCTCGAAAGAATTAAAAGAAAAATGAAAAAAGAAAATGGAAGAGAGAGAGATAGCTGGTCAGCAATAAGCTCCGATGTTTCCCAGCAGGACCATCCTAAAATAACAACAAAAAACGAAATAAATAAAAATAAAGAAGAGGAGAAGGAAGAAGGAACGAAAGAAGAAAGAAGAAAGAGGAGCTGTTAAAAATGGAAGTGTCTTCAAATCACCATCAAACATCTCCAACTATAAGCTACGTTTGCCTTTGTTTTCTCTTTTCCATCATTTTCCACCAACTGGTAAAAGCTCCATCTCTCTCTCTCTCTCTCCCTCTCTCTCTCTCTCTCTCTCTCTCCGTATTTATTATATATGTTCCCTAATGTATGTCTGCTGTTCATCTTGATCTATTCATTTCTTCTGTAGTTTGTGGTTGTGTCTCAAAATTTAATATTGGATTAGCAGACTGATCATGTATTACCGTTCGGACGAATTCCCACGGCTCTCTCTGTTTTGATAGACGATTTTTCCTGGGAAATCACAGATTTTGGTTTCTCGTTTTCTTTATGATAGTTAGATTTTGAAATTAGCTCTTTTGTTTCTTTTGATTTAGGATTAGGGACTAACAGTCTTTATTTATTTATTTATTTTGTTCAGTTAATTAAGAATTGATGAGGGATCAGTGGATGACGAAAAGGCAGTGAAGTTAGTGTGGGCGGAATTGTGGTTGTTTCATGGGCAATACATGCCGTGGATCTTTCAAAGGGAAATATTTTCAGGGCTACAGCCAGCCCGACGAACGTTCAGGTACCACTTCCAAGCGCGACACCCCTTCTGAGCGCTCCGTTTCCGACCACTCTCCTCCTAGCTTGAATTCCCAACAGCTTCTTGCCCAAGAGTTCTCCAAAGAAAATCCCATAAATCACAACCTTTTACCCGATTTTAGTCCCACCAAAAAGGAAGCCATCATGAAGCGTTGCACCGATAACCAATCTTATTATGTTTTGGGTCATAAGACCGACAACATTCGTGATCTTTACACGTTGGGTCGTAAACTAGGACAGGGACAGTTCGGGACAACTTATTTATGCACCGAGAATGCCACCGGAAACGAGTATGCGTGTAAGTCAATCTCAAAGAGGAAGTTGATTTCTAAGGAGGATGTGGACGATGTTAGGAGAGAGATTCAGATAATGCATCATTTGGCGGGTCACAAGAATATAGTGACCATCAAGGGTGCTTATGAAGATCCCTTGTATGTGCATATTGTGATGGAGCTTTGTGGCGGCGGCGAGCTGTTTGACCGGATCATCCAGAGGGGACATTACACTGAGAGGAAGGCTGCTGAATTGACAAAGATCATTGTTGGTGTTGTTGAAGCTTGTCACTCGCTTGGTGTTATGCATAGAGATCTAAAGCCTGAGAACTTTTTGTTGGTTAACAAGGATGATGATTTCTCTCTCAAAGCCATTGATTTTGGGCTCTCTGTTTTCTTCAAGCCAGGTAACTTAATAAGCGCCTGTACTTCTTTTATTTTTCCCCTCTTGTAATTTGTATTTTTCAGATGGGTTGGTGGCAAAATTATGGTGATGAAGCACCTAATTTTGTCTCTTTGTTATTGCTCTATGCATGTTTTGAAATTATATAGGTCCTATTATTAACTCCAAACGCAACGGAGCATTTGTATGTTTTAAAGTTCATAATTTTATTGTGTGCATGTCTACCTGGTAGATGTGAACTTAATGGGAGGTGCGTTTGATAAGAAATGACATGCAAGATACTTGTGAAGTTAATGATTAAAAAGCTCAAATGCATTTCTCGTGGCAAGCACAGGATGTGCTAATATTTTGAATGCGTTTTACTACTTTAGGGCAAGTTTTCACTGATGTGGTTGGAAGCCCATATTATGTCGCACCCGAGGTACTTCTCAAGCATTATGGGCCAGAAGCAGATGTATGGACAGCAGGGGTCATACTGTATATATTGCTAAGTGGTGTGCCACCATTTTGGGCAGGTACGTGTGTGTGCGCGCGCGCGCACAAATGGGTGAAAAGTTTCATTCTGTGTGCATTTACTGAAATCTTTATCTGTTGGCGATTCAGAAACGCAGCAAGGAATATTTGATGCGGTGTTGAAGGGACATATTGACTTTGAATCAGACCCATGGCCCCTAATATCTGACAGTGCAAAAGACCTAATCCGGAAAATGCTGTGTTCTCAACCTTCAGAACGTTTAACTGCTCATGAAGTTTTATGTATGTTTAAACTTTCCATCCATCATTATCTTCATGACCTTACAGAATTATTTGGACTCTCTAATGTGGATGGAATGAATCAAACTGCTTTTTAGTTGTTTGTTCTTGATGACTAATAGGCTCCATCATGATATGAAACATGTGTGTGCTGCCGAGACACTACTATTTCGATGTTTTCCAGTGTTAATGCAAACTTTTTGACTTTCTGAAGTAGGTTTTCAGGTTGATCTACTATGCAATTCATGCTTAAAAACTTATAAATGCTACGTTGTCTTTGCCTCTTTGATGAATGCACGTTGAGTAAACTATATAGATTAACATCCATATGTGATTTATTGTTTTATTTACATCTTACAATTTATAAATAGGTCTAGCTGTCAAGTGACTAATATCTTTATTTGCTAAATGAGAATAAAAGGAAAATCTGCTAAAGTAGGAATTTTCCATATTTGTTAGTGTAGTTTCCTAATTATTGCATTATTTGTCATTTGAACTAGTTTTAAGATAATCTCTATCTGATCTTTCTGAATAATTTGTTTAGGCCATCCATGGATATGTGAAAATGGAGTTGCTCCTGATAGAGCGCTGGATCCAGCTGTGCTGTCTCGTCTCAAGCAGTTCTCTGCAATGAACAAGTTAAAGAAGATGGCTTTACGGGTATGTATAGGTGAAAGAGAAAGAGAGAGAGAGAGAGAGAGAGAGAGAGAGAGAGAGAGAGAGAGTGTGTTATGAGCTTGAATAAACTTCTAGATGCAACATTGCACTCTACATCATACTGACTGTTTATTTCAGCATGATAAACAGTAAAAAAAATATACTGACTGTTTATTTAAAAAGCATACCAATATTCGATGTTGACTTTTGGCACGCCTCTATTAAATACTGAATCTACTTTTTGAGATATTGACTGAACTTCTATACCTCTATTTTGTGATCAGGTTATAGCTGAAAGCCTTTCTGAGGAGGAGATTGCTGGTTTGAGAGAAATGTTTCAGGCAATGGATACCGATAACAGTGGTTCGATAACATTTGATGAACTGAAAGCTGGTTTGCGAAGATATGGCTCTACCTTGAAAGATATAGAAATACGTGATCTTATGGATGCAGTAAGATGTTTGTTCTGCCACTAATATTTTTCTTATCACCTAATTCTTTTTCTTCATTCTCTTTGTTGTCTTCTTCATATCATTCCATTGGCACAGCAAATGTGATAGACATTTAGGAGTGTATAAAGAAATAACAGCAACGCACAATGCCCAGTTTCATATTTGTCCAGAACATTATGTGTAAATCATATGGCTTACTCCTCAGAAGTGTCATATGCTTTACAAACGACATTATTTTGTTAGAACGTGATAAACACTACCTGACTTCTTCTGCTACACGCCCAAGTGCCATCTATAACAAAGAATTAATGTGGATCCCAATATCCTGAATCGAGCAACTAGTAGAACAACGGTTCTTTTTTTGCATGTGTTGTAATGAAGAAGTGGTGGTAGTGTTTGAAATATTTAGCTCACTCAGTGCCTTGTGTTAATTTGTAATTTTCATACTTAGAAAGCAATTAAGTTTGCATCCTTTGAAAGCATGTTGGACGTCGAGAAGTTATCATGTCTCTTCGTTTTTGATATAGGACCCCCTCAATTACTTCTTTTGATCTATATTAATTGAAGTTTAATATGGGGGGTGACATTGCCCTATTGGATTATTGGGGTTAAAATATTATTTCATGGGTTCAATATTTCCTTTTACCTCAGCTATTTTAGCTCTGTGCAGGCTGATGTGGACAACAGTGGGACTATTGACTATGGGGAATTTATAGCGGCAACAGTTCATCTTAACAAACTAGAACGTGAGGAACATCTTATTGCTGCATTTCAGTACTTTGACAAGGATGGAAGCGGTTACATTACAGTTGATGAGCTCCAGCATGCTTGCGCAGAACATAACATGACTGATGTATTTCTTGAAGATATAATCAGGGAGGTCGATCAAGATAATGTAAGTCATCTACGTTTGTTCGCGTGGTCAGAGAACTTGAAGTCGGTTTTGAGACTTGAAATATAAGTTTTAAATGCCTTATAATTGCATTTAATCAATTGGTATTTCTCTCTAAGCATTGTGCATTAAATAATGGGACTGTATGGGTTAGCTTCCATCTGGATTCTCCTTTCATAATTTTATATATCAAGAACTTACGATGGTCAGGTTTATAAGCCTGCTGTCTACAGCACATATTACATAACTAAATTGAGATGAAAATCTGGCAAAAATTGTGGAGGTTTGGCAAGCAGATTCCCCTATTACTGTTATTTTTTAAAAAAAAGTTAGATGAGGCTTTCCTCCCTTATCTTCTATCCTATTTGCTTGCTCTGTTTTTTGTTTTTCCCTATATCTTTGTTGAGCAATCTCTGATGTGCTACTGTATATATATTGTTTTAGGATGGAAGAATCGATTATGGTGAATTTGTTGCTATGATGCAAAAGGGAAATGCTGGAATTGGAAGACGAACTATGAAAAACAGTCTGAATTTGAGCATGAGAGATGGACCTGGTGCTCTATAGCTCCCAGCAAGTTTATCATATCAGGTATGTTCAACTTTGTGACTGAGTTGTTTCCCTTTTCCTGTTCTTTGAGTCTCGTTTTACTCGGTGGACAATTAAGAACCGGACTCATCTTACTACTATTCACAAATTTCAACTCACAAATCTCACTACTATTCACAAACCATCTCAACTCATCTCCATAGGATATTTTATTCCAGTGGACAATCAAAATTTATGTTTAAGCTGAAATGACAAATGAGAACTGTTCTAATCAGTGAATTCTGCAACAAGTGTTGAAGGCTCAAACTAGCTTCACAATTGGATGATAAAATGATTTGGGCTAGTTTCAAGTGTTGGATTATTTAGTGAACAAGGAATCAAGAAACATGAGATAAACTGGACTAATCTGTGTACCTTGCAATTCTTTTACCCAAAATTAGGTTAATCAGGTATTTATAAGGGGACTCTATTTTAACCTGTTTAACTATGAAGGTTCTCACTGCTCCATTTAAATTTCAAATTTGTAGTCCTGAATTATGACATGGCACATTGGCAGGTTGTACAGCAAGACAGAAGAAAATTAGTGATGAAGCTTTTGAGAAACAATTTTGATTCCTCCCCGCTCCCGAAACCGCATCATCGTCTCACAGAAGATTTTGGTCTTGGAGGTTGTATGCTGGGAAATTCTATTTGATTGATGCTGTATGACTGAAAGAATTATGTATAAGCGCTGTAGACTTAAAAAAAGAGTGTGGATTGTTTCATCTTTTCAAATTGCCGAATTATTTGGTGCTCTTTTCACTTGGGGGTTTCTGTTTATATTTGAAAGAAAAGGGATATGATTTACGGATAATGTCTCTTTACTTCAGGCTTTGCTTTGATTATGAGCATGTCAAATCATTATTGCCTTTCCGATCGATAATAATAGGTTTCTAAGGTGAATATGAAAATAGAGAATTGCTACAACAACAAAGAGATCTCATAAACTGATGTAGTTTTTATATGATACGTTAGATTTAATTTACAATAAAAATAGTTTTAAAATCTAACATATCACATCAAGTCACGTTAGTTTGTTAGTTTATTTTTGTAAAATCTCTTTGTTGACTAAAGCATTTCTCATGAAAATATAGGCTAACATACTTTGCCGTCGAGCATGTAAATCCCAGTTCCATGGATAAGGAAAATAAAAAAATGCATTTTGAACTTCCAAACGTACAGTGTTCTACACTTTATACCTCAAACTATCAAAATTGACGTGCTACACCCTCAAACTGCCAAGTCACTTATTATTATTATTATTATTTCTGAAAGTTCATAATTAAATTGGTTGCAAACTATTCGTTTTTCATAATTTTTTAGAGTATAATGTTTCAGGTTTGATAGTTTGGAGTGCAAGATGCAAATGTTGTTTTTGTAGAATGAGAATGCCAGTTTTCCCCATGAAGTACTAGTCATTGCAAGAATGCTTCTAGGTAGGAGATCAATGAAGTTTAGGGCAGGAGACGCATGTTGTTGTGCCGTCATAAAGGGACACTGACAATTGCACCATCCTTCTCCTGGGAAATTTAGCTACAAAAGAAATTTATTATACATCAGCCACTATTCACTTTCACACCCTACACTTATAGTTTTTTCATAGGGTGTGAAATATTTTTTATAGAATATGAAAGTATTTTTCATAGAGTGTGGAGTGGTGAAGAAGAATTTTTCAAAATCGAAAAGTTCGACTCAAGATGATGGAACAAAAGTTAGAATTTATATGAATGTATGCAGGATGGACTGTGTTTAGTTGTTTGTGCATTAATTTCCTTTTCCTGTCAAAATACAAAACGCAAAAGAGTGGCCCCGTAAAGGCAAATATATAGCAAATGAACATGGGGAGCATTGCGCTTTGTTTTGTGCTATCTAGTGTAAGAGCTATGAAGGTATGAACTATGAAGTTGAGGTTCATTCTTGAAGACATTTAATTACTGCCAGCATGCCGCTCTAACACAGGTGGGCCGATGCGTTATACGCAGACAAAGAAGTGTATTGTCATTCTTAATTGTTAGTCATAAAGGCAATAAGATACACACTCTCATTACAATTTGCCCTCCCTCTTTCTGGTTGAATTTGATGTACTAGTCAAAGTACAGTGTAACTTTCTTGGTGAAAGCCGTTCTGACTCGCTATCTATTGCTATGCATCCTCTGCAGCTCTGGTTTCACATGATATCGACACTTCCTGCAAAAGAAACAACAGCTGACGTCAAATCAAAATTGGTCCACCACAAGCGTTTTAGCTTGATAATCTGATGAACATTCAAGTTTGCAAGCAGAAATTAGGATGCAGATGAAACTGAATGATTATACAGGCAAGAAAATGGGAAGTTTGAGCCAAACTATGATAAGGACAGTCATGGACTTTGCTTTTATTTTCCTGCTTCTAAACTAAGGTAAAAGTCAACACAGATTGTTTTCCCCACATGCTCTCAGTAGGCCTAATAATCTGGGCAAGATTCTACAAAACTTGATACCACTAACTGAAACAAACGTGCGGCCTCCCTTGCATTTAAAATTCAACTCAACTCATCTCATAATTACAACTTTTTTAAATTTTCATACAAAATATAATAAATAATTCAACTTTTTCAAATCTTAAAATAATTTTTTCAAATTCTTACACAAAATATAATAAATAATTCAATTTTTATTCTACTATTCACAAACCATCTCAATCTATCTCAACTTATCTCAGAATGCAAACCACTTATATAAAACTTGCCTTCAACTTTGCAGCAGAGAAGATGCACCTAGATGTGATTGCACGTCCATGATCAAAGAGCCATCCCACTTCACTACAAGTCTCATCATCTTCGCTTTCTTTAAGTGAGCACCACAGTTGCTTGGGAAGCAATATAAGGTCAGATTCAACCCTCACTGACTTCCGTACACTGTCACCTACAACTTCTCGAAGAAAGTCCTGCAATTATCAAGACGAAGTAAGAAGCCTAAGAACACCTTTTTTTTGGCTAGGCAATTTGAGGGGCTCTCCCCCCCCTATTATACATCAATTTTATGTTGACTGTTGAGTGGTTGAAGCAACATTATCTGAATGATTCTTCCAATGACTACCTTTGATTTCTTGGATCTATTTACCACATTACCGATTTTATAGCAGTTGAAGCTTCATTGTAGTAGTGAAATCACTAGCCAGCCATGTTCTGTACCTGGTAGTTCCCTAACCAGTCCACAGTTGTGACTACTTTATTGCCTTCAACAACATATACTTGTTCCATTCATTGCTAACTTGGATAATTATTACGTTGAATTTCACTTCAAAAAACAACACTAAAGTATTTGGGTCTTCAGTTCACAACTTTCATCACGAACATCATGAAGAATGAAATATAGCCCAAAAACCACAAACAAAAGGAGATAGATATTCCATGACTTACGGTCTGAAAAACATCGAAACTGGCAACAGCATGAGGTCCCTGCCAAACACCAGCAACTTCTGACGCTTCCATGGTCTCAGTAGCAGCAAATCCAGAATCCCGGATAGCACAACCACCCAACTGTTCCCCATTTCTGAAAGGCCCGTACCACTGCTCACGAAAAACTTTAACATTCTGTAACCCCATCTTCGTTCTATCTACACGGACAACCTGAATTATCCTCACACGGGACTCCCGATCTTGAGGATTAACCAAACAGTACTCCAACTCCAACAATTTAGACGTGCCCATATCCTCAATCGGCCATACAGCTACGTAGCTTCCACTGGCATGATATGCGAAGGCAGAGACTTTGTTGTCATCTTCTACCCCACCGATAATTCTCTCATCTATGCTATACCGCGTGGCAGCATCGGCTTCGCATCCAACTGTGGGAAGTAACTTGATTGACTTGTAAACAAGAAGGCGCTCCTCTGGCTCAGCAAGGGTTGGACACTGAGTTTGCCAATCAAACACCTTCACCTCCCACTCCCTGTAAGCTTCTGGTACAACAGACTCGGGAAGTTCACTCGGTTTCCCTTCCGCTGAGAAGTCCGCTCCATAACCATCCCATTCACCCGACACATTCCTCGAAAACTCCGACCACGCTTCGACAAATCAAAAAACACGAAATCACTCGATGAGGAGTTATAATATATCATGCGGGAAACTCTAAAGCACATGAAAGAATGAATATTTTTCAACAATTTTTTGTAATTCCTTTTCAGCAACGGTGTGGAAAAGAAAAAAAATATTGAACTTACTAGTGGTGGTGGAGACGGGATTGAGGTCTCGAAGCTGAACATCTGAGAGGGTGGCCTTCGTGATAGAGGAAGATGCAGTAGTGGTGGAGATAGGAATCCGACGGATACGTTGTTGGAAGGAGGAAGAGTGTGTGTGTAAATGGGAATGAAGATTTGAAAGAAGCTTTGAAGAAGGGAAACCCAAGGCTCTATTTTGTGATATTACGACGGTATTCGCAGCTAATGCCATTTTTTTCAGGCTGTTATCCTCTCGGAGCCTCCACCAACCAAACCAGCGATGACAGAGGATCGATGAGAGGGAAGCGAGAGAGGGGTCTGCGGAGTGGGGATGACGAAATAGACGAAAGAATATTCCCAAGTAAAATACTAAAATGATAGAGCCCCTGCAAATATTCATATATTTTAGGCCGACAACTAATCTTTCAATATTATTCTACATATAATCTCTGCCGCCGTGTTGTTTAGTACGAGATAAATTATATTTGTAGTCTTTAAGTGGAGATTGTATGTGCATGTACATTATTAAATGAGAG
Organism: Juglans regia; assembly: GCF_001411555.2. NCBI lineage: Eukaryota > Viridiplantae > Streptophyta > Magnoliopsida > Fagales > Juglandaceae > Juglans > Juglans regia. The sequence continues at coordinate 7,504,048 of NC_049913.1, forward strand.
AAAATATTATTTTAGGAGGGATAATTTTGTAATTTTAAAAAATTTTAAAGTTAAAATAGCCTAGGCCTGCACATGCAGTCCCCAAGTGGGGACTGTACTCTTAGTATAAATTTTACTTTTTTTTTTTTACATTTTATTTTAAATATTTTTAAAAAATAACAAAATACCAATACATTAATAATTATTTTCTTAATTATTAAAAAAATTAAAATATATATAAATATATAAACAATCAAAATAAAAAGACATACTAATATTATTCTCATTTTAAATTGTATAATTTTCGTACATATTTTTTTTTTAAAAAAAATAGAGTTTTTTTAAGTGAGTTTTGTTTTTTTTTTTTGAAAAAAAATAAATGTTCGATGTTTTGTATAAATAATTTTATAGTCATTTTCTTAAAATTAAATAATTTTAAACTGAAATCATGTTATATTAGAAAATTTTGAATATATCATACGTTGGGACCATGCATGTTAAATCGATTTTGATTAATGATTCATGAATCAACAAAAAAATTTGTATGAAAGTGGCTAAATATCTAAAAAAAAAATTCCATCCTTAACATGATTTTCCTAGACTTATCAATCCACATGATATAAGATTTTACTTTAAGAAAAGATAATTGAGAGTTGTTTGTCGTTAATTGAAGTGATAGCATCGTTGTTTATTATTCTGCATTCCATTATTGAGCGGTGAGAGTATTAATGTGGCTGAGACCAATGATATCATAAATCAAACGTGAATGGTTTTCAACCAAACATACTATATATTTATTAATTGGTCCATTATGATCCTACCACATGCTAAGCATGTGGCCTCAAAATGGCCTTGTATTGTCACAGTATTCCAACCAATTATTATTTTTTTGTATCTATTCAAACAAAATGAGAAATTATATATAGTTGTAGTCGTGAATGCGTAAGTGCCATGCAGTATTTTTAAAAAATAAACAAATACAGAATCTATATAAAAAAAATTAATTTTTAGATAGTAGACCTTACTTTTTTTTAAAATGATTGCACATGACTTGAATATTTCACGACTATATGTAACATTATTCAGACAAAATTAATTTAAAAGATACCGTATATCTATGAACAAAATTTTGATTAATTTCTGTAATATGTTTACAAAAGTACTTCAAAATCAAGATATATACCACTCTACCTCCATCTTAATATATAGTCTAATATTAATTAGCAATAAAATGTAACATATTTCAAAGTTGAAGTTACATGAATTTCCATAATATGATGGTCATATTATGAAATAATATTGATGATAAAATGTGTTTTTTTTTTAAAATTATTCTGCCCTCTAACGTGCCACTTATACCCCCACCAATTTATTTACCAATTTAATTTAATTTTTTTTTATAGAAATGTGTTTAATTAATAATACTTTTAACTTTTATAATAAGCCATGTATTAGAGACCAAACTTGTACATAACATAAATTCTTTTTAACTTTTGTCGGTGACAAAAAGGGGGACGAGTACTTTCTGAGGCCTTTCCCCTTAGCATTCACATCCGGTGTTTCAAAGCACTACTTTTCTTATAATTTGGGATTTCTTTTTCGATTTTGATTAAAATATTTCTTACATTCGAATTCTTATTTTTAAAAAAAATTTAGATGATAAACAGTATAGAGAATTACTATTTATTTTCTAAATTAAATTTTTATCAATATTTTATTCTAATACATTAAATAAAATTTTTTATTTCTAATCATCTATACTCTCTCATAATTATATTTATTATAATTTTAAATAATAATTTTAAAAATAATCTAATTAATTACGAAAATATTTAAAAATTAATTTTAAAAATATTATCATATCCACAAAAAAATTTAAATTTTTGTTTAAAATATTCACTAGAGTAATAATTTAAAATATAAAATGAGATAAGATAAAATTAAAGTTAAAAAATTAAATAAAATATTATTAAAATATATTTTTTAACTGAATTATAAAAAATTTTTAGAGAATGTTATTGGAAAAAGAACAGTTGACGACTGAACAACCGGGGTTGCGCACCGACACTTTCTCTGATATCGAGGTGACGATGCCGCGGCTACGTACGTACCCCATTTTTCTGCAATCTATGTAGGAGGAATATGTGGCCCATCCTTCCCTGTCCTCTGTCTGTGGATCCGAGTTGTCGGACAAAAAGTACCTGCCCCGAGTCTCGAACACATGCACACATACATGGGAATTAACTTTGACAATTTACCTCAAAAACAATATAATGTAATGTCGAGCGTCGTGTTAGTGTATATAAAGTTTATCATCGTTTGAGAAAACGATGACAGATGGTCGATCGAGTAGAACGTCGTGTCAGATCTTGCTGGCAAATGATTGGCATGCACCTATGTACAGCACTATTGCAGCACATGCCATGCACCGACGGTGCAGTGCCAGTAATATTAATTGAAAACGCGGTCGAGCTGTGATTAATTTGCTTGATACGAAAGCTATGAAGAAGAAAGGAAAAAAACAAAACTTGAGTCTCAAGACTCGAGACAACGTCTTAGATCCACGGGGCCGATCGGGAAATGATTTCGTTCACAAAAATCATGGGGTCGGCCTGAATCCTGATCCTTAAGTTACGTGAATTAATTGAGAAGTGCTAGCTGCTTTGTTCATCAATCAAGGTATGGAAACAAAGACTGAATACAGTGAACGTACAGTGTTTGGAAGAGACAGAGACAACAGCTAGCAGCTGACTGGTTAATAAAATCATGTATTACATTACACAATGAAGGAATGAATATTATTGTACAAGGTAACCTTCAAAATTTATAAATATATAATTGCAGTTTAACATGATGATCTTTACACCGCTCTGATGAGGCCAGGTAAACGATCGAGCAACCCCTGCATGCAATTTCCCTTTTGTCGATGTAAATCCATGGCTCGACATTTATGGAGAAGAACGAGGTTGTTGATGAGGCTATGAACACGTACACGTACGATATACAGATCAGTAAATGGACCAAAGAACGTCGGATTTAGCAACAAAGAGCTAGAGACACTCATGAACTTCCTTTTCCAAGCAATATTTCCACGTAATAGAATAATATTCCGTCTAATTACAGACCAGTAATGAACATTAACAAGGAATATAAAATAGTACAGAAAAGAATAGAAGAAAAAAGACATACAAAATTCCATCAAATTAAGGTTTTAGCGACTTTGAATACACCCCCCATATCGTGCTGAGACATCCGGACTTTTTCTCAACCTTGGGTTCTCGAAATTCCATCGTCGAAATTCTGGGAGTAGTTGTATGAATCGTACCTGTAGGTTTGAGGAAGTCCTACATGGTCAGAACCAACGAGCTTTCTGATCTCAGACCTGACCTTGTAGAAAACATGCCTCCAGCTACCTTTGTCATGAGAACCAAGCATCTTGGCTTCTTCCTCGTTCAGTTCCAGATCCTTGGCGAAAATGGGCTTCCTTGAGAGAATCCAAGACCAACCCCAGTCCCACCATTCCCTTATGGAACTACCAGCATATTCTCCCATGGAGGACACGGACTTCGATCTGCGGAATGCCCATGAAGTTGCAGGGGATGTAATGGGTTGAATCTTGAGGGAGAGAGAGGACAGCCTTCTGCGCAGGCCTTGTTCTTGCGAGTCCGCTTGCGAAACTGGGAGTGCTTGCTTTGTGGGCATATTGGGTATAAAGCTTCGGTTCTGAAAGTTTTGGATCACGGATCTCATGATATTGTATTGATCTCGCAGCGCGAGGAGGAGGAGGAGGAGGAGGAGGAGTAAGAGAATGAAACGTTGGTGTTAGTGGTGGTAGGGGTGTCAGTGCTTAGAATTAGAAGAGTAGAGAAAGGAAGAAAGGAAAAGGAAAAGAGGTGAAATGTAGCGTTCACAGCACCATCACAGGCTGTTTTTATTCGTTTTTTTTTTGGAGGTCGGACGCCTGCTGTGATGGTGCGGTCCCATGACATGACTCTTAAAACTTGTATTTTTAAAGCCATTTTCTCCTTTTTTTGGGGTTGGCGATAGTTTCATATGGTGGTCAATCCTTGTACATTTGTTTTTTCTAAGGCATAATTACAATTCATGTTTCTCATTTTGAATTACATGTAACGTTAAATACAATTTTAAGATGCTTAAGTCTAGTTAATTATTTTAAAAATAAGTGAAGTTTATTATTAAAAAATAAATTTTTTGATGTGAATTTCAGATTTATTTATTTTTTTAAAAATAAATAAGTTGAGCTTGCACATCTTAAAATTACAAATATCATTTTTTAATTTTTTTTATCACAAGATTATAAAATATATTATATATTTTTACAAAAATAAGTACATAAAAAATCAAAGAGGTTATTGGAGTTCTATGTTGATGAAAATACAGCAACAACAAAGTAACGCGTCTAGAAATATTTTCTGTCTCCCAGTAATAATTGTGAGGATTGGTAACATCATTAACCCTCACATGTAATGGGGGCACAGATATTGGAATCCATGATATGCTTATGTCCGAGAAACCACGAGAAATGAGATGTATTTTCTCGTATGCATGTTACTTGCCAGCGTGTGCGTGCGGGGGACCACCTCAAGCTGTCGGTTGTAAAGTCAAGAGCTAATGGGCCAGTGGCTTTGCGGTCTTTGTCATGTTTACTCGCCGTCACTGTAACAAGAGAACCGGGGAGGTAGGGCGAAGAACAGCCGAGGTAAAATTTTTAGCACGAGTCAAAAATCTTGGTCCGTTTGGATCTAGCCCAAATATATTAATGGGCCTAGAAAAATGGCCCATATTAAGATTAGTAGGGCGGTCCAATGCGCACGTACACGCCGGCCCAGCCACATTTCTATGATGTTTTGCCTCTTCGGGGCCTGATACGGGAGCGAGAGAGTGAGTGATCGACATTCTGTGTTGAGTGGTATCAGAGTCAGATCTGTGTAAGAAACGAAGAGAGAAGGGCAAAAATAAAGTCTACAGATACACGAAAATCATGGAGTACAGAAAACTCAAAGATCAGGTTCTTCTCTTTTTTTTTCCCCTCAGCTTTCCAACTCTCATGTCCCTGATTTCTTTTACGAAATAATGAACAATTCTTTAAGTTAGCGACTAATTCTCAATCCCTTTCTTCATTTGTCACAGCTTAGTTTGTTTTACTTTTATGGCACGCATTATTTCAACTCTAATCTCTCTCTGACACTGATAATGCAATTGTCCTTTTTAGGAAGACGATGAAGAACCGGCTGTTGGAGGAGACGCCATAGAGAGCTTACGCGGGAAAGCTCATTCACTGACTAATGTGGCCGCGTTGGGAGGAGGAACTGCCATTGAACGCTCCAAGTGGAAGCGGAAGTATATATGAGCCTTTTCGTTTTATCTCATTCTAGTACAGAGAAGTGTGTTTTTTAGTAATTCAGACGCCCATTGTTTTCTTGTTTGTTTATAGGTCCATTGTTACATTCGCATTGACTGTCCTCACGAGTTCGCAAGCTATACTTATTGTATGGTCTAAGAGAGCTGGCAAGTATGAATATAGTGTTACCACTGCAAATTTTATGGTAAGCATATGAAAACCCTTCCTTTTACTGATAGAAAAAGACATGATGGGCTTTCTCTCAAAATAAATGAATTCTGAAGCATCAGCTTTTAGGAATATCTCAACTTTTATCCGTTGGATTCAGGTAGGTCTTAGGTTCAAATTTTACCAACCAAATAAATAGATAGAATGTATCTTTCTATGTAACGAGTATTTATTCCTCGTGATTGAATTAGGTGGAGACTTTAAAATGTGCATTATCAGTTGCAGCATTATCCAGTATCTGGAGAAATGAAGGTGTTACTGAAGATAACAGGTTTTTTTTGCTTGTTTGTTTACTTATTTGTATTTTTTTTCTTTCTAATAATCAGAAAAACGCTTTTTTTTTTTTATAAGTAATAAGTTATTTCATTGATAAAAAGGTAGGCATAGCCCAGGTACACTAGAAGTATACATGTCAATACACCTATTTAATCAGAAAAACTCTATGGAGGTGCATGCAGTCGCTCCAAAGAAACTTGTAATTGTAATGTCTTTCATCAAGTTGGAATTATCACCATAGTAGGCGACCTCTTTATTTATTTGTGAATTGGCAATGAACTAAATGTGTACTGCCTTGCTCTTATCTGTTCCTGCCATTTAACTAGGTTGAGTACAACATTGAATGAAGTTATTGTATACCCCATTCCTGCAGCGCTTTACCTAGTCAAAAATCTGCTTCAGGTTAGTTGTGGTAGGCCAGATTTCCTTTTATGTTATACCGTTCATCTTCTTGCTTCCCAAAACAAGATTAGGTTAAGTCTTCACTTTTATTGTGCAGTATTACATCTTCGCATATGTTGATGCCCCAGGCTATCAGATTCTGAAGAACCTGAATATTATCAGTACTGGTGTTCTTTACAGGATTATACTTAAGAAGAAGTAAGTCGTTGCCTTCATTTACATTATATCTTTCACTTCATCATAAAAAATATTAGTAAAGCCCCCGCAAAAGATTCAGTGAAGAAGGAATAGTCATAACAATTCATGTTGACATAAATAGACAGTAGGGGGAAGAATAAAGTTAGTATTGTTTTCTTTTTCTTGTCAATCTTTCGAATCCAAGTCCAAAATGGGAATTTAAAAGTATCCATGATTATAAGCATATGCACTTATTCAACTGTTCTTGGCCTGTGCCACTAAGGATGTCAAGTGAAACATGAAATCAACCCTCATCTCCAATTTGGTTAAGGAAAAAAATCTAATTTAAAATAAGTTAGAAGTAGTAGCCAAACCAAATAGCACTTTGCAAAATCCTTAATACATTGTATTTCAACTATTTTTCTTTCAGGTTAAGCGAGATTCAATGGGCAGCTTTCATTCTACTATGTGCTGGATGCACCACAGCTCAGTTAAACTCAAAGTAAGATCAGCAAAGCATCTTGTGCTTGGATTATGTCAGAGTTAGTTAATAGTCATTTCTCATGTTGACCCTAAAGGTACATGCATGGTCCATGCTGATGGGCACTTGTCTTGCATGTCTATGACATAGGATACATGTAATTGAACATATTCACTAAATGTTTTATCACTTTATATGAGGAGAAGAATTGTGTTTGTATATAGCCAAGTATTTGAGAAGTAGGGATTAGTGGACGATGTATCCAATTTCTTATTCGTAGAGTCTTTACTTGAAACTCTGCTCTTGTGTACTTTCATCTTATTGGTTGTGCCTAAGAAATGGCATCATTTTTTCAGCTCTGATCATGTTCTTCAAACTCCTTTTCAAGGTTGGATGATGGCCATTGTGAGTTGCCAACTCTTGATACTCTTAATAAAGCAACAGGCCAAATAGTATCAAACTAGCATAAAATACTCGTTACCATAATGGTGGGTAATTTATTCGCAGGTCATGGCACTCTTAAGTGGTTTTGCGGGAGTGTATACCGAGGTGAGTTTTTAAGCACACAGTTTGGACTTTAGTTCTTTTGAACCAAAATTCATGTGCATTGTTGCATTTGAGTCCTAATCCAACATAACTTTAACAATATTTGAGTTGAATTTGCTAACTCACTGGGATTTCTAACCCACACTGATTGAGGAGGATGTGTAGAGTTCGATTGAGTTAAAAAAAATTGAAATCTTTCATTTGATTCATCTACAAAACCATTCTGTTTGGTAACTTGCTTGTTATTTTGGCAGGCTATAATAAAAAAGCGTCCTTCGAGAAATATAAATGTGCAGAACTTCTGGTTGTATGTCTTTGGGATGGTCTTCAATGCCATTGCTATCCTGGTCCAAGATTTTGATGCGGTGATGAACAAGTAATTTTAGTTTTCATCTCTGTTTCTGATTCTCTTATTAAAAAGATTCTCAAGTATTTACTGATAAAAAAAAAAAAGATTCTCAAGTTCCTTACAAATAAATTTTGAAAGTTTTCATGTAGAAGTTATTGTTCCTTTTCAGGGGATTCTTCCATGGATACACAATTATTACAGTTCTCATGATTCTTAACCATGCACTCAGGTATCTTACATCCTTTTCTTGGCTTTGTCAAGTTTATCAGTAGCCTGTTTGCTTGCTTTAATTTTTTTTTTCAGAGTTAATTTCTTGCTTCAAGGCATAGAGAAGCCATTGTGATTTAGTTAAGTTTTCAATAATTATTATAAGAGATTATCATTTTGGTATAAAATATGTGACAATACATCGTGGTAATGCGTAAGTTGTGAGTCCATGGTTATGCTGTCACGACTCAAATTATATCACATGCTATATACCTGTAAATATAAAGTTTTTATCAACTGTCGAAAGGAGTTTTATTCAGCCATCTTGAAGACCCAATTGCTTCTAGATTGATTGAAAAGCTACTTTTTGCTTCTGGTTTCTCCCTATGTGGTTCCTTGCAGAGGGCTCCTTATTTGTACATAACTCTTTTCTAAACTTAGTGACTTGCTTCTATATTGTGGTGAAGGTTTCATCCTTTAACACGACTGATCTCTGTGAGAGAGTGGGTGTGTGTGCATGTGTCTGGGCCTGATACACACCCAATCTCAACAACTGCAATATTTTCTACAATACTAACGAATTGTAAAATATCAACTTTTGCCTCTGTTACCTTTCCTACTTCTTATACAATCCACTGAGGTAATTGTCTTTTGTGCTACAGTGGCATTGCTGTATCTATGGTAATGAAGTATGCTGATAATATTGTGAAGGTAAGGCATGGAAATATCACTTTGAATATTGTGAGGTTTTAACTAAAGTGGATTTACATGTGGAATCATTTTTTGTAATATCATCGTGACATTTCTCTTGCATCTGCAATCCTTCATTGATAGTGGAATTTGTGAACTGTCCTCATCAAAATTTACCAACATTCTATTTCCGTCACCTTACAGAAATTGCAACAAAGAGCATCAAAGTCTTTGTGAGAAAGTAGAATCTTATATGGCTGAACATTAACTACTCTGTAGGGGAAATGTCTTCGTATTCTTTTAGAACTCATTTCTGATTTATTTTGGGATTTTTTATGACCAAGGATTTTGGTTCAAGTGGTTGGCTTCATTGATCTTAGCGATAGAACTATAAATTTGAATTTAACAGACAGTTCTTGCTAGACCTACTTCAAAAAAGAAAAAAAGAAAAAGGAGTTCTTGCTAGACCTGTTGATTGGTCTTTGTTTTCAACCCAAGTGAAATTTTGTTGATAATTTTAGTTATTTTACCCAGAGAAGTATACGTTTCTCTCCCAACCTAACATTTTTTCACCTTGTGATTCAAGTTCCAATTGTTATAATTTTTACCTTCCTCGTGCTGTGCAGGTCTATTCTACCTCAGTGGCAATGCTTCTCACAGCCGTTGTTTCGGTCTTTTTGTTTGGATTTAATCTTTCACTTGCCTTCTTCCTTGGCTCAACGTAAGTTACTTTTAGTTACTAAATTTATCTGCCTCATGTTGGGAATGAACGTACCGTAATTTACTTGGTTTTAAACATTAATAACCACTGAGATCTTGGCTTGGTTATGCTTGTTTAACTGTTTTTTTTTTTTTTTGGCCCCTCCAGTGTCGTATCTGTTTCAGTATATCTACATTCTGCCGGGAAGCTGCGATAGCATCCTAACCACCTCTGCCCAAATTTGGTTTCAGTGTAAAGGCTCACTTCCTATGATAACTTCCTCTAATGTTTATTTTTGAAGCATAGCATCCTGTGCTTTCAGTGTAAAGGCTCACGTCCTTTAATGGAATTGACGATACCTATACCTTTCAGTTACAACCAATTCAATATCATAATGACAAATTTACATTATGCATTTCGATCACGGCCTTATTCTATGTTGGTACAATGATGCCACTAGTTCCATCTATTGAAAAAAAAAAAAAACCTTTTTAATAAATTGCTCAATAAAGAATGCTGAGGCGGCCGTTTGAATTCAAAAAGTATTTTATCTCATCATTATAATTTTTTTAAATTTACACACAAAATATAATAAATAATTAACTTTTTCAAATTTGAATTCAACATTTTCAAATTTCGAAATAATAATAATATTAAAAAATAATATTCTAATAATAACTTTTTTTAGCTTTAATCTTTTATCTAAAATTATCTCATCTCATTTTAAAATCGAAATCAACTCTAATCAACTCGATATCATTAAAATCCAAAACGTAATTATTGATAATAATTCCTCAATTATGGAGAGCATGAGATGGGTTGAGATGGTTTGTGAATAGTTGAATTATTTATTATATTTTGTGTGAAAATTTAAAAAAATTGTTTTGAGATTTGAAAAAGTTAAATTGTTTATTATATTTTGTGTGAAAATTTGAGAAGATTATAATAATAAAATGAGATGAATTATGGAGAGTTTAGAATCCTGGGAGAGAATATGGTCTGGACTCTGAATTAGGTTTTTATTCTTAAAATATTTCAGACATGTGAGAGAAATTGTGTAGTTTCACCAATCTGTATAGACTGTTCCCAGCGAAATTGTGGAGGAGGCGAAGGACTGCCCGGAGATAGCCACAGCTTGAAAGTTCATGGCTCTTGAATACATAATGCAAACAGTGTCATCGCGGCTGACGACATTGTTGGCAGCAGTACTGTCGGGGGTTATCTGAAGGTCTTCCATGCCAATGGATGATTCATCACATCCAATCTAAACTCAAAACAATTTGCCCGACTTTCCACTCTTCAACTAGTATGCATTTTACATTTTACAATTTGCTAGAGATCTTATAACTGTTAGGGCTTCTGCATCCAGCCATGTTTGAATCTGATATCCAGTCAAGACGTTCATCATTCATGGGAGTTTTATGGTGATCACTGAGATTTCATCAGTTGTAGACCTCCAACACTAGACTTTCCAATGCTCATTTCAAAAACACAAATGGTCTTCTGAAATGAGAGGATTGCTTAGCTCAGAGTCAGAGATTTTACGCAAGAAAACAACCGAAGCTTTCGCATGATTTGGTGAAATTATCTAGACGTTCCAGCCTCTGCTTAAGCAAATGATCAGCATGCTTGGAATAAAAGCCTGCGCAATAGAACTAAAACTAATCGTAAAGGCTCCGTATGTTGGAGAAATAATTCAAAAATTACTTCATGTGAAAGCAACCCATGAGACCACACCTATATAACTCCATCCCTTCCCCTTCCCCAATATTCACTCACATATTCTCATCTTCCACCGTTGGAACTGATATTCTAAAAACACCGCAATATATGGCTCTCTCTTCATACTCTAAGATCTCCCTTCTGGCATTTTGTGTTTCTCTTTTCGTTTGTTGTGGTCTGGCCCATGAATTTTCAATTGTGGGTTATTCGCCGGAGGACTTGACTTGCTTGGACAAGATCATAGAACTGTTCGAATCATGGATGTCGAAGCACGGCAAAATTTACAAGAGCATGGAAGAGAAGTTGCAAAGGTTTGAGGTATTCAAAGATAACTTGAAGCACATTGATCAGAGGAATAAGGAGATTACCAGCTACTGGCTCGGGTTGAACGAGTTTGCAGACTTGAGCCACGAGGAGTTTAAGACCCAGTATTTGGGTTTCAAAACTGAGTTTCCCAGAAGTAGAGGTTCCTCCAGAGAATTCAGTTATGGTGAAGTGGTGGATGTACCCGTGTCTATAGATTGGAGGAAGAAAGGAGCTGTTACTCCTGTAAAGAACCAGGGTTCATGTGGTATATATCTCTCTCTCTCTCTCTCTCTCTCTCTCTCTGTCTCTCATGTTGATCATATATATAGTGAGCAAAAATGATGACTTGATGAGCATGCAGGCAGTTGCTGGGCATTTTCAACGGTTGCAGCTGTTGAGGGCATAAACCAGATAGTAACAGGGAATTTAACCTCGTTGTCGGAGCAGGAGCTTATCGATTGCGACAGATCCTTCAACAATGGCTGCAATGGAGGTCTCATGGATTACGCTTTCCAGTTCATTATCTCAAACGGTGGACTGCGCAAGGAGGAAGACTACCCATATCTAATGGGGGAAGGGTCTTGTGAAGAGACGAAGGTATGTAACTGGCCAGCTTAAGTTGTTCTAAACCAAAACTCTTAACTGCAAAGGAACTTTCAAATATAGAAGTTGTTGATTACTAAGGTTTGTTTGTTTTGTTTTTATTTTTTTCTTCAGGAAGAAAAGGAGGTGGTGACAATAAGTGGTTATCAAGATGTGCCACAAAATGATGAACAAAGTCTGCTGAAGGCTCTGGCTCACCAGCCTCTTAGCATAGCAATTGAGGCTTCTGGCCGAGACTTCCAATTTTACAGTGGGGTAAGCAGAATATACAGTCTTTATCTCCAACCCCAAAAAGAAAAAGAAAAAAAAATACCCAAACACACATTTCAATCCCTTCAGCTTGTTTACCTAAATTACGCATGGTTTTGTGGGTTTTGCAGGGGGTATTCAATGGCCATTGTGGGACTGAGCTAGATCATGGAGTAACGGCCGTTGGATACGGGTCATCAAAGGGGTCAGATTACATCATTGTGAAGAATTCATGGGGACCCAAGTGGGGAGAGAAAGGGTACATCAGGATGAAGAGAAAGAATGGAAAACCTGAAGGGATTTGCGGTATCTACAAGATGGCATCGTATCCTGTCAAGAAAAAATGATCTACCTATCTCATCTCATGCCACCTGAAAAAATTTCCTTGCTTTTCTTTTCCAAGATTGATGAATTTACGGTTGTATGACTTTGTTATGTTGCTCCATCAATAAAATGGCTGACAAATTCTCTTGAAACTGCGTATAGGTTTATAAGTACTAACAAAAAAAAGTTGGAATTAATACACAATTGCCATCCATCTTAGAAGACATTTGCCGAGACTTTGATGGTAAGAACCAACAACAATGGCAAATATATATGTAAAATATATTCTTATGACTATAGTTGAGCTGCGTGCTTGCACACATAAGCACGTCGACAAAATAATTTCTGTGACTTGTAAACAGTTCCCATGCTTATTTTAATAACAATGACGAACCCTAAAAGTTCAAAGTTATCATTCTTCCAAGGGGTAACACCTAAGGCTAGTGTATGGAATGATAACCCTGGAGCAATTGGGTAGCAGCATGGGGGAAAATGACTGTATTAAATCAAAACTGCATTGTATTTAAAGACACAATCATAAAGTCGTCCTCCGAGAAACTGGGCGACCTCTGGATGTTTCACCTGTATATAAAGACACAGAAGAACAAACAGAAGTGACATCACTTGAAGTAATCCGGGGAAGGAAGCAAATAAGATGACATACTGGAAAAAGGCCATTACCAACCCAATCTTGAGGGAATCACACTTAAATTGAGCATAAAGATTTGTCAATATTCCACGACCCTGCCAGAAGCAATCAGTCATACTTGGAGAACTAAAACACCTTAATCACTGAAACAGCTTAGCCACAATCGTATCACTATATGTATAGAACATTTCGATCCATAATTATAATGGTTGTTTCCCCAAGCCTAAATGAATTGCCGTTGATGTGCACATCGAAAGGTAATTTTGGGTGCAAAATCAAAACTTTTTGCAGTGTGGTGCAAAGTGAAAAACATATGATAGTCTGTAGGTGAAAAGTGTTACTCCCAAACAAATGGTTCATTATTAACAGTAACTTATTTTTCCCATTTATTTGTCCACATCATTTCTTGTTCCTTTTATTATTATATTGTTATTATTTTTTGTATTCATACTTTAACAGATCTTAACTAATTAATCAAGAGGGACAAAAGAAAACCAAGTTTACTGAAGCCATGGTATTCTGTGAGGAAACTACATGCTTCCATATTAAACTCATGAGTTATATACCGAGCTGACAATTGACAGTCCTTAATGATTTCCTTTTTGGGGGAGGGGGGCAGTTTGTGTATATTTCCTCTTACTTGATTACACGGAAACACTTGTTTCCCAAACCCACCCCATCCTTTTTGTCACTCATTTGAATGGTCCAGTTTGGATATAAGTAGTTGAAGATCATTTGAATAAGAAAAACAGGAAATGAACAAAGAAGCTTCATCCATTGAATGGTTTAAAAATCTACTAGCTTCCTGACTTTGCAATAACTTACCATCCCTTCCAACATAACTAGGTCCACATCACTTGCTAGGTAGGCAAGCTCTTGTGAAACTCTCGTAAGATCAATAGCCTGCATTGAATTAGAAGGCAAAAAAGTTTCATACCTTCATATTGATGTTTTACTTGCAAAAGATAATAATGGCAATTATACTAATAACGACACTAAAAAAATGATATCCCTCAACCAGTACGGGAAATACCAGTTAATGCGAAACAAAACAACACTTTCTTACCGGCAAATCATTACCAGAATTGGCAATTAAAAGATTTGACGTATCAACACCCATGAGCTGCCCATGTTCATCCTTCAGCTGGTAAATTGCCACTTACAACATCAGAATCTGGATTCTAAAACCAACAAAATTCTGATTTTTTCTAATACCTTTGATATAATCTCAACCAATTCGGGGTAAGTGACATCATTGATAGAAGGCAAGTCATTGGCTGCCAAAACAACCTGCATGAGAAAGCCATCTAGTCACACAATGCCAACATTACATGCATATGAAGAGTGAGGGGTGAAATATTAAAAAATGGTATCCTCATTAAGCAAAACTTTCAAATATAGCTCCCCATATGCAAAAACTACAATTAAAGAACAAGAGGTAATGAAACCAAAATGGGTGTGAGGTGCTTATACTTTAAAATACCACTGGATGATGACTTCCATAAAAAAACAACTAGATAATTAGAGTAAAAATAATCTTGAGACACAAACTACGTACTTCTTTTGTTACATTTGACTAGTAAACAGCTGAACTTCAAATCTTGGGACACAAACTACATACATTTTTCTTCAACGAAAAATTTGACACCATGAAACTTCTGGGTTTGTACCACAAGGAACAGAAGGAATCCAAGACTGAAAACAAACCTGAGTCCCCTGCCGGAGTAATTCTCTTGCAAATGGTAAAATACCCAAAATAATATCTGCACCAGAATTATCAACAAAAATGATAGCCTGTCATGACATCAAAAGGGGCTGGTTAGTAAAGAAGAAGTAGATATAATAGAATCAACTCAGATATTTCTCAAAGGTTTTGGGAACGTTAATTACACAAAAAACTTGCCTTCTTCCAAGGTTTCTTGCTCCATTTCAATTTGAAAATGTCCAAGTCATCAATAACCCAAGGCCGGGGGACAAGATTTTGATAACTTGCTAAAAATGACATTCCATCCTTTGAAAACACTTCTGCAAGCTTCAAGAAATAAGAAAATTATGATCTTAGTAATTGAAACCAATGAGGAAGGATCTAGACCTTTCTAACCACTATGACAGAGACTTTAGAAGTATGGCATAATGTAGTTTCGAATTCTGCATTTGTTGAGAATTAATGTTTAAGTATCTGTTATATATATATATAGCTCAAAATTCTGAGAAGCTTTCCGATAATAAATGACGTACCTGTGCAGACCCGAGATCAAATATATTGCCTGCAAATATTCCTCTCACCAGATTCTCCAGACGCTTCCCTTCATCTTCGATGGCATCACTAAGATGAATAACCTTCGCAAACAGGGAAATAGCCTTTGCATTCTCTTCATCCTGTTAAATTTCGAAAAAAGAACAGTTTTTTATGAGTAAAAATGCAGAAAACTTGGCACCATAAGACATAAAAAGTTAACACTTGCCTTAACTTTCTTGAATATATCGCGGAATCCCAATTCTCTAAGGACTTGTTCACGAAGTCTGCAGAGAAGCTATGTCCCACCAAAGAAGAAGAAGAAGAAGAAAATTAAAGGAAAACGAGAATAAAAATTTCACCTTTCAGCAAAAATTAATTGAAGGCGATGACAGGAAGTTGTAGCTAATTTATTTAAGATGGGCTTACAATGCCATCAGGAGGTCCACCATGACTTTCAGGATCTTTCTTAAAGTCCTCAAGTATTTCAGCATACCTGCCACAAAACATACAAGAACAAAAGTGCAATCAGGATCTTTACAAATACAAGAACTAAACTGCCTACAAACGGCATTCTGAAATATCATGGAGCGAGAGAGAGAGAGAGAGAGAGAGAATCCCTCATATGTCATTGTAATTGACAAGATGTTAAAACGAACAACTTGATTCGTAGCATACATTCACTGTCATTCCAACAAGTTGAATTCGAATTGTATATTTACTATTGCTTTGTTAGAAGCTCCACCGTTAGACAGAGCCGTATCTTTATCGCTGATCTATTTTTGAACTAATGCGATTTCATTACACTTAGAGGTTAGTATCATGCAACAGTACGTATAGGAAAGTAAAGCCAAAAGGCCTACCTCTGTGCAAAAATTCCAGCTTTAATATTAGCATCAGGAACTGTAGGGTCACTCTCGGCTCGTTTCCTGCAGCCAGTTTGAAATAATCAGTACATGATGCCGAGACAGTGATTTAGAAGAGCACCTTAAAAGGCATTAAAAAAAAAAAGATCGGAACTGAATAGTGGCTATTGTATCCCCCAGAACACTTGAGGAAGAAGAAACCGGGGGAAGGAGGGGTGAAGAAAGAAAGGAAGGTAGAAAGATACTTGAAGGAGGGAATGGAATTGAGGAAGATATCAATCCAGAGGAGCTCCGAAGGGGTGGCCTTGCGAGGGTTGTCGGAGGGGAATCTGTAGGGAATGGTGCACGCTCTGTAATTGGACTCGATCGGCGTCGGAAGCAACGGAAATGCCACCATTTCCGACGCGCTCTCCATTCCTTTCCTCCTCCTCCTGATTCAGTTACCCCTTTCTTCTATCTATCTCTATGTCTCTCTCAGAGCGATGAGATGATTAGTATCCCAGAGAAATGCGTGTGGTGATAGAAGGATTTGCAAGGTAACGAGAGAGAGAGAGAGAGAGTCCAATTCCGTTGGTTGTATTTTCTTCAGGAAGTTAGGAACAAGCAAAGCAAGGCGTGCGTATCTCTCTCCTCTTATAGCCACCTCAGGCTAGGCGCTCATTCGAGTCCTCCCACCATTGTTGTGATTTGAGAAAATGTATTTATAATTGTAAATTTCACGTAATTATTTTAAAAATTAATATTTTAATAATAAATTTTATTTTTTAAAAATAATTACGTAATATTTATACATTTAACGTATAATTACTCACTTTTATTTTGGGAATTCAAATACATGTCTTTCCTATCTTCCCTCTTCTTATATTCTTGTTTTCATGCTGTCTTTAGTTTTATTTTTCCTTTTAAGCAACTTTGCCTAAAAAATAAAAGAAAATTACTAAATATATTTAAGAAAAATTTATAAAAAAAAATTCATATTTTTGCTGTCACTTATTAATATATTGAAGATCATGAAATTTAAAAATTAAAATTTGAATTTAAAAAAAAATTTAACAAAATGAATCTTATAAGTAAAAATATAAGTAAAATTATAAATACATATAACACTATTCTAAATAAAATATGTAATTAGGAACTTAAATAAATCATATCCAATCAAATACATAGGAAGAAAATAAACAAAAAGAGAAAGAAAATAGATACCCTCTTGGGTCCAACCTCCTTAATTATAACAAATACGAAGTTTAAAAAGTCAATCATTTATTATAACGTGCTTGATATAGATATAAGTGCTATAGATTTTATAAAAATAATTTTATAAATTGACATAATTTTATATGATATATTAATTTTATTTTATAATAAAAATAATTTTTTGATCTAACGTATCATCTAAATTTATGTCAATATATAAATTTATTTTTATTAAATCTATTTGTAACTAAAACTTAAAAAAAAATAAAAATAAAAACAAACAAACAAAAACAAAAAATAAAAACAAAACAAACAAACAAACAAACCTAAAAAAAAACACGTGCCCCAAGCAATTGCCAACCTGAAACAAGGTTGTACCAATGCATTGAGTACCTCCATACTAGATTTGGAAGATGTGAAGACCATCAGAACAACATGTGGCTCGGCACAACTATTAATTTGACGAGTAAGATTACTCTATAATTATAGAGTACGTAAGTATCGTACAGTCGTTTTAAAAAAGAGTGAAATTTATTATTAAAAAATTATTATTTTTTCATGTAAATCTTATATTTATTTATATTTTTAAAAATAATTATATGACACTTGTGCACTCACAACTATAAATATCATTTTTCTAATTCGATGCATTGCTTGCTTGCATTAAAGTTCAGCCGTCTATAAGACTTGCTGATGGACCATACGTTGTGCATGTAGCTTGATTGAAAGCAATAAAGAATCTTTTCGAAGCAAGGGCAAACAATAGAATAGCACGCCAAACTTGCACATGATATAAGGAGGAGCTTCCTCGAGTTGATACTGAAAATACAAAATCATGAAATCCAATGGTTTTGGAAGATATAGAGAAAAAATAATAATAATAATAATTTTTTTAATATTACAAACCTCTTTAAGGTAGGATCCTTCAGACCCATCCATGCAGAGTAAACCCTAATCTAGTGTAGAGCTGATACCAATATTTTGAATATCGTAACGGAAGTCGTACCGGTCAAGGCACTGTAACGAAATATTTTGATACCGATACCGTTTCGGGATAATCGATATATGAATAAATTATATATATAAATATATATAAATTATAAATAGTCTAGTCTGAATTGACTAAAAATATTTTTTTAGAACCAAATTATAATATAATTTAAATTATAAATTAAAATTTATAAATACAAAAAGAACTTAAATTCATTAGAGTTAGATTTTAGATTATCTTGGCCTCTTAGGTTGGAGGCCAACCTTTATGTAGTAGAAATGTGAGATTTACTACTAAATCTCACATTGCTTAAATATGACTATTGAATTGCCTTGATCTTCTATATAAAGGTTGGCCTAAAAGGCCAAAACAATCCAATGACTTGAATACAATTTCAAGTCTTTAATAAATTGTATATATTTATATACAATATATTTATATATAAATTTATATATTTGGAGCGGAGTGGAGGGGGGTGGGGTGGGGCGGGGCCTAGTTGTGATCATCCCGCCCCCGCATGGGCGAAGCGGGGGTGAGGTAGCAGGGTCCTGCTGCCCACCCCTAGTCTCGTGCACTGCACCTACAGAAATTTTCCTACAAGTTAAATCGCTGGATTTTCACCAGGGGGTGTGGCCCCTATAGATTGTTTGCACCTAAGGGGATTTGAACCTTGGACTTGGGGAGAGCATACCCCTAAGCCCAAGGTCTTTACCACTTGAGTCAACCCCTATGGGTTATAATAATAATAATGATAATGGCCAAACGGAAATTTAAGTTTTCCATGATACTGCAATATCCCTGACACAGAACTATTCCCAAAATGAAGTAAAGTTGCAATTAGTAACTTTGATCGCATCTAATTAAGATTGGAAACTAAGAACATGGTGGTGGGATTTGGGTGCCAATGTATTTAGCTCTAACATTTTTGCAAGTGGAAGTGGCATGTTTCTCCCCTGTTGACAGATCCAAGTGTACATTTTCAAGGTAGATATTCTGGCATGGCATCCCTCTGCTGCATTCCAGTGCCACTGCTACCTTTGAGGACGAAGTCCCTCTAATGTTCTTGAAATATATGTCACTGATCTTCACTCGAGATGGTGCCTGCACTTTGTTACCAATGAGATTTCACGAGTCTCCAAGGAAATTTTCTTCTAACTAAGAAACAGAAACCTGATATCAATGAAAAATGAGCCTCTACTTGATATGGTGTACCATGGAAGTGCAGGAGGTGAATGGACAATATGCTTGATCGATTATGATGGGATTGGTCACATTGTTCATCACAATGTTCTCAAATGTCATATTGGTGGCCACACTGCTATCTGGGGAGTTGGCCCAAGTCTTGATCCTGATGCCATTTGAGGTACCTGTAATGGTACAATCTCTGACCACGAGTCCACTTACATCTCCTTCATTCCGATATTTTCCTAGACTTCCAACGCTATTGGATGCAACCGTATTAACAAGATATGGAATTAAGTAGCTCCACATAAAAGATGGATGTGTAAAATTAAACATTAAGATTACTACAGTTGGAGATTTTTAGAGTACCTGATGCCATGACCTGGTCCGCAGGTGACACTTGAGACAGTGACCTGAGAATTCCCTTGTCCTATAGAAATGCAGTCATCACCAGTACCAATGTGTGATCCAGAAAAATAGACACTAGAGCTTCGCTCAATGTGGATTCCATCAGTGTTTGGGCTGTTTTCCGGGGCTGAAATCTTGATTTTACTACCTTTGAAGTTCTGGCACTCCACAAGAGCTATGTGAAAGAACTTGCTATTCAGCGAAGTTATGCCTCGGACAACCGTCTTATTCATTGCCATGAATTTTACATTCTGAAAGTAGAAAACGTTTTCTTATTAACTTAGTTGGTTTACTACCTCAGTTACCTATCCACAGCAGTGCTAGGACAATCATTACATCTTAGACCTGCATTGTCTGCTAAAGTCCTACACGGTAATGTGAACCAAAGCAGCAGATTTTAAACAAAAAAAAGAGACTCTGAAACATATTCCAGGAATAAAGCTTATGGCTGCATCATAGAAGTAGCCTTTAGGCTCCAATTCATAACTGTCTTCCCTCTTATTGGATGCGCGTACTCATTCGTCCTGAGCTTAGACCATGAGAATGGTCAGCCACACCCTGTTTCCTGTTTAGCAGCATATTGTATAGCTAAAAACACCAGCGCTCTCTCTCCCCCACTTACCTGAAGGTGGGGCCTATTGATAAGAATATTTTATAAAGCTCTAGAACTGTATGCGCGCGCGCGCGCGCGCACACATATATATGTATATATGGTAATATGAAAAAAGTGCTAAAATAATAGAATATGAAAAGGCTATAAAGGTTCTGAAACATACAGTTGGAAGAAGTTTGCACTTGGAGTGAGTGGAGCAGTTATTGTAAGGCCAGGCTTTGGCACCTTGACCATCAAAGGTCCCGCCTCCGGTCAAGGTTAGCCCTTCCAGCCTTCCAAATTCAACCCAACCAGCACTGAATCCATAATTGGACAAATCTGTTGTAGCCTTCAAATGACCCTGTGTATTCCTCAAATTTTAAAAGTATACAGATGGTAATAAAAATGCCAGGAAAAGATTAAGGCCAGAGTCTTGCCTTCATAAGAACGGTCAGAGATGATACATTATTGCATGGGCCGGCAAACTTGATAGGGCCAATCAAGTATGTCCCTTTTGGTATCACAAGATTCACCGAACCTGACGCTTCACATGCCTCTTTCCATGCTGCTCTGAAGGCCTGGAATGAAAGTATCAGTTCTTTCTTAAGTTGAACAAGCTGTGTACATTACACAAACTAGAATGGGAGGACATGTAGGTGCTCAGGCCGCTTTTTATGGCCATTTGCAGCATAGAACCACAAAAATATGCGCAAAATACAATTTGCTTTTCTGGAAAAAAGTCTGCAGGAAGTTACTGAGAAGAACAGAAGATTTCCAAATGGTGTGAGAAAGGCCTAGGAAAGCTGAAAACGAAAAAAAAGAAAAAAGAAAAAACTAGTTGGAAAGAAGGTGCAGATGAAAAAAATAGCTGAGTTGGGTTTCATGATTGAAGCCAAGTTTTCATATCTTGGTGAAACTTCCGAAGTCATTTGGGATCATAAATGATGGCCTTATGCACAATTAGGAACTACAGAGTGGAATGTTTGCCTTTGTCTGCATCTTCCAATTTATAACATTCTTGTAGTTTCCACCAGTAAATAAAAGGATGAAATTTGATTGAAAGTAAAGGAAAAATCTGCAACTCATAAAGTAAAGAAAAAAAAAATTTCAGAAGCTGAATCTTGTCTTTAAGCCATAAGGAGCACAAAAGGGCTGACTTCAGCCTATTGTGTGAATTGAATAAAAATTGAGCAAGGCTAATTTCAGCAGAGACTATTCAGCAAGCCAAAAAAGTAAAAAAAAAAACATGAGAGTACAGTGACCATAACTATATCTTGATTTGCTGGCCCTCCTTTGGACAGTAGTTGTGCTTGTGAAGCCCCTAACTTTCCTAAGTTGTTCTAGCACAAAGGTTAAAAAGTCAAAGACTTCAATATGGACATGATCGAGTTTGGTATTATACCATTGATCAAAAGCAAAACAAAAGAGATCAATTCTATTTAAATGCAGAAGATGGAGAGGAAAGTAATTAACTAATCAAACTTCTTTTCGAGTCACTTCAAGAATTCCGAATGAGCATACTGTTAATTCCATGTTACACAGAGAGAGAGAGAGAGAGAGGAGAACGAACCCTAGTATCATCAGTTCGGCCGTCTGCTCGAGCGCCAAAGCTCATGACATCAAACAAACCATGTCTCCTCCCCTTGTGATGCACAAGGCTACTCTTATGGGCTTCATTGCCTTCTACACCCAAAACTGCTGCTACTTGTATCCCTTGTCCGCTGCCGAAAACACCATTAAAACAAAGGATGCAGAGAAGCAAGAGAATCTTGTCATGGAAGGCAGGGCTCATGTTACTGTTTCATATATATATATATATATATTTTTTTTTGTTCTTCAAGTGTTCTCCAGATTTCAAGTTCCGAGAGTGTCTTTGTTTTTTCTAGATTCATCAAGGGTCTGTGACGTTCAGCATCATCAGACTTCAGTGAAGGGTTGGTAGGTACCGGGTTATGGATATATTTTTGAACAAGTGAAAAGGGCGGGTTTTTAAGAGTCAACAGTAACTGTCGTTAACTTCCTCTTCCATATACTGCATTAGAAAAGTTAAAAACCGCGACTTCTTAAAAGACATGGTGGAAAACGTCACGGGCATCTCCTTGTTGGACTTTTCTTATACTTTGCACAAACTGTTAGAACAATGGCTCGTGGCTGTTGGGATGATTTGCCACGTTTGAATGTGCCCATGAACGGCGTGATCTCGTGGGGTACTACGTTCTTCGAAACGTGGTTTACAACTATCACACACAGGTATACGTTTTCCTTCCCCGGTCTTGCTAGATACAAGCGGTTTGACGCACCAAACTACGTACCAATACTCACATAACTTTTTTAATTATAAAAAAAATAAAAAATAAAAATTTTGAAATAAGAATAAGATCTTCTATCTCATGAAAAAAATTTTCGTCTTCAATTCACATTGTTTCATTAAACGAATACTTTATATTTAATATTGATACACGATTTAGTGCGCGAAATCGCTTGCAAGAAAACTTTTCCTTTCTAGAAAGAGGGTAATATATATGGACGTGGAGCAATTATTTCATTAGCACGCCTACTATCACCCTAAATATTCACGCTCAAGAGTTTCTATATCCATAATAACAATACTTGTTCATTTTTCGGCAACACAGCCTATCATCTGCCTTGAATTAGTCATTTTATTCTCAAGCCGCACACCGTCCACGTTATTTAAATAGTAAAATATGATTTGTAATATTCAAATTTTAAAATTTATATTCTAAATTAAATTATACCATGTAAATATTTTACTAAATATCCTTTACATACCGACTTGATAATAGAAATTTTCTTGAATTAAATAATAAGTCCGGAGACAAGGCCAATTCAGATTATAGTGGGGGTACCTAAATGTACATATTTGAAGCATCCAAAAGAATGAAGAATCTTAACAAGAACATTGGTTAAGGCAAGTTTAGGGGAAAGAAGAAATCACACCCAACCATGGATTTCTTTCTTTATTTTTCCACCCTTTAAGGTAAGACCTCATTTTTTTGCCTTTGCAAACCTGAGGCATCGATACTTTTCACCGCTTACAGTGATTTCAAGAGCTCCATCTTGATTGTCTTGATTTGATGCAGTTCCCATTAGGACACTTTTCTCTTTCTCAAGATTTTGTCTCTCCATCTTGAGCCTCACTTCTTGTCGTGCAATCTCTGCCTGGAAGATAAAAGTAATGTCTGAGACTCTAGAACATGAATAACCCGTACCTGCATTTATTCATGTGGTAAACCATGTTAACTAATGGAAAGATGTGTAGCTACAACATACATTTTCCAAAGTTGTTAGCTTATTTCCATTTGTTTAACATGCATCAACTTCTTATTTGATTAGAATTATCGGACACTCATCACCACAATAATTAAGAAAGTCAAATTGTCATCATTAGATCAGGTTTCATGTATCCAGAAAAGCAAAAGGACCATTGAGTTTCCTGACAGATGTAAATCAACATTCTGATCTGGTCTTATCAGAGCGGTATCAAGTGTCAACGCCGGTTAAGAAACACAATGTCGATAAGACATTGCACAAACAAAAATTTGGCACAGCTGATAGAAAAATAACAATTGGACCTGCTAATTTTTCTACAGTTTATTGCAACAGAAAATCAAGTTGTATCAATGAATGGAATTTGTCGAACAACTATAACTGAGAGTCATAGAGTAGCCATGCCAAATAAAACTTAAGCAATGTATTTCAAAGATTTTGATGTCAATTACAATGTTTCCATATGGCATGTCCACTAGGGAGCGAGCAGCCATAATGAGATGGCATTAGGTGACATACATTTTTTTTTCAGTTTTCACATAGGTCTGTTGTTGGACTGATTTTGTGTCGCTGTGTGCATAGCTAAGGTTTGTGATTTTTGTTAGCTGTTTATGAGAGAATATGCTCATCTTCAATGGAGCTAAGATATTTGTGCATTCTTTTTTAATTTTGGCAATGGAGTTGTTTTTCTTGAGCGATATCAAATAATTGTCATTTTTCAGGATCGTATGCTATGGTTGTCATTTTTTTTCCTGACTGAATGTCTGTGTTGTTAGTATTACATTTGGGCATTAGTTCTTAATACATTCTGTAGCTGTTTATGATTTAATTAGTTTTCAATAGGCCAAGTTATCATTCAGATTATTTAGTTTTCAGTTTCCAAACTGCAAGTAGAAAATTACTTAAATCACTAAACTCCTTGTCCATTTCCTCTATTGCCTGTGTTCATTTTCATCTCAGGTGCTGCATGTGGTTCATATCATACTTAATTGATGATTTCCCATTTGATATCTTGTTTTAAATTAGCTGAATATCATGTTTTGTTATGTCCCTTGATCATGCATGCAGCACCTACTCAAGGTTGTCCCTGTGGTAGGCCTACTTGCTAGGAAAGGAGATTTCAGGCCTTCACTCAACACAGATGAAGTTGATGCTATTTTTTATGTTCCTGTAATTTTCATATATTGTAATTTTGTGTTTTGTAATGTAATGTATAAATACCGAATAATGTAATATGTAGTGAATTGCATTATGTGTTGCATGCATTTTACATGATAAATATTGAATTTCCTTTTTTAGATGCATTTAGTTAAAAATGTAATTAGTTGTTTTATATATATAAAAAAATATGCTTTTCAACATTTTTTCTTGAAAAAATTGTAATAGAATATAGGCTTTTAGATACAAAAAAAATTTAATAATATAGGCTTTCCACTTTTGAAAAATAAACAAAAATTCCGGTACAGCCCAAAACCTAGATTCCATTCCAGTCCGAGTCATAACCCGGGTATACCCGGCCTAGGTTTGAAATCCGGGTTCCGGGACAGGTATATCCAGGTATCCGGTCCGGAACCCGGATGAACACTCCTAAGATTCTTAAGCAGCTTGGGGAAAGGAAAAAGAAAGAAAAAGCATACAAACATAGAGGTTGAATATTCCACACATACATGATCCAGACTTAGTGCACAACTGCACATTCAACTTGCAGACACCACACATGCCCATGTAATGCTTTCACAATCTAATTCGGGGTACCATTGTTTCAATCCAGCAAACCTATACTTTTGAGAATTTAACTAAAATGTGCAACATTTTTAATGTTGTGCTAACTCAGTTCCTCATCATACTACCAAGGTAAAAAAGTTCCTAATGATACTATGATGCCTGCAGAGGATGAATTGATGAGAAACTTAAACTACAATAGATGATGGTCTCTTTTTTAGTTGAAAGAAACGTTAACTAATATGGTTTGGAAGAAAGCATATCGATTCCATTGAAAAAAATTGACCCTCAAATGGCTTCACAAGCCCCACTCAATAAGATGATTGTCAGCCACCACCCAATATCATTGCAAGTATAAAAAAACACAACAGATATAGGATTAAGGGCATTACGTTGATATTCATTGCTATTAATTCAATCGGCTTTGAATTTAGTTGAGTACAAATTAAAAAGGCTAAACGAAAAGAAAATAAGAGAGTAGAAAGTGAAGGGGGGTTAAGGGGTATGGTATAACAAGCCAAAATAGGAAATAAAAGATGAAGGAATATTGTTTACCTCGCGACGAGAAAGCTCGACCTTCCAAGCGGCTTCACGCTCGGCGACTTCACGTTCGCGCTCATCAATGTAGCTCTGCATCTCTCTCCCCTTCATGATTCGGTCCTTTATATCCGCATCCAGTGCTTCCTTCAGCTCCTGCACGAACTTGTCGACCACCGCTTTTATTCTCAAAGACATCTATCTCTTCGTCGCCCCCCTCCCAACACTAATGTATTCTGCTTTGAAATCTCTGTCTATCTCTTATTTCTCGGATGGATAAGTTTCTGCGCTGTCGCGAGGGGAGGGAAGATATGGGTTCTGGATGAAGAAGTGACTCAATTTTTAGTAGCCAGTAGGACCCAATGTGAAGGATGGAATTTCGTGCATGGAGAGAGAGAGAGAGAGAGAGAGAGAGAGAGAGAGAGAGGAGGAATGGGAATGTCACGTTGTGGAGTGGATCGTTTGTTTGATTGGATCCAAGCCCGCTCGTCTACGGTCTACGTCCTCGGATCACAATGGCGGGTCTCAAACGCCTTCTATGCACACTTTTGCTTGCTATAAGTTTTTCTAACTTGAGTTTGGATGATGAGTAGAGGTGACAATATGTGATACGATTCGTTAATCTAGACCTAAGAAAGTAGAAAGGGCTTGTAGTAGGGGTTGGGCCGGCCAATAGAGCCCAACCCAGTCACCAAAACCCAGACGAGGCCTTAACCAATGCCAAGGAAGGGGTTCGAAAGCTAGGAAAGGAAGAAAGAGGAACTATGGCCGACATCGCCAAACAGAGGCCAAATCGTATTTAATGCGGCCCAGAACAGAGGCCACGTCGCATTAAATGCGGCCCAAAATAGAGATCACGTCGCATTTAATGCGACATGGCCATGCGGCCCAAAGCAGAGGCCATGTCGCATTAAATACCTTCTAGAGCACGGGGTGTGTGGCATTAAATGCGACCCAAGACCAGAACAGTGCATAGAGAAAGTTAGGCGTAATCGCCACTCGGTGAGGAAACAATGCATAAGCTGCCCAGTAACACGGCCCGCGGGGCAAATTGTCCCACATGACACAAAATCCAACCACAGGGGGTTTCTAAAAGGTAACTATAAATAGGGGTGACCCAACAACGAAGGTGATGATGAAAAAATACTCTCTCTCTCTCTGAGTACTGACTTAAGCATCGGAGGATTAATGAACCACGAGGTCCCCTCTCCGTTTCTGACTGTATAGGATCGAGTGTGCGTACCGGGAGTGAGGAGTTGCTCAGGCTTGCGAAACACGACACGATAAAAATGGATTAAAGTTTAGCCTTAATGAATTTGGGTCAAAACGGGTTGACCCGTTAATATACGATTGCTTAACGAGTTAATTACGGGTCATCCTGTTTTGACCCGTTAAGAAAGTTAAAATAAAATTATACCCTTATACCTAAAAATAAAATTGTTGGGATTTTGATTTCAATTTTTTTATTATTTAGATTGCAATTTTGGATTTGTAGTTAATTTTATATTTTTTTTTTACAGATATTGTGATTTTAACATTTATATAAAATTATGTTAAACTTAACTAGGTCAAATGAGTTAATTTCGGGCCTGTTCAATGTATTTACATAAATGGGTCAAAACGGATTGACATGAGAAGACCCATTATGTTTATGGGTCGTGTTAGGGTTTGAGATTTTGATACGATAAGCTCAATGGGTTGGGTTAGGGTTGACTCATATAGTATAATATATATGTTTTGACACGACACGACACAATACGAACACGACCCGTTAACATGATTTGACACTCTTAGTGGTGAGGTATTATAAGGTATTGTAAGGCATTTTATAAATAATAATGAAAAAATAATGAAAAAGTAATGACAAAATATTGAATAATAGTAAAAAGTATATAAAAATAATAATAAAATAATAAATAGTAGTGAAATATTCACTACTTCACAAATACCTGAGAATACCTGAGTACCCAAATTAGGCTTAAGTCTTGTTAAACACACAAAATCTGATTAGTAAGATATTTTAATTTTTAAATGTTCTTATAAATTAATTATTGCAATGTTAACAACATAAAATGTTTGCTTTACCTATGACTTATAAATATACTTTTTCAATAATAATAATAATAATTCTTATTACTATATTCTAATTATATATTTTTTTGTGTTTTTGAATTCGAACAAAAAACTTATGGAGATTGAAATCCAAATTTATTTAAGTGTATAGGTGAGAATGAAAGTAGTATTTCATTAGCCTATAATAAAGCCATTGGGAGAGGGCTCGCAATAATCCGGTGCGTTCCTCCTTAAAGAACCGGAGACCACAGCAGATGCCAACGTTAAGCAGCAACGCATTCAAAGTTTCTGTTTTTCAATGCTCCAACTGGATTTAAACATTTAGTTTCAATTTCCCTGGTCGTATATAGAGCCATGAAAGCAATTTCAAAGCTTAAAAGAATGGCATCATCGGCTTCGCTTTCGCTATCACGTCCTTTCTCTCTCGCAGCCATTGGGTCCAGGGATGTGTCTGCAGGCTCCTTCTCTCTGCTTGACGAGTTCACCAACTTCTGCTATCAGCGAGACCTCCCAAGAGCCATGAAGGCCATGGACGCCATTCAAAGACACGGCATCTGGGCCGATTCTATCACCTATTCGGAGCTAATCAAGTGCTGCTTGGCTCGCCGGGCTCTCAAAGAAGGCAAGCTCGTTCATAACCACGTTTTTTCAAATGGGCACCGGCCCAACACCTTTCTCACCAACATTCTCCTCAATATGTACGTAAAAT
Source organism: Juglans regia (assembly GCF_001411555.2). Lineage (NCBI taxonomy): Eukaryota > Viridiplantae > Streptophyta > Magnoliopsida > Fagales > Juglandaceae > Juglans > Juglans regia. Next base: position 7,533,096 of record NC_049913.1, read on the forward strand.
TTTCCCTCTTGGACGAAGCACAGGCCTTGTTTGACCAAATGCCTGAAAGGAATGTTGTTACGTGGACAACCATGATATCGGCTTACAGTAATGCTAAGCTCAATTACAAGGCCTTGGAGTTTTTGATTCAGATGTTAAGAGAAGGCGTCATGCCTAATATGTTCACGTACTCTTCAGTTTTGAGAGCCTGCAATGGATTGTCGAATCTCAGACAGCTGCATTCCAGCATACTTAAAGCTGGATTAGAATCTGATGTATTTGTTCGAAGCGCTCTTATTGATATTTACTCAAAATTTGGTGAGTTGCATGACGCACTGGGCGTTTTCAATGAGATGGTGACTGGAGATTTGGTCGTTTGGAATTCTATCATAGGTGGATTTGCTCAAAACACTGATGGAGACGAAGCCTTGTATCTGTATAAGAGCATGAAGAGAGCTGGTTTCCCACCTGATCAGTCAACGCTAACTAGCGTTTTGAGGGCCTGCACCGGATTGGCGCTTCTGGAATTGGGCAGACAAGTCCATGTTCAGGTATTGAAGTTTGATCAAGACCTAATCCTTAATAATGCACTTCTGGACATGTATTGCAAGTGCGGCAGTTTGGAAGACTCAAACTATGTTTTTACTAGGATGTTGGAGAAGGACGTAATCTCTTGGAGCACAATGATTGCTGGGTTAGCCCAAAACGGTTTCAGCCGGGAGGCACTGAATTTGTTTCAATCCATGAAAGAGTCGGGAGTAAAACCAAACTACATAACCATTCTTGGGGTTCTTTTTGCCTGTAGCCATGCCGGTCTTGTAGAAGATGGGTGGTACTACTTCCAATCGATGAAGAAACTTTTTGGGATCGATCCAGGAAGAGAGCATTATGGTTGCATTATTGATTTACTTGGAAGGGCTGGGAAGCTTGACCAAGCAATTAAGTTAATTCAAGAAATGGACTGTGAAGCAGATGCTGTGACATGGAGAACCTTGCTTGGTGCATGCAGGGTTCACCGGAAAGTGGATCTAGCCATACATGCTGCCAAACAAGTTCTAAAACTGGATCCTGAAGATGCAGGAACCTACATATTGTTATCTAATATATATGCGAACTCTCAAAGGTGGGATGATGTTGCAGAAGTTAGGATGACCATGAAAGCTAGAGGAATCAGGAAAGAACCAGGCTGTAGCTGGATTGAAGTGAACAAAAAGATACATGCTTTTATTTTAGGAGATAGCTCGCATCCACAAATAGATGAAATCAACAGGCAGCTAAACCAGTTGATTCATAGATTGATGGGACTGGGTTATGTCCCTGACACGAATTTTGTTTTGCAAGATCTTGAGGGTGAACAGAGGGAAGACTCCCTGAGGTACCACAGCGAGAAACTGGCGATCATCTATGGTATGATGATGCTATCAAGGGAGAAGACTATCAGGATCAGGAAAAACATCAGGATTTGTGGAGACTGTCATATTTTCGCAAAACTAATATCAAAGATGGAGCAGCGAACTATAGTGATTAGAGATCCTATTCGGTACCATCATTTTCAGAATGGGCTCTGCTCTTGCGGGGATTATTGGTAGCACAAGGGGAAGAGTGCGTGAGCTCTTATTGCCTACATTTCCTGGGAGTATCAATATAAACAGTGGAAATAAACCATAAAATTGCTGGACTCCCAGGACAACTGCACTCCAGACGGTCACTGTCATCAAAAGCTGTAAATGACCTCTGATCTAAAATATAAGAGCCAACAAACAGCACAAAGATAGGATCACTGGACCCCAATCGTGAGCACAGATGTGCGCCAGAAAAGATTTTACTTATTAAAATTGTGATCAAGAGCAATCAGATGTACAACACTAATTAATTTGATGAAGTAAGCACAGAATGATTTGTTTCATGCTGCATATGTTTTCAGTCAATGTAAAGAATGCTAAAAGCGGTTGTAAACAAAATACCCAGTGACTAGTGATAGGATGATATTTTACCCCAAAACTAGATCCATTTATCAAACCATTCAGTGACAGCAAGCAATGTTATTGATCAGTCTTTTTGAGCATAGATGATAGTCAAACACCCCGCTCCCGTTCTTATTGATAAACATTGGGAGTCTGGGAGAACTCAACTCCCATTATACAAGAGGCAGAAACTGATATCAGGCATGTTTGTCTTGAGATGGGGATTATCCCCCTGTTCCCTTACAACTCATCTCTGGAGCCTTCCTCTCTTGTGTGCTCAACATAAGATGCATAAGCTTTGATTATTGACACATAGATATCAATTCCTTTCAAGTACTCATCTTGGTTTAGAAACTGCAACAGGATGGAAAATACAATAGTTACAGACTAATGGGTTGCATGTTGAAAATGAAATATGTAAACTCAAGTCTGATTTGTGATGCAGCAAGCATTAAGAAACCAGTCCTTTGGCAGGTCAAAAGTACTTCAGAAAAGCATTTAATAAAATAAATGTCTGTTATCCAAGTAAGAAGCAAGCCAAAGAATCAAATAAAAGAATCTTGTTTGTCTTTCTTGATAGAAGAGTGTAATAATGTGTCATGTCTTCTAGGTACCAAGAAAATAGGTCATGATTTCCAGAGATGATCATACAGCATATAGAATAGGAAGATTCATGGGCTGTGCAAATATCTATTAAACAAGTATGTGTTTATAGCAAAAAAAATGTTGAACAAACGCAAGGAATTCTCAACCATTCCACGTGTGTTAGGGAGGAATTGACAGCTCAATTGATGTCTAAACATCTGAAATTAACTTCTAAAAAGATGCACCAATCTGGACAGCAGCTAAAAAGACGGCTCATTTTAACAGGATCTCCTTGGCGCTGGTGAGAAATGATGAACAGACTTCCACGGAGTAAATGGGTGTGGTTCAAACATGTTCCTCTGAAATTTTCTACTTTCAAGTAGAGAAGTTTCTTCAAAGGTTATCATTTGATGCTAGAATTCAGCAATGTTTTATTTCTTTAGCATCCAAATGCAGCTACTGCGAAGAACCTGGGGAAGATTTTCTTGGTAATGTGCTACTTAATGGTACTTATGCCTCTTACGTATGGTAGTTTTTTGTCTGATATACTGGGTATCAAGTTTTATCAACCCAGTCTTGGTTGGCTCGAGTGTCCACGTGGTTTCAAAGGGCTGGAAGATCTTCACAGTTGGGTATTATGGTGGGGCTTTTACCATCTATTATCAGTTGGTGTTTATGGTTTAGGTGTAAAGCTAGAACAGAAGATAGCAAGGAGTCAAAGGAGGTTATAGTTTTGAAGATAAAGCTTTATTGGCTAAGCCTCATTCAAATGTATGCTACTCCTAATAGCAAATTACGAAATGGATAAGGCCAGCTAATTGTAGACTAAAATTGAATGTGGACGGTAGTTGGAAATCCAGGGATGAGTGGAGGCAGTGGAATTATTATAAGGGATGTAGGATGAAATTTTGTTGCAGCCTCCTCAGGATGTTAGGGAATTGGTTCTAATAGTTTGTCAAAGGTTAAATCTATGAGTGATTGCTTATTTCTTTTTTTATTACGGCTAAGATTGATGGACCTTGAATCAGAGTCACAGTTGGTTGTTAATTGGGCATGTATATCAGGAGGTTAATGGAGCTGCAGGCTTTCTTACTAAATTCGGCGCTAAAGTTCTTAACAAGGAGTGGCTGCATATTAAGGAACTCCCTAAACAGATAAAGAGACTTTGGTTGTGGAAAAAGCAGGCTGTCCATCTTTGGGATGTAAATAACAGTGGTCTGTATAGAAAGGGCATTTCTTTTGTAGTTATTCTCTTGATAGCTTTGAAATAAGGTTTTGCTCAAACCTTAAGTGAGTAATTTTTTTCTTATATAGGTAAAAGAATTTTATTAGTAAGATTGGAAATGATATTGAATTTGTTTATCTAAAAAAGTTAAAAAAACAAAAAAACATAGTCACCTCATTATGATCATGGAGAAGAATAGGAGTGTTTGCCATAGGTGAGAAGCCAATTGCCGGCAAGCCTTGTTGCCGGAAGTAGCGAGCATCTGTTGAGGCAGGAAATATTTCTGGCCTACCAAGTTTTCCACCAGCTTTTCTGACAGCTTCTTCAAGTAGGGCCCACCAAGGGTTAGAACTGTCTGTTGCTGTGAGGACTGGCTTCCCAAAATTATCATGCACAGAAACCTTCTGCTTAAACTGCCCAAGGTACAAATACATCAGAAAACTAGCATGGGAGAGAAATAATGATAGCAATCACAACAGCAATAATAACAATAGAGGAGCACTCCATTTCCCTCAAGAAAACCAACATTCCTAAATTATTGGCCCTCAGTGCGATGCCCACTAAGTCCCACAGAAGAAGTATGATAGAGGCGCGAATATAATAGAAGTGCATTTTAAGTGTCAAGTCCCACATTGCTACTGGACTTTACAATGATTCCAAGAAGCTTCAATTGTAATCTTGACTAATATTTTTGGAGTATAAACGCACATGCGACTTGGGCTTTCCTTGAGTCATCACATCCATTATTATACTGATCTCAATAAGACAGTAGTTGACTTTACTCTGACCTAATGAAGTAATAGAACTTCCACAATCATGGTTGTCGGTACTTCCTATGAACGCAATGCTTTCAAAAAATGAATAAATAGCACTTCCCAAGTTACAGTGGACCTGATGGATCATCTTAATCATATTCTTTTCTATACTAGACACATCATATCGTTGTGTACAAATATTCAACAGACAACCAGCAACTAAGTGCAGTTCAAATTTATTGGTTATAGTCTCACATTTGAAATGCACAACCCAAATGCTTTTTCACTTAGTTGATTGAGCATAACTGAGAAAAAACCTTATTTGATTAAGCATAACTGCTGTTGTGAAGCTTATCCTATTTCACAATTCACATTATTTTGAAGTAAATTCTCCCCTTAATTGCATGGTAACTAACAACACTCTGTATCCTAGTTTTACAGATTTTAAGCTCACTATTAAAAAAAGGTCGTGGCTTCCCACAACTTTATAGAGAAATTATTAAAGCTTCCCGGTAATCACCAAGGAAAGATCTCCTTCTTGTTATGCTAATATGGTTCAAAAAAGCAAAATTTTAGCCTGGTGATTACTACCTGGAATGTCATATTGCGTGAAGCAGGTGCCCATTCTTCAGTAATCCGTCTCTCCAAAGATTCTGGATCAGCAGTTGGTGGCACTCGAACATCAAAACCTGCTTCTGCTTCAGATGGCTGTAAATTCATGACAAAACCCTGATGTGCAAGAAGGAAGAAACTTGCAAGTGTTAAATTGTGGACATATATATCATTGTGACGACAACAAGAGTAAGCCATGTCCTTGGGTCTTCATGTAACACCTCTGATCCATAAGTACATCTGAGATGTCACCAATTCACTGGTCCATTGTATATTACAAACGCAATTATGGGTGTAACTCCCAACTCGACAAAGCTAGCAGCGAATACCAATTACAAGCGATGTCATGCATGTAGAGTGAACAACCATAGTGGATATTCGTGAATGAAATTGCCTACTAGCACTAGCAGGCAGGAGGATGGATCCACGAATCAGTCTCGGCTTATGGCTCAAGCAATTTGTTTGACCATACAAAACTCTCATGAAACTGATTGGAATAGCCACAAGAGTACTCATAAATGACTTAATGTAAAATCAAAGTGCCAATATATCGATTATAAATTAAAGTGACAAAAATTCATGAAAAAAAAGCTCCAAAATAAATCCTAACTTACGGTTGGAGATGGCGTTCCCGCCTTCAAAAATGCCATGTTAACTGATACCACTTCGCCCTCTGCCTTCAAACCTGCCTTCACCAAATCAAACTGCGAAGCCCGGAACCTCCTCACACTCTCAATGCTTTTCAACAGATTCTCCATGGCAGTGTTGTCATACAACTTTGCCCCGTGGCCTGGTTGCCCAGTAGCCTTAATCACCAGCCACCATGGGCATCTTTCCGCATAAAACGTCCTGTAGTTCTCATTGGGCGAAGCCAACCCTGTTTCGAATACAAGTTACAACCACTAATGAATAATATAAACAGAGTACAGAACACAAACACCTTGTACAACCCAATCTCAAAACGAACCGTAGTGATTTACCTTCGTCGACTACGATGCCCACGTTCAAATTCTTGAAAACATCGGAATCCGCAAACTTCTCGGCACCATCATGGCCACCAATCTCCTCGTCCGGAACAAAGGACAGGTAAACGGAGCGAAGAGGCTTGAACCCAGAAGCCTTCAACTTGCGAATGGCCTCGAGGTACTGCATGCCAACGCACTTCATGTCCTGAGACCCTCTGGCGTAGATATTTCCCAGCCGATCGAGGTGGGCCCCGAAGGGATGGTGTGACCACTTCTCTTGCTCGACCGGAACGACGTCGGTGTGGGAGTTGAGAAGGATAGAGGGGAGGTCTGGATTAGAGCCCGGCCACTTGAGGAGGATGAGAGGCTTGCCCTGGGCGAACTCCAGGGTCTGGGTCTCGAGGGAAAGAGATTGGGCTTGGGAGAGGATGAAATCAGCTGCTTGAGTGTAGTGGGGGCTAGGCTGGGCAGTGTTGATTTGAAGGTACTGCTGGAATCTCGACACAACCGATGATGGGTCTTCCTCGGCTGTTGCTTTTGGCGATGAGATGAATAATAGTAGACAAGCGAAGTAGCAGCAGTAAACGATTGCTCTGCAACTGAGCTCCATTTTTTCTTTTTTTTCTTTTTTTCTCTGTTCCAGTAGAAGTAGAGACGAGAGAACCAATGAAGAGGAAGAGGGACGTGGTGAGACTTTCGATTGATGCCTGAGAGTAAAGAGTAAAATATTTACAACCGTAATCGTTTTGGGGAAATGGGAAAGTAAATAAAATATGAAATTTATATATAAAAAAAATTAATTTTTAAATAATAGATATTTTTTTTAAATGATTATATAATATTTTTTTATCAGAATAAAATTCAGGACAAAGAAATTAGTTATTCTATTCTCTGTGTAAAGCATATCACGTTGGTAAGTATTGATAAATTTAAATTTTAAAATTTATTTTGTAAATTAAATTATATTCTAATTTGAGAATATATTTTTTTATAAAATATTTCCTAATGTAAAATAGATTTTATGAATCAAAATTTTTATATTTATATTCAAAATGGGGTTGATAGTTTTTTTAACCAAAAATAGTAAAATTGATGGGAATCTAATATAAAATACCATCATTTATTTAAATCGATGGAATTAGAAGTGAATCGAATATAATTCTAATGCAATTTACTTCTATAAGAATTTTGACATGAGATATTCAATATCCATAAATTTTATTATAAATTGTGAAGCAAACCTGAAAAGCCAACAACTCATTCCACGAAGCAAACCTTACCTAATATTGTGAGATAATAGCAATGATATGGGAGATTTGAATTTAGTCATCAGCAGCTTTGCTTGTGACCCAAGTTAGGGTTCCTTTTAACCCAGGGGTCCTCGATTAACTAGTAATTTAGATCTCGTTTATTTTTAGAGATGAGATTAAAGTTAAAAAGTTGAATAAAATATTGTTAGAGTATATTTTTTAATATTATTTTTATTTTGAGATTTGAAAAAGTTAAATTGTTTATTTTATTTTATATTGAAAGTTTGAAAAGTTGTAATGATTAAATAAAATGAGATGAGATGTTTTTTCAAAACAAACAAAGCCTTAAACACCACAAAATCTTTCACGAAAATCCAAATATTACACGTTTATAAGTTGTGTTTAGATGTTAAATTTAACTTAGATGAGTCGAATTCTTTATAAATAGTAATAAATTGATATGGTAAAATGAATTTTATATAATCCGTCTAAAATGAGTTTAGATATATTTGAATGTTAAGATAAGTAGTACTGTTAAATCTACAAAAGAATTACACAAAAATAATCTCATAAATTAATATGTGATTTTATCTTATCCATTATATTTACTTTCTAACAAAAGTAATTTTATAATCTGACGAACCACATCAAGTCACATCGGTTTATAGGATTGTTTTGTGTAATCTCTTTGTAGTTAGAATATTTCTTTAAAATGAGTTTAGATATATTTATAAAAATTTGAAAAATGTTGTATGTTCTGCGTATAAAGATGTATTGAGTTGAAAAAAATTATAGACCCTACGTATAAAAATGTATTGAGTTAAATGATATTTAATGACTTAAAAATTGTATATTTGAATCTTAGGCTAAACTTAAATTTCAACTCAATTCAAATGAGCTAACCGATTTCATGCTTCAAACGTAGCCTACGTGTCACGCAGCTGTTAAGGGGCCAAAACGTCCGCTCCGCTCCATTAAAATCCGAATCTTATAGGGTTTCGCAGTAATTAGGAGAAAGTTGGATGTCAAAGTGAGGAACGACTCCCCCCCTCCAAAAATCCCGCACTCGAATCGAATCCCTCGCTCTCCCCCCGAGCAGAGAGAGAGATGGAGAGAGAGAGAGTGAGAGAGATCGAGTACATGAAACTGTGTATGAGGAAGCTGGCCATGTGGTTTACTAGGACCTTCAAGCCCATCATGACCCACGAGGAGCTCGAGCCAATCATGGCCACACTCGGCTTCGTCGGCCTTCCTCCCTCCACTCCCAACGCCGCCATTCCTTGGAAGGAGTACCTCTACACGGCGGGAGGCAGCTGGCGTAGCAATTCATCTTCGGGTTTGAGTCCTGCCGAGGCGCCGCCGAAGCCGAGGCTTCCCTACCCGAGGATCGACGGCCTCCACATCTACACCTACAGGGCCTTCCTTGACGCCGTTAACTTCTACATCGACCTGTCTGACATCTCCGATCTCTTCCATATCAGGTACCGGTCCTTTCTTGTTGATTCTCTCTTTGCTTTTTTGGCTTTCTTGTTTTCTTTAATTTGAGTATGGATTTGTTTACTTCTGCTTTATTTTCTTTTCATACACGATCTTTAATATGCCTTGTTTTGGTTTTTATGTCATTCCTGACTTTGCTCTTCGCCTGTTTGTTTTTATGCGCACGTTTCAACGCTTTATTTTACCGCAACAAACTTTTGTATTGGAACCATGCTTTTAGCATTCTTTAACCCGCTTTCTATTCAATTCAAACTTTTGTACCGTGCGAATCAAATTTTGTAGTTGGATTTCACTCACATATGCATTGGGTAAGTCATAGGACCTTGATGTATATTTGATAAAAAATTCTATATATAAGCCTTACGATCTTAAACACCATTTAAAAATATGTGAATTTATTCTTTTACCTCATGTTTCAACCCCACATTTTGTATTGGAAAAAGTCAAATGTGTTCCATATTATGTGTCTACGCCTCTCTCATTTTAAATCTTAGGGTACGTTTGGGTGTTGAAAAGTGTTGAGAAGTCTTGAGAATATTTGTGAATAGTTATGAATAGAGATTGGAATGAATTTGCAGGTCTCATTGAGAGCATTTTGAGTTGTTTGTATGTGTGAAGTATGTTGAGTTGTTGACTTTTGAGTAGGTAGTTAAAAAATATGTGGGTCCCATAAATATTATAGTGATTTGATTTTTAATAATAAATATTATAATGATTTTATTATAGTGATTTTTTAATATTAATAAATATTGTAGCGATTTTATTTTACTTTTATATATAATAATGATAAATATTATAATGATTTTATTTTTAATTTATATATAATAATGATAAATATTATAATGATTTTATTTTTAATTTATATATAATAGTGATAAATATTATAATGATTTTATTTATATATATATAATAGTGATAAATATTATAGTAATGTTATTTTTTATTTATATATTATAGTGATTTTATTTTTAATTTATATATAATAGTGATAAATATTATAGTATTTTATTTTTTATTTATATATAATAGTGATTTTATTTTTTATTTATATATAATAGTGATTTTATTTTTTATTTATATATTATAGTGATTTTATTTTTTATTTATATATTATAGCGATTTTATTTTTTATTTATATATTATAGTGATAAATAGTTTTTATTTATATATTATAGTTATTTTATTATTGTGATTTTATTTTTTATTTATATATTATAGTGATTTTATTTTTTATTTATATTTAATAGTGATAAATATTATAGTGATTTTATTTTTTATTCATATATTATAATGATTTTATTTTTTATTTATATTTAATAGTTATAAATATTATAGTGATTTTATTTTTTATTTATATATTATAGCGATTTTATTTTTTATTTATATATAATAGTGATAAATATTTTTTATTTATATATTATAGCGATTTTATTTTTTATTTATATATTATAGCGATTTTATTTTTTATTTATATGTAATAGTGATAAGTATTATAGAATGTTTGTGAATAGTTATGAGTAGAGATTGAAATGGGTTTGTGGGTCCCATTGAGAGTATTTTAAGTTGTTTGGTATGTGAAGTATTTTCAAAAGTACGAGAATACTTAGAATGTGTTGAGGAATGTTTAGTACCCAAACATAACCTTAGAGTTCCGAATATTAAGGAATACTAATACCAAGTTAGTTCAAAATTTTATTAGTTTCCATTTGAAGTTTGGAGTATGTTGCTAATGGGGGGGCTTAGAAAAGGAAACATTTTTACTTGAACCATTTATTTCCTCGAAATTAATGCCATGTTTTTGAACGATGGCATGGAGTGATAGCCCCTGAATTTACTTTCTTAATTTTATTTTTTGAAGGGGAATGCCTTTCCACTCGGTACATGATCATAAGAGGAAGTGGCGTCGTATGGAAGAGGATGAAAGTGTGTTTGTTTACAGGGAAGGAACACTGGATCAGGGGACATACAATGTATATCACTTTGATAAGAGCAGCAGCAGTAACGACAGCAGAAATGGGTGCAGTTCCATCGTCATAAGAAATAAAGGCATCAATACCCCAGTCAGCTGCATTGTCTCTTTAAAAGACATCATAGTATGATTACTACCAAGTTTGCATATATATATCAAGCAAAATTTAAAGTCATACAAAATTTTGTTTCATAAATTCCCTCCCTTTTGGATTTTTCTCCATTTGAGATTCGTGTTTGTGCACATCTTTTTTGGGCAAACAACGAGCAACATTTTTTTTTGGTTTGTAATGGTAGGAGATGTCAAATGTCAATGGTTTCTTTGTTTCAATTTTTAGACATGGCTCTGTTTATGCAGAGTTATGAAATATGGACCAGCTCTACTGGTAGGAATTGTTAAATGGCCAAATAAATATATTTGGGATAAATCAACCTTCCTTTTATATGGATCTGTATTAGCATACGTTAATATTCCCCTTCCAAGACTTCATCCCATACCTGAGGTGAAGAAACTAGGTGATGGGAATCAAGGTAGAGATTCGAGATCGAATCCTTTTGAGGAGAGAGAGAATAATAGGAACTAATCGAGATCGAATCCTTTTGAGGAGAGAGAGAATAATAGGAACTAAGGTGAGCCTTTCAAATTGACTGTGGGTTTAAAGGATTTCATTCCCGCAAGTTCATATCATTAAGATTTTCATCAAATTAGCTACCATTAATTAATAGCATATGCTTACACAACTGTTCATCAAATAAATTTTGTCAACAATTTCCTATATTGCATGTGATGAGGTTCAAGTCTAGTTGTTAAACTCATTTGAGTTTAATTTAGTTCAATTTAATTTTAAGTTAAATTTAACATTTAAATACTTAACTCTCAAATTATTAAATTTATTTCAATTAAAAATTTCTTTACACAAAATTTATAATTTTTTTCAATTCAATATTTTTTTAATAGTGAGATTTATAATTTTTTTTAATTTTTTTATAAATATATCTAAATTTATTTTAATATTTAAATTTATTTTAAATAAATTTTATTATCTTTTAACTCATTATTATTTATAAATACATAAAGCAACTTTATTTTTGGGCAGGTCCAAAGGACAAGTTCACTCTTCGAAGCCCATAGAAACTTTGTTAGCTTAAGAAAAGGCAACACCATTATGAACTTGGGATCAGGCTGTCAATTTCCCAAATCGGAACCCTTGTTTTTTGGCCGAATCCCAAAGCAGAGTTTCTTCTAAAAAAGGAACCGAAGTGTTATGAATCGGAGCCCTTCTTTCCGCGTAGGGTCTCCCTTCGGTTTTCTTCTCAAAAGGAGAGCCAAGACCAAAACCACATCGATTGCATAGAAGTGGTTCCAAACCCGAGAAAAAAAATAATCTCGATTTTTAATTCAGCAGTAAAATATAAAAAATATATTATTTTATATTTTTATTATTTTTAAAAATTATTTTTATCATATCAATAAAAAATTAAAATAATATATTTTTAAATGAATCGTGAAGTTTATATATAAAATTTTTCTTTTTAATTACTCATTCTTAAGGCTTTTCTGCTACCACTGTCTGCCGCTGTAAGAAATCCACAAACCCTTTCCTTCCTAGTTCCTAGTGTAGCCGAACGCAAGCATTTTCAAGTCTCCCTTCGCCGCTGAAAAGAACAAAAGATACAAGAAAGAGAGTTCATAAAGCATATCCCTCGTTTGTATTATAGACCAACAAGAATCCCTTCGTTTTCGCCCTGCTGAAGTTTCCACAATGTGAACTCTGTATTAGTTAGCTCTTTGTCAAAGTTATCACTTTTTCAAGGTTTCTAATCCGCCATCAGCAATCCTTCACTGCACCGCACCAAGGAGATTAAGGTCATTCTCTACCAAACAAAAGGCGCGCTTTCTTTACCCCTCGGTTCGGCTACAAGCCCCAAAAGCAACAAAAAGAAAACAGAGGTACCCTTGGCCTCAAATCTTAGTAGTGTAAATGGATGCGCTTCGAGCCGCAGTTTTCTTCTTGGTTCTACTGATATCATGCGAGATTAATGGCGCCGAGGATGAAGAATGGAAGACTGCCACTGCAACATACTCCAAAGAAACAGATGGGTCAATCATTACAGGTAAATTTTTTTTTCTTGCCTGTAGTCTAGAAGTTGTCAAGTTGCCGTCTTTGCTACTTAATGATGCTGCACATTTACAAAATACTCAAAACTTTAGTAGTAAAGCCATCAAGGGTTTACCATTTAACGACGTTGCAGAAGGGGCTTGTGGCTATGGAGACCTCCACAAGATTAGCTATGGGAAGTACAGTGCTGGCTTAAGCACCATTTTGTTCAACAGGGGAAGCACTTGTGGAGCTTGTTACGAGGTGAGATGTGTTGACCACATATTGTGGTGCCTGCAAGGGAGTCCATCCATTATTCTCACTGCCACAGATTTCTGCCCTCCGAACAATGGACTGGCAGCCGATTATGGTGGCTGGTGCAATTTCCCCAAAGAACACTTTGAGATGTCAGAGGCCGCATTTGCTGAAATTGCTGAGAGAAGAGCTGATATTGTTCCAGTGCAGTACAGGAGGTAACATATCAAAGTTAAAAGTAGTTTATTTATTATTATTTTTTTTAGGCAAGTTAAAAGTAGAATTCTCGCTGTGGTAGTTTCTGTTTTCTAGATTAAGGGAAACATTGTTATGCCAAATTTTATGTAGGGTGAAGTGTGAAAGAAGTGGTGGACTGAGATTCAATCTACAGGGGGATTCACGCTTCTTTCAAGTTCTAATTGCCAACGTGGGTTTGGATGGTGAAGTGGTAGCTGTGAAAGTGAAAGGATCAAAAACAGGATGGATACCTATGGGAAGAAATTGGGGACAAAACTGGCAATGCAATGTGAATCTCAAGGGGCAGCCTATATCTTTTGAGGTGACCGCCAGTAGCGGAAGAACACTAGCATCTTATAATGTTGCTCCACCAAACTGGCAGTTCGGTCAGACATTTGAAGGGAAACAATTCTAGTAATAGAAGCTTCTGAACTCAAATTTGGAAGTTGGAAGACTTCATTGCTTCATTTCTGGAATGTGGCTTGCAACCTGAAGCTTTTGAAGTCTTTAATCATGAGTTCATAAGTATTGAGGATGTAACCACATGTTTGCAGCTGGTCACATGCATCTCTATTCTCTTTTCCCTCTAAATTCCCAGCTATCCCACCAGGTTGAGTTCATGGTCAAGAATTGGGTAGACAGTTGTAAAACAAAGTTGAAAATTTGTGGAAAACAGGGTCCCCCATTTTTGTCTCTTTATAATGTCTTGACAGAAATCATCATTGTAGATTGAATGTGCAATTATTAGAAAGTAACCGTGTTTATACTTATCCTGGCTTAGACAAGCAATCCTCGCTTTACGACTTAGGTTGTCTTTGGAAGTGATTCACTCAGTACTTGTTGTGTCTACAAGAAAGAACCGACAAAAAGAGAAAATAGAAGACAATCAAACACAGTTATAAAACTGGATGACAGACAAAAGTTCTCTCCTGCAACATCGTTGCTCAGTGACAAATGCAATTCCATTTTTTTCTATCTAAATCGTGCAGTTGTGAGGTTTTCATGATGTAATAAATTCATTTTGAAACACCCTAAACGGGGCAACTTAAGCTACCAGCTTGAAACTTTTCTAACCCTGATGGCAACGAATGGAATAAGGGAATTTATCGTCTCTTTCATTAGCCATGAAACTAATAAGACAACATGATAGCCATATACCACACACGTAAAATAGCTAGAATCAATTTCTGATAAATAAGATGGTTAGAATCATCGTCAAAATGGGTACTATTTTTTTTCAAACTGCAATTGGTTTTGTTTCAGTCGAAGTAAAATGATGGCCACTCATTCTACCATGCAAATTACAATTGGTTAGCATGCAAACAAGGCATTTAACTCAATCATTTGCTCACCATCATCTCTTCCTCATCGTCCAGAAACTCCAGAGATTCGCCGAAGTACATTTGAGCGTCTTGCCTTATTATAACCGAAGGACCTGTTTCTCCCTTTGACTCTAAGCCAGTTATGAGTATCTTAAAGGATGACTTATCTGGTTCACATCCAACTTGTTTCATCAGGCAGTAGCACTCCATTGCAAGCTTGGTGTTATTACTACTTAACAAGGCTTTGAAGAGAGTATTAAAGCCCTCGATCTCGGGCCCTAAGTCGCCAGCTTCTATTTTCAAATATGATTGAATGAGTAGTTCAACATGTTCAACCAATCCATTGCTAGCCAATACGGTAACCATATCAGCATAAACTGAGACTTGAGGCTTGTACCAGAATTCCCTCCGAATATCTTCGAAAACCTAGGTAAAGGCAATGGCACAAATCTTAGCAGTTGGTAGATTATAAACCATAACAATCGGGGTTAGAAAGTTAGGGAATTGAGCTAAACTCCTAGTACGAGTAATAGAAAAAGGGAAAATGGGTAACCTTGAGGGCCAAGAGGCATTGGTTCTGGCGGAGAAGTTCGCGAAGAACGGCCATCATATCGAGCTTGAGTAGGCGCTTGAAATTGGAATGAAACACTCGGTCCAGCGTATGCTGATCTTTCTGGGCTCGCTTCAAGGCCTGCACCGTTTGAATTGCTTCGATGCTGGGGTTCCTCCCCTTCTGCAACGGCTTCCGGTTCTTGCCTCTGCTGCTCATAGTCACTAAGACGCATCTCGCAGGTCCAAGCGATGGACTTTTCAAGTTTCTGAGGTTTGGGGGTTTGGATAGAGAGCTGAAGAGCGTAAAGGAAGGAGCTCGAATTGCGGTGGAGCTCATCGCTTCTCAACTCTCTCTGTGTTTTCCAAGGCCAGCCCAAACACAATTACACAAAGTGCAAATCGAAGTGTAAACGGCAGTCGCTTTGTGCTCGGGAGATGAGAATTTTATGTTTTGTTTTGAAGTTTAAAATATTAAGTTTTAATATTATTATTGTTTTAAAATTTGAAAAATGTGTATTGGAATTTGAAAAAGTTAAATTGTTTATTATATTTTGTATGTAGATTTGAAAAATGTGTAATGATAAAATGAAATGAGATGAAAATTTTATGTTTTATTTTTGACTCCAAACCTGCCCTAAGCAAGCCAGTGTTTGTGTCCTTACTAATTTGCGTTTCATTTACTCTCGATTTGGATGTTGATGATTTCAATGATTTATATTGATTTATAAATAATAATATTTTATAGATAATATTGAGATAGTGGCAGAATCACGATGGCCCTCCCAAATTTTTTTAAAAATTTAAAATGCTCCCTACATTTTATACGTAATTCTATAAATATAGAAAATGACCCTTCAAAAATTTTATAATTACATATGCTTTCTATTTTTTTAAAAAAATTTCAATATATCTAAAAATGTCTCTCTAATTTTTTTCATATAATCTCAAATTTTTTTATAATTTCTATATAATATCTATTTTTAAATATGTAGCTTCGCCAAAATTAAATTAAAATTAAATTTAAGAAAAATAATAAACTTATTAATATGGATTCTAAAGTTTTTTGTTATATAATATTAATCTTCTTAATATGAAATCTAAAATAAAAATACAAGAAAAGTTTTTAAAGTTGATGGTCTATATGAAAAATAGTTGAGATATTTTATTATTTATACTTCATTGAACAAGAAAAAAATTTATTTAAAGTCTCAATTATAACATTATATATTTATGTGATACGAAAATATTTAGATTGTACATAAAATTTGATAAACTAACTTACATATTAAAATGAAAGATGACCTTCTAAAAAATCATTTGATAGTTTATAGGAATAAATAAATTCTAAATATGTTATTACAATAATAATAATAAATGAATGTTATTTCATGAAACATTATCGTAAAAAATATGAAACGTGTATCAAATTCCATTTTTAGAATTTCATTTCTACGTGTATGAAGCAAATTATCAAGATCTACTTTTATATATAGTTATATTTTTATTATTTTTTAATCTCTTTCTATTTTATATAAATGTGTCACACGGTTAAAAAGTTAGACTCCCCTATAAAAGATTGATAGTTCTACCATTACATTGAGATGTGTTCGAATATATAAAATAATTTAAGATATGTTTAACTTTTTATAAAAAATTAAAAAGTAATAGATGTCATCAATGATTAGTTTGTCTTTTTAAGTTTTGTTTGGATGTTAAAAGTATATAAATTATCTGTGAATAATAATAAATAATAATAAGCTATTTGTAAATAGTAATAAACCATTTATAAATAATAATAAAGTAGTTTGAAAACAATTCAGTTCCAAACATAACTGAAATGGGGTTATGAAATAAGATCAATGTTATTCTCTGCTTTGAAGATGTTATCTTTAATCACACCTTTTTTTTTTCTTTTTTTTTTAGCTAATCACACTAATATCACATAAATTAAACGATTTTTATATTAATTATTTGAATGAAGATCGCTTAAGATAGACTAAATTTATATGATTAAATATAATAAAGTTTGATATGAAAAATATTCTGTTTAAAATTAATGTATTGTCATAATTTATAAAATTATTCTATTCATAAATATGTGTGAAAAGTATATTATCCACGTTAAAGCGTTGGCAGTTAAAAAGTTGAGGTTTTAAGTCAAAGTTATTGAAAAAATTATATTCATCTCAAAATTAAAATAATAGTATAATATTAAATATTTTAATAATACCTTTTTTAATTTTTTTTATAATTTACAAATACACTTTATATACTAATTAATAATTTAATTTTTACTTAAAATTATTATTTTCCTATTATTTTTTTCCTCAACCTAATTATCTAACAAATACATTTTACTCAACTATTCTCACACCCAACAATCACATATATAATTTTTATCAATATTTATTCTATTCAACATTCACATTTACGATTTTGTGAAGCAAACAAAAATAATTTATAGTAAAATATTATTTTGGAGATAAACAATAGCTGACTAAATTTAGAGAAATGAATGACTTTACTGTAACTCAAAAGTGAAATTTTAAAATTTTGACTACTCTAATGTAGACCACTTTAATAAAAATTAACTAAAATTTGACTAAAGATTAACATTTGGCTAGGTCAATACTAATACTATTATAGATGTAATATGATTTAGTTTATAATATTTAAATTTAAATTTTTTTCTATAAATTAAATCATATCATATCAATAATGTCATCCATATTAAATTATGAATATATTTTTTGTAATTTATATACACATAATATAGTTGATAACGTCTATTAAATATAAAAAAATTATTTATATCAGTTACTATTTATTATTTCACATCTTATATTTTATAAAAAAATACCTATATATTTTATAAAAAATACTTTCATACTCTATGGAAAAAATTATAAATGTTGGACGTATAATGTGAAACAAAACTCTTAAATATAATTTGAAGATTTGTAGTTATTTATATAAATTTAAAATTGTAATAATTTGACAAATATAATTGAAAAACGCAGTTGTGCGGGACCCAAGGGAGGACACTTGAGCGATAACGGGCGGGGAGTCGGGGACAGCCGTTGAGTGTAGCTAACGGTGAAAAGCCGAACCGTGGACGGTAAGAATACAAGTACAATTCCCTTCAATTACAGAGAGGATAGGATCAGGTGGGGTAGGTGCACGGAACAGAAATGGCGACGGCGCTGGTAGGTTCTTCGTGGCCTTGGATGAAGATGAGGATTAGGGCGATCCCGGAGGCTGCCCCTCCAATGGCGATTTGGCTTCAATCGTCTCTGTATTTCCGGAGGCGGCGGAGTTTTTCCATCTCCGCCACTGCTAAGAAGACTGGGACGGATGCAGAAGAAGAAGGACGAGTCCGAGTGCGTTTCGCTCCTTCGCCCACTGGCAACCTTCACGTCGGTGGAGCTCGAACTGCTCTCTTCAATTACCTTTTCGCCAGGTCCAAAGGTGGAAAATTCATTTTGAGAATTGAAGATACTGACTTGGAGAGGTCCACTAAGGAATCTGAGGAAGCAGTGTTGCGAGATCTCTCTTGGCTTGGGCTTGATTGGGACGAAGGTGCGGTTCAATTCCTGCTTTTTATTAGGTATTGCTTGAGAAAGATATCAACTTTTAGTAATGACACCGTGTATTATACACATATTTCTAGGTCCTGGTGTTGGTGGAGACTATGGCCCGTATCGGCAATCTGAAAGAAACTCTCTGTACAAGCAATCTGCTGAGAAACTTTTAGAATCTGGCCAGGTTTATCGCTGCTTTTGTTCTAACGAGGTAGTCCTCTTCCATATACTTTTAAAGCGTATTGTTGATATTTCACTATTACCCTGGAATGCCACGCTCTATTCGGCAAAACTAGTAGCTTTTTGCATCCTAGACTATCTTCCGAGTACCTTATGAGTCTTGGGTGTGTATGTGTTTTCCTCATTAGTATTTTGCAGAACTTATGTGTTCTACTTATATGTACTTATCAGATTTATTATTAATAATAAATAATATTTATTATCGTTAGGAATTGGAAAAGATGAAGGAGATTGCAAAATTAAAGCAGCTGCCTCCAGTATACACTGGAAAATGGGCAAGTGCGACCGATGGAGAAGTACAAGAAGAGCTAGCAAAGGGAACCCCTTATACATATCGATTTCGTGTGCCAAAGGAAGGGAGTTTGAAAATCAATGACCTTATTCGAGGCGAAGTTAGTTCCTCTCATTACTACGTATCATTTCTGTCACTGTAGTCTTCTTACATCCATATTTGCATTTTTCTTGGGCTTTTTCATATCATAAGATAGAGTTTTGCCTCAATGGTGGTTCCTCCCTTAGATCAGTGGCAATAGGTTTCATAGAGGCAATTTTAAGCGACTTATGGTTACTTTATACACATTTGCGCTAAATCAAAAGCTATTTTGTTTTCACCCAGGTAAATGGTGGATTGTGCCTGTCACCGCATTTAAGTAAATAATTTATTAATGTAGCTAATAACACTGTACATCTAAACATTGCAAGCCAAAAAGGATGTTAACTTTGTTTGATAGTGTCATGAAGGTTAGTTGGAACTTGGATACACTTGGAGATTTTGTCATAATGAGAAGCAATGGACAACCTGTTTACAATTTTTGCGTGACAGTTGACGATGCGACAATGGCTATATCACATGTTATAAGGTAAGAAGTCCAACCTTCTTACAATTAAGAGGATTATGCTATGAGCCAATCTCTAAACATAGCAAGTTGACCTCCACTGGTTTTTAATTCCCCCCCGCACCATCCCTCCCCCTTTCTTGGAATTCTTGTGTTAAGTCATCTCTTTACCTTGCATATTCAGGGCAGAAGAGCATTTACCAAACACTTTAAGGCAGGCACTGATATATAAGGTAAGGTTAAAAACCTGAAAGTTTTTATCCCTGCTTTTAGGCAGTTGTCATCTTTCTGCAATAGAGATAAGCTAATTGTGGCATCCATACATGATTATATCACAGGCTCTGGGATTCCCCATGCCTTACTTTGCACATGTTTCCTTAATTCTTGCACCTGATCGGAGTAAACTGTCAAAACGCCATGGTGCTACTTCTGTGGGTCAGGTAGTTTATCATTACGGCCTATTTATATGTAAAAAAACATTTCGAAGTTACAGTTTAAGGTGTTATTGCGCTCTCCTTTTTCATGGTTATTAGTTTTTTTTTTTGTTAACCTTTCTTTTAATAAGGAACAATATTTTCAACTATTCCACCATCTATCAGTTCAGGGAGATGGGGTATCTACCCCAGGCAATGGTGAACTATTTGGCACTTTTAGGCTGGGGCGATGGCACCGAAAATGAATTTTTCACCCTTGAGCAACTTGGTTAGTGATTTGTTTTGAATAATCTCTCTTCCTTTCTTTCTCTTCCCACGGGAACAATTGTCTAAACTCTAATTATATTCTTCTTAATTTTGTTTTTCATTTGACCAATTTCTTACCAGTGTATTTACACGTGATTCACAGTTGAAAAATTCTCTATTGGTCGTGTTAACAAAAGCGGTGCTATTTTTGATTCTACAAAGTTAAGGTAATTATGGCTTTCAACAACTATATGCTTAGAAACACCATTCTTTTGTTACTTTTGGCAGGCATTCCCTTCAACTTTGACATGTTGATTGGACAAAGTTATGCAATGGCATGATTTTTTACATGTTCTGGTGCTGTCATGTTGTTTAATATTCCAAAGTTCCACTTTTGATTTTCCTGATTTGCTGTCAATCATTTCACGAGAATTTAGGCCGTCTATCGTTTAAGAAAGATGGTTTGTGATACTTTTAAATGAGTGAGACTATCTCTAAATTGTGGAGAAATTGGAAGCTTGGAATGTATACAAAGTATTATAATGTATTGTAGCTTCCTAGTTGGTTCTCCTTTAACACTTGTCTTCACCAAAAAGGTGGATGAATGGTCAGCATTTAAGAGCACTTCCATCAGAGGAGTTTGCCAAACTTATTGCTGAGCGCTGGAAAAGCACAGGTATCCTAACAGAGTCAGAGGGGGCATTTATCCAAGTAAGACTCTTTAGTATTAAAATCTTTTAATCTCATCAAATCAGTATAAAAAACTCCAGTTAGAGCCTCTCTTTTGCCTGTTTTAAATGTGAGGTGATTTTGTGTTCCTTGGCATTGTTGTAAATTATCCTGTTCTTTAAATTAGGCATGGGATTATGTGGTTCTGCCAGAGTAGAGGGAGTGTGACTGTGTGATAGTTAGTGTAGAACATTAACTTCATTTTGGTTCTATGATTTGATATAATCAAGCAAAGCAAGCATGCTACTCATCCCAATTTACTATGACAGGAGGCAATTGAGCTGCTCAAGGATGGGATTGATCTGATAACGGATTCAGATAAAGCAATCTCCAACTTGCTATCTTATCCTTTACATGCTACTTTAAAGAGGTAATATTTGTACTTAAACCTGTTGGTTTATGTCATCATCTGGAATCATTTTTTGGCCTGATAGATTCTACGTTATTGTCATCGTTGAGTATGCATTCTGTGATCTATGCATATGCATTATTTTGCCTGGATTTTTACTTCAATAAATAAAAAATGCTTGAAAAAAAAAAAAGCAAAAAAAAAAAAGAATACAACCATATATAACTACGTCTTCTTTTGCTCTCTGTAGTTCTGAGGCCAAACCTGTGTTGGAAGATAAACTTTCTGAATTTTCAGCCTCCCTCTTAGCTGCCTATGACAGTGGTGAAATCCTCGGTGCTCTTGAAGAAGGCCATGCTGGCTGGCAGAAGTGGGTGAAGAACTTTGGGAAATCTCTGAAGCGCAAGGTGGTCGTTAATCATATAGGGTGATACAACTATTCTCCTACAATATCTGATCCATGAACTGAATATCTGTTATTTTCATCCTCCTTGCAGGGGAAATCACTCTTCATGCCTCTCCGAGTGTTGCTAACAGGAAAACTCCACGGCCCAGATATGGGTGCCAGTGTGCTTTTACTCCATAGAGCCGAAACCTCTGGTGTTGTTGCTCCCGAAGCTGGGTTTGTGACATTGAATGAGAGGTTCAAAATGCTGAGGAAACTGGATTGGGAGGCATTAATCGAGGATCAACCCCTTTTGGAGCAAGCTGCTACTATAACGAACTGAGAAATCACAGTTTTGACATGCTATTTAACTAAAGTTAGTTGTTTTAAATATGGACGTTTAAAAATTTGGATACCTTTGTCAATAACAGTTGATAAGATAATGAAGTTTTATTCTTGTTGTTTATCATTGGGATGAATGTGAAATTAATTTCCTTCCTTGTCTGAGTAGATTTTGAAGGTTCCAATTTCTATCATTTACCATTCTCTGAATGTCATACACATGTAAGAATGTGAGAAACCCCCTACTAAAGACTGGATAATTGGCCAGGGTTAACAGTTTTGAGTTACAAGGGAATATATGTTGAGAAATATGCTGAAAAGAAAAATCTATTTGCAAGCTCGCACTTAACGTAAAAGGTCAAGATGATTCAAAATGGCTGTTATACTACTCATGCTACAAACTCCTAGAATTATTAATTCTCTGGTTGATGTTTGGATATCAACGCCTCACATTACATTTCTCAATCTCTGTCCCTTATCTTTGGGGCTAAGATTGAAGAAGTCTTTCTTATTCTTCTATTCCTCCCTATCTCTGCCAATGAGTGGTTACAAAGTCATTGTCCTTCTGTGACACTCCACCGGTTTCGTACATACACCTTAATAATACCAATCAATGGTCTTGCTGTCGATTATGCGAACAGAGTCTTTCTTACCAACCATATTCCAAGCTACTTGTTTTATATAGAATTATTATATTTTCAAATTGGCGTATAAAACATGTTATCTACATTATTTAAATAATAATTTTAAATATTATTATAATTTTCATAAATTCTTACATAAAATACAATAAACAATTCATATTTTTCAAATTCTAAAATAATAATAATATTAAAAAATAATATTATAATAATATTTTATTCAACTTTTAATTTTCATCTTAATTTATCTCATCTCAACTTACTATCTAAATCTAACTTTATTTTATAAGTAGATTTGAATATAGAATTTTTCATTATGTATATAATTATATAATTTCGATTATAAATTTATCTTTAAAGGGGTGCATTTAGAAGAACTTTACAAGTTTGTAGGCATGCATGCAAATTAATAAAAAGAGTAAAGGGAAATATTTATAAAACAAAAAAATAAGAAAAATATTTTAATAGGAAGAATTTCATAAAAATAATTTTACAAATTAATAAACATAAAAATTATCACGTTGTAAAGTTAATAATAATAATAAGGCAAGATATATGGTCACGTGACAAACACAGAAAGAGAGGAGACCGTGGGCAATCGACACACGTACAGTAGTAGGCCTAGGCAATAGAACGCAATTGTGATATTTGCCATTTGGGTCAAGGAAGAAAGCTCCCTGTTTTTGTTCTCAAATGGAGGGAGGACACAGAAAAAAATGTAACGTCATCGAAGTGATCTGTGAATAACGTCGCTCACCGACTGATCCAGACCCAGAAAAAAGAAGGAAGAAAGAAGAAAAAGGAATGTCGGCCTCGCAAACCCTAGGAGGGCCATCCCGTACCGGCCGAGTGTTGGGGCCTTCCCTGGACAAGATCATCAAGAACGCGGCATGGCGTAAGCATTCCCACCTCGTCTCCGCCTGCAAATCTACGCTAGACAAGCTTGAATCCCTGTCCGACTCTCCCAACCCTGAACTTGCCTCCCCCCTCCTCGGCCTCTCCTCATCCGATGCCGATTCCGTCCTTCAACCCCTCGTCCTGGCCCTCGACTCCGCCTACGCCAAAGTCGTCGAGCCAGTCCTCGATTGCGTCTTCAAGTTGTTCTCCCTTAATCTCGTCCGCGCAGAGATCGATCGACCCGATCCCAATCACGGCAGCCGCAACAACAACACATCCGTTGTCTACAAGATTATTGATGGCGTGTGCAAGTCGTCTGGTCTCGGAGAGGACGCCATCGAGCTGGGCGTGCTCCGGGTTTTGCTCTCAGCCGTTCGATCCCGCTGCATATTGATCCGCGGCGATTGTTTGGTGCATGTAGTCAGGACCTGCTACAATGTGTACCTCGGTGGATTGAATGGCACCAATCAGATCTGTGCAAAGTCGGTGCTTGCTCAGATGATGGTCATCGTATTCACCAGGGTCGAGCACGACTCCGTAGATCTGGGGGCTCCCTTTCCACGGGTCTCCGTTGCCGAATTGTTGGAATTCACGGACAAGAACCTAAACGAAGGCAGTTCGATACAATTTTCTCAAAATTTCATAAATGAGATCATGGATGCTAGTGAGAGTGAAGGGTATGCTGGTAAAAATAACCAGTTACCTATTACTACCTCATTATCCGAGCAAAATGGCAATGGGCAGATGCATGATTCAAACAAAGGAGACGAAATGGGTGAATCGACCGATGGGGGCAGTAAGATTAGGGAGGATGGGTTTTTGCTTTTCAAAAATCTGTGTAAGTTGTCTATGAAGTTTTCGTCGCAGGAACACCCTGATGACCAAATCCTCTTGAGGGGCAAAGTTTTGTCTTTGGAGCTGCTCAAGGTCGTCATGGAATATGGGGGTCCACTGTGGCGCACCAATGAGAGGCAAGTCCTCCTTGTATGCTCTCTCTATCAAAGTTCTGTGCTTGACCAATTTCATGGTTTTGAGTTTTCTATTTTCTATTTTTGAAATTCACGAGTTTAATTTCCTACCTGAACCGGTTTTATGAAATATGATTCTTGGTTCGCCCGCAAGAAGATTTTTTTTGGGGTAGGGTTCTATACGGTCCACTATAACTTGATGAAATTACTGTACTCATTGTCGTTTGAGGAAGTGTCATGGTCATGTTTTCTTTGGAACCAGTATGACATTTTTTAAACCGCTAGGGGTTGGCTCAAGTGGTAAAGGCCTTGGGGGTATGCTCCCCCTAGGTTTAAGGTTCAAATCCCCATTGGGTGCAAACAATCTCTAGGGGCTATTGAAGGGGGGGATTTTTCCCTTGAATTACCCGAGGTGCACTTGCGGGAAACTCCTTGACGAGAGCTTGTGCACCCCCGGGATTAGTCGGGACACTGTTACTGGACACCAAGTTCCAATAAAAAAGAAAAAAGAGATTTGGATGTAGAGCGGAATAGCTATATAAGTGTAATAATTTAGACTCAAGAAAGCCATTAATGCTCTTTCTATGTTTTGATACATACCATGAAGCATAAGATAGGAGTGTTTGGATAGGATATCATTGTTTTAATAAAATAATCAGACCTTAACTGCATAGAATGTAGATGGTACATTTGTGGTCTATACTATGCTGCGCTTCTATTTTTAAGTATAATCTGAAAGACTCAACATATTGCATTGTTATGAGTCTTCATATCTTTAAATGCTTTGCAATCTGTTATAGTTTTTCATGAGTCATGAATTAATCTTTACGATTTGGTATTAAAATGTTGTTCTGTCCTTTTATGTTAAATAATTTGGTAAGAATCCATATTTTTTTACATGGTGCAGGTTTCTCAATGCTATCAAACAGTATCTTTGCTTATCGTTGTTAAAGAACAGTGCATTGTCAGTTATGGCTATCTTCCAGCTCCAGTGTTCTATTTTTATGAGCTTGTTATCAAAATTTAGATCTGGGTTGAAATCAGAAATTGGGATATTTTTTCCCATGCTTGTCCTCCGTGTGCTTGAGAATGTGCTCCAGCCAAGTTTCTTGCAGAAAATGACCGTCCTTAACTTATTGGAGAAAATATCTCAGGATCCACAGATTATCATAGACATATTTGTCAACTATGACTGTGATGTGGATGCTCCAAACATTTTTGAAAGGTATTAAACATCTCTATTGCATCTCCATGCACTAGTGCCCTTAGACAAGAATTTTGTGTACTTCTAAATAGTCAATTCTTTCTGAATTTGAAAAAGCAAGATCTATACTTTGTGTGGGGAGTGAGTGGTATGCAAAATATTTCTCATATTCAGAGTGTCCCTTTACTTTGAAGTAGTACATGACCCCACACTAGTGTTGGGGTTGGATAGGTGTGCTGGCAGTTTTCGATGCTATGGCTGAAAATAGATAAAGGTACACTGTTGGTGGTTTTCTGTGCCCTTGTCCTCTAAAATCTTTGAGAAAGGAGGAAAGAGTTGATGTCTTCTTTTTCTGCAAAAGAGAGAACAGGAGGCCATCTCTCAGAAAGGCAAGAAAACCTAGGATGTACTACTAGAATGGGTGGCATGTGGATCCCATTCTTGACTCACTTGTCGATGTAGTGCTTTGGTAGTGGAGGAAGGTAGTTCAGTTGTCCTCCAGTCCGTTGTTAGGGCACGTGGTAATGCTTGGTGGGCGGATGCCGGAAGGCAGTAGCTCTGAGGTTTTTTCTTCTGGCAGAAAATGAGTGAATGGTGGAGAAAATGCACTGAAAATTAAGTAAAAGGGCTAAAAAAGGGACAGGGCCTGACAAAAAAAAGGATGAAGGCATAAAGGCCACTGAGGATGGGCAGTACGTGGCCCTCATGTGTGCCGCCAACAGCTGGTAAGCGCCATGCACTGGTGGTTGGGCGATGGGGATGACTGCTTTTGGTGGAGCTCATGGAGGAGACTCCATTGGTGAGGCGTGGGCTTGATGAAAATGGGTGGGAAACAGTAGATCTAGCCTCCAAAGTCTTTTTTTTCCTGGTAAGTAGATCTAGTGTCCAAAGTTTAAACCAAAATGGAGAAAAACAAATAAAAAACCAAAGAAAAAGACAATGGGACAGATAAGATGGTAGCAATGCCGTAGAGGAGATCTTCGAGGCCCCCAAAATTTCAAACTATGGGGTGGGAGGGAGGTGCGGTTTGCAGAGAGAGGGAGAGAGGCGTTGTTTGGGGGAAGAGAGAGAGAAGTATGTAAATTTTTTTATTGAGTCACAGACAATGTAGAACTTCCTCTATAAAACTGAAAGTTGATGTTAAACAAAGGAAACCTGTGAGGATTTTTGCCTAATGGCTATTATTCGAGGCTTTTAATTAACTAAAACCTAGAAGCTCAAAAACCTATGAAAAAACCTAGAAGCTCAAAGGATGATATGGCATGGGCAAAATAATTCTAGATTTTATATTTATTTTGATATTATTTACTTAAAAAGTTATTATGATTTTATTTTGGAGTTTGAACATTGAGATTGCAACTTTGATCCCCACTTTAAGGTAATATAGAGGAAGTTACTTATAGAAAGGTACTTATAAAAAAAAGTTACTTATAGAAAGGTAGAATAGAGGAACTCATAAAAAAAAAAAAAAGCAAGGTAGAATGGAGGAGGTGCTGTTGTTGCTCTTGAAAATTAAGTAAAGCAATTTCATGGTGAAAGAAATAGTATCTGTTAAGTGACATTTTTAGCATGGATTTAATCGAAAATTCTTTTAGCAGCTTGTTCCTTTGGGCTCAAGCAATAGATTTTAATGGACTTAGGCTGGTTTGGGGTACAAGACAAAACACAAAATTCTCATCTCATCATTACACAATTTTCAAATCCTCATATAAAATATAATAAAAAATTAAAAATTTTCAAATCCCAAAACAAGAATTTTTTTTTTATAAGTAAAAAGAGAGATATTATATATATGAATGAAAATAGACATAGTCCTTGTACACAGGACGTATACAAAGGAACTTCTAAAAACATTCTAAAAGCGATAAATTAAAGACAAGAAATCCTGAATATTGTTCCCATGTAATACAATAGTGGAAAACCAATACATTAGAGTGTGGAGAAAAAAATTCTTCAACTCAGTACTTGTGCATTCCTTATCTTCAAAACAACGTGCGTTCCTTTCCGTCCAAATACACCACATAATACACAATGGAATCATCTTCCATGCTGCTGCCACTTGTTTGCAACCTTGCAACTTTGACCAACATCCCAACAAATCCACCACCCTCATAGGCATAACCCAGGCAATATCAACCATCAGAAAGATCTCATCCCACAACACTCTTGTTACCTCACAGTGTAGTAATAGATGGTCCACAGATTCTCCATTCTTCTTACACAAGTAGCACTAGTCCAATATTACACATCCTCTCTTCCTCAAGTTGTCCGTGGTCAATATCTTCCCAAGAGCTGCACTCCAAAGGAAGAAAGCTACTCTAGAGGTCACATGAGACCTCCAAATATTCTTCCAAGGGAACGGAGTAATCTCAAGCTGTGTTGTCAAGATGCTATAATACGCCTTGAATGTACATAACTTATGTTTATTAGACCTCCATTTCAAACTATCTCGCTGTGTCAATGGGATCTCCATGGAATATAATAAGCTGAAAAATTCTGAAACAATAGATAACTCCCAATCATGGAAATCCCTATTAAAAAGGATATTCCACAGATGCGCACCATGAGAGAATATAAGCACGTCAGCCACTGAAACTTCCCTATCAGCTGCAATACGGTATAAGGCTGGAAAAACCCTTTCCAAAGCCTGGACTCCACACCACACATCCCTCCAAAATTTGATACGACTGCCTTCACCAACTGCAAAGAGAACTTGATTTACAAAACATGGCCACCCCTTCCTTATATACTTCCATAAACTCACCCCATAGCCCCCCACTTACTTCCTTAAAGCACCAACCACCCCAAGCGACACCATTTCTAGCATCAATAGTGTCCCTCCACAATGACCCCCCTCCAAATGATATCTCCATAGCCATTTTCCCAATAAAGTTTTATTGAAAATTCTCAAATTACAAACACCCAACCCCCCATTCACAACTGAGGCGCATACAGTCTCCCATCTAACCAAATGGAATTACTTCTCCTCCCCCATTCCACCCCATAGGAACGCCCTAAAGAGTTTCTCTACCCTGTTCACCACCCTTACAGACATAGGAAACAGAGATAAAAAATAAGTGGGGAGATTAGTAAGAATACTCTTGATAAGAGTGAGATGGCCCCCCTTCGATAAGTACACCCGTTTCCAGCCAGCCAGCCTTTTCTCTATCTTCTCCACTATCCTATCCCATATAGCTTTATTCTTGAAAGTTGCTCCCAATGGGAGACCCAAGTATTTCATTGGAAAAGAGGACACCTTACAATCCAGGAGACTAGCTAACCTGAGAATATTAGAAACCACACCCACAGGAACCATCTCAGACTTGCCCAAATTCACCTTTAGCCCCAACACTGCCTCAAAGCAAAGTAGCAATGCTCTTAAAGTTTGGATCTGACTACTCTTTGCTTGACAAAAAACTAATGTATCATCTGTAAAAAGAAGATGTGATATGACAATAGTGCCACTATCACCATTGCCCACCTGAAAACCCGATAAGAAACCTCCCCCAACGGCAGCCTGCACCATCCTATTCAAAGCCTCCATAACTATGACAAATAAAAGAGGAGATAAAGGATCTCCCTGCTGCAGACCCCTTGAACTAGCAAAAAAACTAGCAGGTGTACCATTAACCAGAACTGAGAACCAGGCGGTTGAAATACAATGACGCATCCATGCAATCCACTTAACCCCAAAACCACATCTCTCAAGCACATATAAAAGAAATTTCCAATTCACATGGTCATAGGCCTTTTCCATGTCAAGCTTGCACAGAACACCTGAACCTCCCTCCCGTAACTTGTAATCCAAGCACTCATTTGCAATAAGTACTGAGTCAAGAATTTGTCTCCCACGAATAAATGCGTTCTGGGACTTGGAGATAATATGTTCTAACACCGGACTAAGCCGGTTAGCAAGAACCTTCGAGATTATCTTATAAATGCTACTAACCAGGCTTATAGGCCGAAAATCTTCAATAGTAGAAGCCCCATGTTTCTTAGGAATAAGAGCAATAAAGGTCGTATTAATGGACTTTTCAAACTTCTGAAAGGAGTGAAATTCGTAAAAAACCTGCATAACATCACCTTTTACAATATCCCAACAAGTTTGAAAGAACCCTATTGAAAAGCCATTCGGCCCCGGCACTTTATCCTTTGCCATGCCAGATATGACCTTGTGGATCTCTTCTTCAACAAAAGGTCTCTCCAAAATACTCACGCTTTGCGAATCAATTTCCTCAAAATGCAAAGCATCAAGTTTCGGCCTCCAAGTAACCGATTCTGAGAGAAGGGACTCATAATACTGTACTATGTGATTTTTTAGCTCGGAAGGAGAAGATATCACCTGAGAGCCTGATTGAAGTGACTCTATGACATTGTTACGCCAGTATGAATTAGCCACTTTGTGAAAGAACTTCGTACACCTTTCGCATTCTTTCAACCAAAGTGCCCTGGATTTTTGACGCTATGAAATCTCCTCCGATAGCAAGATCCTCTCCAAGTTTGCCATAACCAATCCCTTCCTCAATAACACCTCCTCCGAATTATCTCCCAAAAACTCTTTATTCTCAAGTTCTTGCAGTTCCTCCAACAGTGAAATCTTTTGGTTGTCAATATGACCAAACACCTCCAAATTCCACTTCTTCAAGTCTTGTTTCAATGCCTTCAACTTGCTTGCAAGAATGTAACTTGGGGTACCAAAAAACTGATATGAAGACCACCAACCACCAACCTTCTGTACAAACCCATCTGCTGTTAACCCATTTGCGGTTGCAACCCCTCTGTATCATTAATACTGCATTTCCAGTTCTACGAGTTCTAAGAAACTCTGAGGAGCCCAAAGATGCAGCACACTCTCTCACCATCAAGCCCAACCACCCCAAAGCTTCATGCTCTAATGAAATGTATTTCACCACACGCCAACTACTCTCAGTGATTCTCCACCACCTAAGATTCTCCCTACTAAACACAAATAACTTCTGTTCAATGAAGACCTCTATGCACATACCCATCATCACCATCCAATACACTAACACGATAATCACCAATCTGAAACTTAACACCCAACTGGACTACATGCTAATCACCACAAGGAACTACCACCATTGACGACCCAAACTCCAGAAACAAGAACAGAAAAAAACCACTATTTTTTTTCTTAGGAGAGAGAAAATTAAACTTCAAACTCTTGCTAGGCGTTTCTCTTATATAAGACTTGTGTACTTGGGCTATGCCTTACCTAATCGATGAAATTATTGTTTACTTATAATAGAAATGATGTTTTTAGTATGTTCAATGCTTAGTTGAGTATATGCAAATGAAAGGGAGGAATACTGCCTTGCAATTTGAGGATCTTGACTGCTAGGTCTTTGCAATCATTCCTAGTTTGAACTGAAATCTCAGTACTTCTCCCACACTTCAGCTTACTGGAAGATTCTGTGTCGGGGATATCTAACCGAGTTTGACTGTAGTGAGTTATTTTTCAATCTATTATCTCCATTTTGAAGTGCCGCCAATAGAACCCTCTTAAGATGTCAGTTGGGTTAGGGATCCCTTGTAGAATCATTAGAGGGATATGGATCATTCCTCTAGAAACCTTTAAAGGCCATATTTGGAGCTCTACTTGAATCTAAATTGGGGCCAATTTAAACTTAAGCATATTGTTACATTGTCATTTTAGACTATTGAAGGGCTTCCCAATGTTCATGTGCTTTTAGATAAAACCTAGTTTCTCTATTTTGGAACTATTTAATCCCCTTTTTTTGGCATCGTGTTTAAATAAAATGTATTAAAACCCTTATAATTCCATCAGATATTTGCAGGGTTGTCAATGGCCTTCTGAAAACTGCTCTTGGACCACCTTCTGGTTCAACCACAACGTTGTCTCCAGCACAGGATATCACTTTCCGGCATGAATCAGTAAAGTGCTTGGTTAGCATCATCAAGTCAATGGGAACTTGGATGGACCAACAGCTCAGATTAGGAGATTCGTATCTGCCAAAGAATTCTGAAAGTGATACTACAGAGAATCATTTGACCCAAAATGGAGAAGATGCAACTGTTCCTGACTATGAGCTACATCCAGAAATGAGTTCTGAATTTTCGGATGCTGCTACCCTTGAGCAACGGCGAGCTTATAAAATTGAACTCCAGGTTGAGTATTGTTTTATTTGGAGAGGCAATATACTCTGTGATAGTGATCCTCCATTTTTAACTTTTACTAGTAGAGTATGTGCATGTTCACAAACAACTTTCCTAGGAGTTCATTTATAACTTTTCCTCTAGTGACAATCTTTACTGGGTTAATTGCAGAAAGGCATCTCTCTTTTCAATAGGAAACCCTCAAAGGGAATTGAGTTTCTGATAAGCACCAAAAAAATTGCTGGTTCCCCAGAAGCCGTGGCTTCTTTCCTAAAGAATGCTTCTGGCCTAAACGAAACCATAATTGGTGACTATTTGGGTGAAAGGGAGGAATTCTCTCTCAAGGTCATGCATGCTTATGTTGATTCATTTAATTTCAAAGGAAAGGATTTTGGTGAAGCAATAAGGTTTTTCCTCCGGGGCTTCAGGTTACCTGGAGAAGCGCAGAAGATTGACCGAATCATGGAGAAGTTTGCCGAGCGCTATTGTAAATGCAACCCAAACTCATTTACTAGTGCAGATACTGCTTATGTTCTTGCTTACTCTGTGATACTGCTCAACACAGATGCCCATAATAACATGGTGAAAGATAAGGTATGCTTATTTTCTGGTCTATGCCTATTGACTTCATCAATAAAATCCTTGATCATTATGAATATAGAACTAGCGTTTATTCTGATCTGGTTTCCATTCTGCATTGGTTGGCTAACCAGATGACAAAGGCTGATTTTGTTCGAAATAATCGAGGAATAGATGATGGCAAGGATTTACCAGAAGAGTACCTTGGCATCCTTTATGATCAGATTGTTAAAAATGAAATCAAGTTGAGTGATGGGTCTTCTGCACCACAGAGCAAACAAGCTAACAGCTTTAATAGATTATTGGGCTTTGATGGAATATTCAATCTAGTCACTTGGAAGCAAACTGAAGAAAAAGCATTGGGCGCTAATGGACTTCTCATAAGGCACATCCAAGAGCAGTTTAGGGCAAAATCTGGAAAATCAGAGTAAGATTTTTTTTTTTTTTTGAATTATATCTGTGCAACTTGTAAATCATTTATATGGGAGGTCTTGTTATAACTTGGGGATTGATGGGACTCAGAAAGATGGGATGTGTTGCAGTGGTTTTAGGGCATGTACTCTTTCTGCTTGTTTAGTTTTTGGCTGGTTAGTAATTTTGGGTAAGGACTATTCTTCTTTTTTCTACAATTGCCAAGACTGTGATACATTAGCTTGATAATTGAGGTCATTTTATCCAATGAATGTGGGATGCCTGGCTTCTTCTTCTTCTTCCTCTAATACTCAATCATAATCCTTTGATGTTGCAGGTCAGTGTATCATGCTGTCACTGATGTAGCAATATTGAGGTTTATGGCTGAGGTTTGCTGGGGTCCAATGCTGGCTGCATTCAGTGTGACTCTCGATCAAAGTGATGACAGGCATGCTACTTCTCAGTGTGTACAGGGCTTTCGACATGCTGTGCATGTTACTGCAGTGATGGGGCTGCAGACGCAGAGAGATGCTTTTGTGACATCTGTAGCTAAGTTTACTAATCTACATTGTGCGGCAGATATGAAGCAAAAAAATGTTGATGCTGTGAAGGTAAATGTGCAATTATTGTGGAAAATCTTGCTCTATGGTTTCTTTGAAGATGCTCCTCTGCAGTAATAAATAAAGAGTGGAATGTTTGCATCTAAAGATGGAACTGAACGGATAGATGTGCACCATAATTTTATGCCTTTTCTTTCCAGAAATTCAGCCATATATCATATCATTAAACAGAGGGAAATGTTGGACACGGATCATTCCATCAGAATCAATTTTATTAGAAGAAGATTGCAGTATTGTAATTTATTTGCCTTCATTTGCCCATGAAATGCTCTTTATTTTTATTTTTTTGCAGGCAATAATTTCAATTGCTATTGAAGATGGTAATTATCTCCAGGAAGCGTGGGAACACATATTGACATGCCTTTCCCGAATTGAGCATCTACAACTGTTGGGTGAGGGTGCACCTCCTGATGCGTCATATCTGACTGCATCTAATAGTGAAACAGAGGAAAAGACACCAAAAGCTATGGGTTTTCCAAATTTAAAGAAGAAAGGAACTCTACAGAATCCAGCTGTGGTGGCTGTTGTTCGTGGGGGTTCATATGACAGCACCACTGTTGGAGTCAATACATCAGGTCTGGTAACTCCAGAGCAGATTAATAACTTCATTTTAAACTTGAATTTGCTGGACCAGATTGGGAATTTTGAGTTGAACCATGTATTTGCTCATAGCCAAAGGCTAAACAGTGAAGCAATAGTAGCTTTTGTTAAGGCCTTGTGCAAAGTTTCCATGTCAGAGTTGCAGTCTCCAACAGACCCTCGGGTATTCAGCCTTACAAAATTAGTTGAGATAGCGTAAGATTCTCCCCTTTATTTTCAACTTATTTTGTGAATTTATCATTCTTTTACATCTGACGCAGCATGACTGATCAGTATGAAATAATAGCAAATCTTCACATCAAATGTAATTTTTGGTGTATTACACTAGCTAGGTTTAGGCCTTGTTTGGATGTTGAGATGGTCTCATTTCACTCAATCTCATCTCATCTCATCTCATCTCATCTCAACATCCAAACATCACTCAAACACAAACATTTTTCAATTTCAAATATTCAACTTTTCAACTTTTTCATCTAATCATTATAATTTTCCAAAACTTCCAAACAATTCAACTTTTTCAAATCCCAAAATAAAATTAATATTAAAAAATTATGTTAACAATATTTTAACTTCATAATTTTTTTATTCAACTTTTCTCTCTCATTTTCCAAAACCCCATAAAACATATTAACTCAAACTATTTCACTACTATTCACAGATTTCTCATCTCATCTCAACATCCAAACGAGGCCTTAAATGAATCAAATGTAGATGGCCTGTTGCTGGAGTTCCCTCTTTTATTTTAGTTTTATGATTAGTGGGTTTTTGAAATTTCTCTCAGTCCAGGACTCCCAGTGAAAGTGGGATGGATTTTAAGAACAGCGTTGTTTCTTTTGCAGGCATTACAACATGAACCGCATTAGACTAGTGTGGTCTCGCATGTGGAATGTTCTATCTGATTTCTTTGTTTCGGTTGGACTGTCAGAAAATCTCTCAGTCGCTATATTTGTCATGGATTCTTTGAGACAGCTTGCTATGAAATTTCTGGAGCGTGAGGAATTGGCAAATTACAACTTCCAGAATGAATTTCTTCGACCATTTGTGATTGTTATGCAGAAAAGCAGCTCTGCAGAAATTAGGGAATTAATAGTACGGTGTATCTCGCAGATGGTCCTCACCCGTGTCAATAATGTGAAATCTGGATGGAAAAGTGTTCTTATGGTATGCTAGAATTGGTTTATCAATAACTTGTTGTTTAAACCTGCTTTACATTAATTAACGAATTCTTTTTTAGACGCTAATTTTTCACCTATGAATTCTTAAGAAATTATCTTGTAAGTTGCAAGTTGTAGTGCGGATGGTTGGGCTTAGCCGTGTCACCATTTGACTCATTGAATCTCCCTATTTGAAAATAGGCTGGTCTATCCACATATCCATTCTGTTGTTAAGGGGAAATAATTATGTTCAAATCAGCTAGTTTTTTGCCCTTTAAAAATGATTAAGTGGGTGATTCTGCGTTGACAATTCTTGCTTCTCATGTAGTTATGTTTGTTGCTCAGGTTTTTACAGCTGCTGCAGCTGATGAGCGGAAGAATATAGTCTTGTTGGCCTTTGAGACCATGGAAAAAATAGTGCGAGAATATTTCCCTTATATAACTGAGACAGAGACAATGACTTTTACTGATTGCGTCAGGTGCCTCCTAACATTCACAAACAGCAGATTTAATAGTGACGTTAGCCTCAATGCCATTGCATTCCTTCGCTTCTGTGCTGTGAAGCTTGCCGAGGGAGGACTTGTTTGCAATGAGAAGAGCAAGGCTGATTGTTCCAATCCAGTTGGACATGTGGATGCGTCAGACATACCAACTTGTACTGATAAAGATGATCACACATCCTTTTGGGTCCCTTTGCTAACAGGTAACTTGCTTCAGAATTGGTTCCCAGAAAATGCTACAACTGCTAATCGGGCATGATGGCAGAACCCAACCATTGATAAAGTGCAACCGATCTATGGTTTTATATATATAACACCTTTTATAGTTACAATTATCAAATCAAGTCCATTTTGGGCATTGATGTATACATGAGCCATGTTTACTTATTAATATCATGCTGAGTTTATGTTTTCTACCATTCAAGCAGGGCCATTTGGTCAACCCAGCCCCCGGCTCTCTCTCTCTCTCTCTCTCTAGGTTACCACAATAGTCCTGGCTTGGTCTCTCGATGCTTAAGCAAAAGAGAGTAATTTTGTTGCAGACTGAACAGCAGTTGGAAAACTCCATCCCTGCATCTTCCTACTACACATTTATGTCCGGTTTGGATATACAAAACCAACTCATCTCATTCCATCTCATAATTACAACTTTTTATATAAAAAATTATATTAAAAAATTATATTCTAACAATATTTTATTCAACTTTCAACAAAACATCTCATCTCATCTGAACTGCATAACCAAACGAGGCCTTAATCTTCTATTATACGAAGACTGATGCACATTTACCTTTTTTGTTTCAGGGTTGTCAAAACTAACATCCGACCCAAGATCAGCCATTAGAAAGAGTTCTTTGGAAGTGCTTTTTAACATTCTGGGGGATCATGGTCATCTTTTTTCACACCAATTTTGGACTGGTATCTTCAATTCTGTGGTTTTCCCCATATTTAAATGTGTTTCTGACAATAGAGAGATGCAAATTGAGGATGAGGAGTCTTCACCAGCATCAAGATCTCCTCATCCTGAAGGAAGTACATGGGACTCTGAAACTTCTGCTGTGGCAGCGCAGTGTCTAGTGGATCTTTTAGTCAGTTTTTTCGATGTAGTGAGGTCTCAACTACCAGGTGTGGTATCCATACTTACAGGATTTATAAGAAATGCTGTTCGAGGTCCTGCTAGTACCGGGGTTGCTGCTTTGATGCGTTTGGCTAGTGATTTGGGCAGCAGGCTTTCACAAGATGAATGGAGAGAGATTTTTATGGCTTTGAAAGAAGCAGCCACATCAACAGTGCCTGCATTTATGAATGTCTTGAGATCCATGGATAACATCATGGTGTCCGACAATGCCCAATCTTATGCCGATTTAGAAACATCTTCCGATCACATGTTGACAAATGATGATCTCGAGGATGGTAACCTGCAAACAGCGCAGTATGTGGTTTCAAGGATGAAGAGTCATATAGCTATGCAGCTACTCATAGTACAGGTTCCTCTCCGATCTCTGTGCATTTCTGCATGCATATGCACCCATAAAGATGATCTCACTTACATACACAGATACATACACGTCTGTGTTGTTGTCATGATCTGATTAGTGTATGCGCGCGCGCACACACACATATTGCATGTTGTAGTTTTAACATGATGGTACATTTGTGGAAAGTTATATCTTCATCACATGTCAAATTACCTTGACAATTTTTATGCTGAAAGTTTTGCTTATGAACCGTCCTGTTACTTTTTCCTTGATGACAATATTCCAGTGTATTTGTCTCTGAAGTTGAAATGTGGCATTCTGATATCTTGAAATCTTCTTAATTTCAGGTTGTGAGTGATCTTTATAAAATTCACCTAAAATCCTTGTCAGTAGACAACATCGTGATCCTTCGAGAAATCTTTTCTTTTATTTCATCACATGCCCATCAGCTTAACTCTGAGGAAATCCTGCAGAAGAAGCTGCCTATAGTGTGCTCTATCCTGGAGCTATCTGAACCACCCCTGGTTCATTTTGAAAATGAGTCTTACCAGAATCACCTCAATTTCCTCCAAAAATTACTAGCAGATAATCCTTCTTTGTCTGAGGAGATGAATATTGAAGCAGAACTTGTGGCAATATGTCAGGAGATATTGCAGATATACCTAAACTGTACTGGTTCTCACTCAGCCCAGCCGAACTCAGGAAACATGAGGGTACTACACTGCATTGTTCCATTGGGGTCGTCGAAAAAGGAAGAATTAGGGGCCCGGACTTCTTTAGTTGTCTCGGCATTGTGGGGATTGAGTGGTTTGGAAAGGGAGTCTTTTAGGAGGTACGTTTCACAATTCTTTCCTTTGTTGGTGGATCTTGTGCAGAGCGAGCATAGTTCCAGAGAAGTTCAGTATGTCTTAAGCAATGTGTTCCAATCATGTATAGGCCCTATAATAATGGAATGATGTTTTTTCTTGTGTTATATTACTCGCATACGCCGTCAATGAACCACAAATTTTGTCGAAGTGGCTAGTGTCAGCTATTCTTTATATTATTGTGCAGTATTTGCCAAGGCTTGGTTTTGTTACCCCCACCCCCCCCCTAGAATAGAATGTATGAGCTACTTGCTAATTACATAATTTGAGAAAATAATCAAACCCTCCTCTGCATTTTGTTTTCTTTCTCTGGAAGTTGTTCGTTTCTATCTTTATACAGGCTTCTCTCTCCTTCACATGCTGCCTGCTTATAGATAATTTCGATTTTTTTCCTTCTTTTTGCTATAAACCTTTTCCGAGCTGGGAGATTCAATGAGATATGGAAAAAAAGCTGAAGCAATGTCTTCACAAAAGAATGAATCTCGTTATCAAATTATTTTCATAAATTTTATTATTTATTTATTCTTTTATCTCAAAAACCTTTCTATTTCTCAGCTTTTCGTCTACTCTTATTAAAGAAAGGGAAATTATACTTTCATCTTCTTTTCAGAAAATTGGAAAAAAAAAAAAAAACGCTTTCAGGTTCTACTAAAGACGTTTGAGTAAATACTACTAATAATTAAATTGAGTAATTCTACATTTAATCATGAAGTGTGTAAACGTCGCGTAATTACTTTGCAAAAGAGTGGGGGGTTTTCTATTAAAAAAATAATTTTTTTTTTTTATGTGAATCTTGTATTTTATTCACTTTTTAAAACGATTACATAGCCGTTACACTAGAAGTATATTTTCTCAATTTAATTATTCCAGCAAGATCCACAGCTAGCTGTAGGACTAGTAATAATAAAAGGAGGCCAATCTATCCCATTTCTTTGACCATTCAATTGGAAGAGGTAAGTATAACAATACAGTATATAAGAGTGAAGACATGAGGTGGCATTTTAGTCCACAAGCAGCCACCCTCCCTCCCTCCTCGACATTTCTAATTCATTTATTCTTCTTCTTCTGGGGTTGGTACTTAGGACCCTTTCTGTCTGACTATGTATATTTGTATATTAAGAGAGCTTTGAATTGAAAAAATCAAACAATTTCGAAATTGACTGACTCAGCAATAATAACTGATATTTTTGCGTTGCGTTGCGTAGCAGCTAGCAGATAAATCTAAATCGGTCCGTAGTATATGCAAAAGGACAATACTATTCAGTCTCATTATTTTGTCCTTCTCCAAGTCATGACCACTAGTGCATGCATTTGTACTTTTTATTTTTTCTTTCAAATAATTTTTAAATATTTTTAAAAAATAAAAAAGTATATATACAAATTCACTAGTAATCAATTTCTTAATTATTAAAAAAATATTAAAAATAAAATAAAGTAGCAATCATGAAAATGAGAGGACAAAATGATGGAACCATTTCTCTATGCAAAATACAAATCTATGAAGATATACTAGCCTTTGGAACTCTTCAAAACCACATCATTTTGAGCATAATATACACGAGTTCATTGTCAAATCACACACGGATTCTCATCATCTACGTTCACCCACCAATCAAGGAAGAAAATAACATAGATTATCTACTGACCCAATGAACATTTATCAACTTAATCCATGCACACAGCTTTCTGGTTGATTAATTATGAACATTCATCACTCTGAATATTTAACTGTATATGATGTTTATGATCGAACAAGTCCCCGATTCAAAATAACAATTCAAGAATTCTTTTTTTAGGTTATGTTTAGATGTTAAACTGAGTTGAGTTGAGATGATAAAATGTTATTAGAATATTATTTTTTAATAATATTATTATTATTTTGAGATTTAAAAAAGTTGAATTGTTTATTATATTTTGTGTTAAAATTTAAAAAAATTGTAATGATGAGTTGAAAAAAATTTCGTGAATCAAAAAGTTCAGCTGGCAGCTTGTACTGTTTGCATGAAGATGAAACCAGGCCCACCCTTGGAGACCAAACTTGAATTTTGGAAGAAACTGATAACAAAATCCCACCTCATGACAATTCCCGATATTTTTGGGCTTTATTGGATTTTATGGAGCTAAACTCCGACAACATATGCATTATGCAACAAAAAATGGTGGAATTTCACAGAAAAATACAAACAAGTGTACCTTAATGATGTCAAGATTGTTTTTTTTATAAATGACATTTTGAAAGATATTGCCCTATCTATCTCATTCTAAGAATTTATCAACTCCGATATACAACCAATTTAAATACAAGACAAATTATAAAATCAAGAGCAGTCAAAATACATATATAAAAAAAGAAAAGTTTAGAGCTTAAAAAGAACAAACATTAATCCAAACGAATGGTCCTACTCTGTCGCCTCCATGTGTCCACTCTGTGTACAACCTAGTGTAAATTGTAATTTTCTTTTCTTATTTTACTTTTTATTTCAAATATTTTTTTAAAGATAATTTAAAAATTTTAAAAAAATAAAAAAATATCAATAAACTAATAGTCAATTCCTTAAACCATTAAGAAAAAAAATTTAAAAAAATAAATATATGAGCGGTCAAAATGACAGAGCAAAATAATGAGACATATTAGCATTATTCTAATCCAAACCCACTTATTTTGGGCTTATTTTAATTTGGAGTAATTTGTTTAGATTATAAGGAGGTTTACAAGTTTGTTTTAGGACTTTTTGGGATGCCAAGTAAGATAGTTTAATTATTTTTTTTAAGAGGGACTAAGCTAGCAGAGATGATGTGGTGTAATTTATTAATTTTTGAGAAAACCAACTCTAATATTTTTAAGGGCTTAGTTCTACCAATAAAATTGCTTTTATGATACCCCACATATTAAAAAATATACAAAACAAAATACTTATTGGTCACGTAATAAGCTTTATATATATATATATATATATATATATATATATATATATAGATAGATATATAGATATATATATATATATATTAAACAAAAGTTAATGCTTGCAAGCAACGAGTGGATACCCCCATCTTGAAGTATTATCAAGTGGAATAATTATATTCATCATTCTTATATCATATATCTACTTTTATTTTTTATTTTTATTTTTTTAATAAATATGTGATGTAAAGATGATGAGTATAAAATTTTAATTAATTTAATAAAAATAAAATATTTTACAACGGCTATATTATTTTTCAGTACATATTTTTATCATCAAAAAATCTACTCAACTTCCTACTATTCATACAACCTCCACACTCCACATTATTTTTAATTTTTATTATTTTTTTCTTTTATTAAATATTTATTATATAAATAATGAATAAAAAATTTAAAATAATTTAAAAAGAATAAACTCAAAAAAAATTTTAAAAAAATATTAAAAATTTTAAAAATTTAAAAAAGTGTGGAGTGTGGAGTGTGGTGGAGGTTGTGTAGCAAAACTCTTTTATCATATAGGTAGGATAGAAGGACTGACCTATCAAGTGTACGTACTACATTAATGGTGATGATCATGTCTTTTTCAGTACATATTTTTATCATTCTTCAAATGTATTTCATTTCGCTAGCTAGCTAGCTGATGATGATTCTCCATCGTTAATTACTCTAGCCACACACAACATCACGTGTTTACCACTGTATTAATGCATGTTGTGATTATCTGTTTCATCTGTCTCGTTGATTGATTGATTATTGTTTGTTTTGTTTATAATATATTATAAAAAAATTATATTCATAAGTCATTATTTATTTTTATCTTTTATTTTTATTTTTATTTTTGCATTAGATGTTAAGTATTTTTTATAAGGTGTAGAATAGTAAATAATGAGATGAAAAATATTTTTCTATATTATATTATAATTCAAAGCACGGTTGTTGTTAAAAGAACGTTAACGTTATTTCAAGTTTAT
Source organism: Juglans regia (assembly GCF_001411555.2). NCBI lineage: Eukaryota > Viridiplantae > Streptophyta > Magnoliopsida > Fagales > Juglandaceae > Juglans > Juglans regia. The sequence continues at coordinate 7,575,495 of NC_049913.1, forward strand.
ATATTATTATATATATATAAATAATTTAATTTAATTTTTAATTTAATTTTTATACATTAAATTATATATAAAGTAAATTCAAATAATAATTATATATATATATATATATATGTATGTATGCTCGTCTCATCACACTCCATCGTCGACTTAATATACATAAATCATATCAATAACCCATACTTCATTTATTCCGATTCGTATTTTTCGATATAAAACGACGATGGATGGGTTTTTATATTTTTTGCATTTATCTTATATATGACTTTTAAAGCGGCACTTTTGCCACATGAGAATTGTAATTTTAAGAAATGTGATCATTAAATGATGTACTCCTTAAAATAACACAACTCCATGATAATGGTTCTCATGAGGGGTTAAGGAAGTGCCAAAAGATACAACCTTTTGATTTAATCAAAATGTTATATATGACTAGTGAAGTGTTAAAAGACACAACATTTTAATTAAATCAAAATGTTGTCTCTTGATACTTCATTAACCATCACCCCTGATGGGAACTATCACCATGGAGAGTGTGTCATTCCAAAGGATACACTATTTGGTGATCACACCCCTTAGAATTTCACCTCCCACTTTATCACACAAAACGGTAATGATCCAGTTGAGTATTTTACCTTGTACTAATATGAGCTTTCCACTACTCAACTCTCATCTACATACTCTTGCAGGTCGGCATCAGAGCATGACAAGCTTCTACATGCACACATTTTTGTCATTACCTTATCTGACCACACATTTTACCATATGTGCTCCCACTGATTACATATTATGGGTGATTTCATTTTACTGAAAAACGTTTTAGTGAACGACATTAATTCTTCGTGATTAGATCAATAATCCATATCTCTGTCACAATTAACGGCTTCAGCCGAATACATAACACACAAAAGGTTGTGTCACTTCTTAAGGTTATGTCATTTGTCAATTATTGGATTACCAATGGTTGTGCTCTTTGTCAACTGGTGCATGATAGCCTATAAATAAGGGTCATTGGTGCACAAATCAATTCACTTAATTCCTTTTATCTATCACCAACTTGTAAAACAAATACATTTACGGGAGTGTCACCATATTATCAAATTTCGTTTCTCTTTATTCTTCATAATTCTACAAGAACTCTTTTTAATGGATGTCCACGCATAGTATGTTGATTAACTAATATTTTATAGAGGATTGCTACGTACACGATCTCCTGCACTATACATCATATATATTTTAATTATTTTTTAAATTTTATTTTTATTAAATTATATGAGTTCTTCTGATGATTAGTACACCACATATATACTTGTAAAATGGAAAATAATAAAAAAAATAAAATAAAATAAGTGTGTGGTGCAAGAATAATGAATAAAAATTTTCTATATTATATCCAGAATCACTTGAAGGATCGATTAGAAGCTTATCTTATAATCTGATCAAACCTGTAAAATTTAAACTTTAAGCTTATATGTATGTACGTTAATGTTTCATGTTTGAATCTAATTTCCAATTAAGAACATTCTTAATTGTTGTGTACCATCTCTTCTCCTTTCCATGCAAGTTTTAATAATGGGTTCAAACTAACTAGCTCATGTTTCTTATCCTTGCACTTAAAATTACTCTTAAGTCAGATACCTGATCTTATAATAAAATGAAATGAGAGTACTACAAACTCGCTTAATTAATACTCAAGATAATATAATATTACTCTTAGATTTGGAGGTACTACTCTGCCGCCTCCATGTTTTCATTCTGTGTGCTGTCTAGTGTAAATTAGAATTTTTTTACTTTTTATTTTAAATATTTTTTAAAGATATTTAAAAGTTTTTAAAAAATAAAAAAATATATATCAATACATTAATAGTCACTTCCTTAAACTATTAAATTTTTTTAAAAAAAAATTAAATATATAAGCGGTCAAAATGACGGGATAAAATAAGGAGGCATACTAGCATTATTCTAGTCCAAACCCACTTATTTTGGGCTTATTTTAATTTGGAATAATTTGTTTAGATTATAAGGAGGTTTACAAATTTTTTTTAGGACTTTGTGGGATGCCAAGTAAGATATTTTAATTATTTTTTTAAGAGGGAATAAGCTAGCAGAGCTGATCAGGTGCAATTTATTAATTTTTGAGAAAACCAACTCTAATATTTTTAAGGGCTTAGTGCTACCAATAAAATTGCTTTCATGATACCCCACATATTAAAAAATGATACAAAACAAAATACTTATGGGTCACGTAATAAGCTTTATAATATATATATATATATATATATATATATATATATATATATATTAAACAAAAGTTAATGCTAGCTACCAACGAGTGGATATCCCAACTTGAAGTATTATCGAGTAGAATAATTCTATTCATTATTTATATATTTATATATAGTTTTTATTTTTATTTTTTTATAAATATGTAGTGTAAGAATAATTAGTAAAAAAATTTAATTAATTTAATAGAAATAAAATAAATATAAAAAGAATATATTTTATAATAGCTATATTATTTTTCAGAACATATTTTTATCATCTCATCAATTTTGATGTAGCCACAAGAAATGAAGGTTCTATCCTTGCTGCACTCTGTTGGGCAGAAAATGGTGAGCTGGTTTTTGCAATAACTGATCTAATAAGCAAGGTTAGTTCAAATGTTGGAGAAGCATCAGCAGCTTTAATGGCTGTAAAGGAAGCAGAAAAGTTGCAGTTAGAAAAAATAATCTTGGAAGGTGATTCTAAAGTCACTATTCAAGCAATCTCCAATGCATCAGAAACACAAGATTGGACCATGAGCCCTCTTATCAACGACATCAGACACAAGCTTGAGTCATTTAAAGATTGGAAGGTTAGGAAAATTCATCGATCCCAAAATCGATGTGCGCATAATCTAGCGCAATGGGCAGCAGAAGTGCAAGCCTTTGGCAATATCCCACTAATCCAAATTCCACCGTCATTGCTACAATTTCACAGTGGGAAGGATCCTCCTAATTAGTTTGTATTTTATAATTTTCAGTTTCTTAAGACTATTATGTATGCACTTTTATCGTTTAATGAAAACTTGCTTTAAAAAAAAAAAAAAAAAAAAGTGTACATACTACATTAATTGTGATGATCATGTCTTTTTCAGTACATATTTTTATCATTCTTCAAATGTATTTCATTTCGCAGGCTAGCTGGCTGGATGATGATTCTCCATCGTTGATTACACTAGCTAGCTACACACACACCATCACGTGTTTACCACCATATTAATGCATGTTGTGATGATCTGTTTCTTCTGTCTCGTTGATTGATTGGTTATTGTTTGTTTTGTTTATAATATATTATAGAAAAAATCTATTCATCAGTTATTATTTATTTTTATAGTTTATATTTATTTTTTTTTCTATTTAGTGTTGGATATTTTTCATAAAGTATAGAATAATAAATAATGACTAACGAAAAATATTTTTTTATATTATATTATAATTCAAAGCACGGTTGTTAAAAGAACGTTAACGTTATTTCAAGTTTATATATTATTATTATATATAAATAATTTAATTTTAAGTTTTAAATTTTATACATTAAATTATATATGAAGTAAATTCAAATAATAATAATTATATATATATGCTTGTCTCATCACACTCCATCGTCGACTTTATATATATAAATCATATCAATAATTCATACTTCATTTATTTCAATTCGTATTTTTTATTATAAAACGACGATGGATGGGTTTTTATATTTTTTGCATTTCTCTTGTGACTTTTAAAGCGGCTCTTTTGTTATGTGAGAATTGTAATTTTTAGGAGTGTGAACATCAAACGGTGTACTTCTTAAAGTAATACTATTTCTATAATGATGATTCCCATAATGAATGATGGTTAAAGAAGTATCAAGAGACATAATTTTTTAATCAAAAGGTTGTATATGATTAGTGAAGTGTCAACAGACACAACTTTTTAGAGTATAGAGTATTTGAAAAAAATACAACTAAAATATTCAAATATGAAACAATATTGCAGTGACATGAGAAAAAAAAAACACAAGTAAGATTGTGTCTACTTGAATTATTATCAAGTGAAATAATTCTATTCATCATTCTTATATCATATATCTATATCTATTTTTATTTTTTATTTTTGTTTTTCTAATAAATATATAGTATAAAGATGATGAGTAGAAAATTTTAATTAATTTAATAAAAATAAAATAAAATAAAAATAAAATATTTTATAACGGCTATATTATTTTTCAATACATATTTTTATCATATAGGTAGGATAGAAGGACTGATCTATCAAGTGTACGTACTACAATTGTGATGATCATTCTTTTTCGGTACATATTTTTATCATTCTTCAAATGTATTTCATTTCGCTAGCAAGCTAGCTGACGATGATTCTCCATCGTTAATTACTCTAGCTACACACAACATCACCTGTTTACCACTGTATTAATGCATCTTGTGATGATCTGTTTCTTCTGCCTCGTTGATTAATTGATTATTGTTTGTCTTGTTTATAATATATTATAGAAAAATTATATTCATCAATTACTATTCATTCTCATATTTTATATTTATAATTTTTTTTATTGAGTGTAAGGTATTTTAATAAATAATAACTTATAAGAATAATTTTTCTAAATTTTATTATAATTCAAAGCACGGTTGTTAAAGAAAGTTAAACATTATTTCAAGTTCATATATATATATATAATTTAATTTAATTTTTTAAATTTAAATTTATACATTAAATTATATATGAAGTAAATTCAAATAATAATAATAATTATATATATCTCCTTATACTTAAAAATGTCTATCGCCTCGTGAACAGTGAGATGAACAGTAATAAACAGTAACTTAATTTACGATTTCTTCCTCCCCTCGCATTCCTCTCTACCTCACAGCAAAATCATAATTTCCCCTTCGTCCCTCTCTGCAAATTCACCACAAAATAACCACACAAATCACATCCCTCTCTACCTCATAGCAAAATCACAATTTTCCCGTTGTCCCTCTTTACAAATTCATCACAAAATAACCTCACAAATCACAAAATTACCAAATAAATTTCCACACAAATCACAATTCACCACAAAATCACAAAATTATTGAACAAATTTATACTCAAATCACAAAATCAACACACAAATCACAAACCAACAGATCCGTGAAGAGATAAGGTAGGAGCTGGGGCTTCAGCTGGAGGAAAAGAGGAAGATGAGGGGTCGTCGGCGAAGGACGAGGCTGGTGGTGGTGGTGGTGGTGTGGTGGCGTAGGAGTGGCCAACGGCGGCGCTACGGGGAGAAACCTGTGCGTCGAGACCCATTTCGAGTTGGTCGCGTGCGGCTGAGGGAGGAGCTGCTAGGGGCTTCGATGGTAGGGTTTCCTCGCTGGCGTGAGGAGAAGCCGGTAAGGTGGTCGGTTATGCCGCAGGGTGGTGCACGACGGCGTTGGGCTGCTACTTGAGGAAGGAGATCGAGTGAGAGAGAGAGGGAAGACGTGCGGGGAAGGGAGGAGCTGCCAAGGGACTTCGATGGTGGGTTTTGGTCGCCGGCGTGAGGGGAAGCCGGTGATGTGGTCGGTGATACCGCATGGTGGTGTACGGCTGCTTGAGGGAGCAGATCTCGTGAGAGAGAGGGAGGACGCGAGGACGAAGAAGGAAAGAGAGGGAGAAATAGAAAGTGAGGAGAAAATGAAGATTTTTGGATTTAAATCCAACCATTTATTATAATATCCAAATTTGATCAAATGGTAAAAATTTAAATACTGATTAAATTAATTTAAAATAATTAATTAATATATAAATATTATATCATAAATAAATTATTAAATTTAATTTATAAAATATTAAAATTTTTGAGATTTAAATCCAACACTTCATTATAAATCTCTAAATTTGATCTAATAATAAAAATTTAAATATTGATTTAAATTAATTTAAAATAATTAATTAACATATAAATTATGAAACTTAATTTATAAAATATTAAAGTTTTTAAGATTTAAACCCAACCCTTTATCATAAGTCTCTAAATTTGATTCAATAATGAAAGTTTAAATACTGATTTAAATTAATTTAAAATAGATAATTAATATATAAATATCATATCATAAATAAATTATGAAACTTAATTTATAAAATATTAAAGTTTTTAAGATTTAAACCCAACCCTTTATCATAAGTCTCTAAATTTGATTCAATAATGAAAGTTTAAATACTGATTTAAATTAATTTAAAATAGATAATTAATATATAAATATCATATCATAAATAAATTATCAAATTTAATTTATAAAGCTCATCAACATCAAGTCCATTCAGGCTGTGCACAGCCGAGAGAGAGGAAGAGAGAACGTGAGAGAGGAAGACCGGTGTGGGGGGACTCGCCAGAGTGAGGTGGTGCCGGTGGAAAGGGCAGTGAGGCTCACCAGCGCACGGCAGAGCCGAGCTAGGCAGAGGAAGAATCGGCTTGGAGAGGGGTAGCGTACTGCGTACGCGTGAGCTGAGGAACGAGAGAGAGAGAGAGGGGAGAAGGAAGAGTGTCTGGATATTTAACTCAATCCCTTCGTCTTGAAGTCTTCAAAACAATCTAATGGTAGAAGATTAAAATATTAATTTAAAAATACGTAAACATTAACTTAATTAAAAATAATGAAAAAAATTAAGGTAAAATATTATTTAAACGAATAATAAGGTCACCGTCGACCTTATTATTAACACACATGAAGATTTGGGTTTGATATAATATTTTTGGAGTTTTCAAAATAGAAGATACTTACTTTAATGATGAAAAAATGTGAGAACAATATAGAAATAAAAGAATGTATTTTTTTAGTGCTCCCTAGGTCATTGAGTAGTATGTTTGAATTCTACAATTCATATTACTGTAACATTTATTTTTGCAATTTCTGTAGGAGTTTTTGTGGCTTTACATACAAACTACTACTTTGGAAGAATTGACTCAGAATTTTACGATTGGGTTCTTTTTCGTTGGATTGCTTCAATTTATGCAGTGAAGTACTATCATCATCACATAGATTCTCCGCATCTCTTTTCACTTGTTAGGTGCAGAAGTTGAGTTCATAAAAGATTCTCCATATACCACTTATGATTACGTTTTTTTTTAACACAAAACATGGTTATATTTTATAAAATAACTTGTTTTTCAATCAATCGGGCAAATGTGCCTCGCACATTGCCTAACCGCTACTATATATATATGTGTATGCTCGTCTCATCAGACTCCATCGTCGACTTAATATACATAAATCATATCAATAAGCCATACTTCATTTATTCCAGTTTTTATTTTTCGTTATAAAACAACGATGGTTGGGTTTTTATATTTTTTGCATTTATCTTATATATGACTTTTAAAGCGGCACTTTTGCCATGTGAGAACTATAATTTAAAGGAATGTGATCATTAAATGATGTACTCCTTAAAATGACACATTCTTCATGATAATGGTTTCCATGAAAGGTTAAAGAAGTGCCAAAAGATACAACCTTTTGATTTAATCAAAATGTTGTGTATGACTAGTGAAGTGTTAAAAGACACAACATTTTAATTAAATCAAAATGTTGTCTCTTGATACTTCCTTAACCATCACCCCTAATGAAAACCATCACCATGGAGAATGTGTCATTCCAAGGGGTACACTATTTGGTGATCACACCCCTTAGAATTTCACCTCCCACTTTATCACACAAAATGGTGATGATCCAGTTGAGTATTTTACCTTGGTACCAATATGAGCTTTCTACTGCTCAACTCTCATCTATATATTCTTGCAGGTCGGCGTCAGAGCATGACAAGCCTCTATATGCATATATTTTTGTCATTACCTTATCTGACCACACCTTTTACCATATGTGCTCCCACTGATTATATATTATGGGTGACTTCATTTCACTAAAAAAAATTTTAGTGAACGACATCAATTCTCCGTGATTGGATCAATAATCCATATCTCTGTCACAATTGACGGCTTCAGCCGAATACATAACACATAAATGGTTGTGTCACTTCTTAAGGTTGTGTCATTTGTCAATTATTGGATTATCAATAGTTGTGCTCTTTGTCAACTGGTGCATGATGGCCTATAAATACTGGTCATTGTTGCACAAATCAATTCACTCAATTCCCTTTATCTATCACCAACTTGTGAAACAAATACTTTCACGGGAGTGTCACCATATTATTAAATTTCGTTTCTCTTTGTTCTTCATAATTCTACAAGAACTCTTTTTAATGGATGTCCACGCATCGTATGTTGATTAACTAATATTTTATAGAGGATTGCTATGTACACAGTCTCCTGCACTATACATCATATATATTTTAATTATTTTTTAAATTTTATTTTTATTAAATTATATGAGTTCTTTTGATGATTAGTACACCACATATATACTTGTAAAATGGAAAATAATAAAAAAATAAAATAAAATAAGTGTATGGTGCAAGAATAATAAATAAAATTTTTCTATATTATATCCGGAATCACTTGAAGGATCGATCAGAAGTTTATCTTATAATCTGATCAAACCTGTAAAATTTAAACTTTAAGCTTATATGTATGTACGTTAATGTTTCATGTTTGAATCTAATTTCCAATTAAGAACATTCTTAATTGTTGTGTACCATCTCTCCTCCTTTCCATGCAAGTTTTAATAATGGGTTCAAACTAACTAGCTCATGTTTCTTATCCTTGCACTTAAAATTATTCTTAAGTCAGATACCTGATCTTATAATAAAATGAAATGAGAGTACTACGAACTCGCTTAATTAATACTCAAGATAATATAATATTACTCTTAGATTTGGAGGTACTACTCTCCCGCCTCCATGTGTTCACTCTGTGTGCGGTCTAGTGCAAATTAGATTTTTTTTTTTACTTTTTATTTTAAATATTTTTTAAAGATATTTAAAAGTTTTTAAAAAATAAAAAAATATTTATCAATACACTAATAGTCACTTTCTTAAATCATTAATTTTTTTAAAAAAAAAATTTAAATATATGAGCGGTCAAAATGACATGATAAAATAAGGAGGTATACTAACATTATTCTAATCCAAACCCACTTATTTTGGGCTTATTTTAATTGGGAATAATTTGTTTAGATTATAATTAGAAGGTTTACAAATTTTTTTTAGGACTTTTTGGGATGCCAGGTAAGATATTTTAATTATTTTTTTAAGAGGGACTAAGCTAGCAGAGCTGATCAGGTGCAATTTATTAATTTTTTGAGAAAACCAACTCTAATATTTTTAAGGGCTTAGTGCTACCAATAAAATTGCTTTCATGATACCCCACATATTAAACTATTAAAAAATGATACAAAACAAAATACTTATGGGTCACGTAATAAGCTTTATAATATATATATATATATATGTATATATATATATAAAGATATTAAACAAAAGTTAATGCTTGCTACCAACGAATGGATACCCTCAACTTGAAGTATTATCGAGTAGATTCTATTCATCATTTATATATTTATATTTATTTTTTTAATAAATATGTAGTGTAAGAATAATTAATAAAAAAAATTAATTAATTTAATAGAAATAAAATAAATATAAAAATAATATATTTTATAATAGCTATATTATTTTTCAGTACATATTTTTATCACGGGCGGTGCTACTCCCAAGAGGGAGGCCACCGAAAGAGCCATCGAATAGGCAAAATGCTTTTTGTGTTTTTCTTATTTTTATTTTCATATATTTTTTTAAACTCATTAAATACGTTTTTTAAAAAATAATAAAAATTAGAAATTCATTTAAAAATATTTACTTAACTATTAGGTAAAAAATAAATAAATAAAAAAATTCAATCGGTGGCCACCATTAATATCTGTGAAAGCATTTCCGTTTTATCATATAGGTAGGATGGAAGGATGATCTATCAAGTGTACGTACTACAATTGTGATGATCATGTCTTTTTCAGTACATATTTTTATCATTCTTCAAATCATGTATTTCATTTCGCTAGCTGGATGATGATTCTCCATCGTTGAATACACTAGCTACACACAACATCACGTGTTTACCATGCACTATATTAATGATGTTGTGATCAATTTCTCCTGTCTCGTTGATTGATTGATTATTGTTTGTTTTGTTTATAATATATTATAAAGAAATTTTACTCATTATTTACTCACATTTTATATTTATAATTTTTTTTTTCATAAAATGTAAGGTGTTTTTTTATAAGATGTTGAATAGTGAATAATAACTGACGAGAATAATTTTTTATATTATATTATAATTCAAAGCACGATTGTTAAAGAATGTTATTTCAAGTAATTTATATATATATATAAATAATTTAATTTAATTTAATTTTTAAATTTTAAATTTTATACATTAAATTATATATGAAGTAAATTCAAATAATAATTATAATATATATATGTATGTATGCTCGTCTCATCACACTCTATCGTCGACTTTATATACATAAATCATATCAATAACCCATACTTCATAATTTTATATTCCAGTTCTATTTTTCGTTATAAAACGACGATGGATGGATTTTTATATTTTTGGCATTTCTCTTATATATGACTTTTAAAGTGGCACTTTTGCCATGTGGGAACTCTTTTTGGTGGCTGTCCATGCATCGTACGTTGATTAACTGATATTTTATAGAGAATTGCTAAGTACACAGCCTCTCACATTATACATCACATGTTATATTTAATATAGATTGTGATATTAAATATGTGAATTTATTGAGTATGAGTTATTATGTATTTACGTGAACCATTATCTCAAAGAGATGCATTGGTTCAATGGTAATGGTATGTTGTTTCAAATGAAAGGGTAGGAGTTTGAAACTCCACAAGTGCAATTTGATTTAATAATTTTGTGAAGTGTTGGACTTGGACAGACACAATGCTTGGGCCAACCAAGCCTTGCACGTGGGCCAAAGAGTCATAACACTTAGGTGTTTGCACATAGGCTAAATAGGCACTTTGATATGGTGCAATGTTTCAAAAATCAATTTAATTGAAAAGGCACTTCTGGAGACTCGAACCAGTGCCCTCCCTTCCCCAACTGAGGCGCCTGTTAACCACTAGGCTAAGTCATACCCTTTGGTCTTTAAGTGAAACATCATAACCTTTAAACCAGTAACTGCCAGTAGAAAAGTCACAAGTTAAGAGTTGTGATCTTTCACATGGTGTCACTTCATTCTCTATAAATAGGGGATGAGACCCACGAATTTCATTCATTCCATTCTCTCATATTTTTCAGCCACTTGCACAATTTTGTAGAGAAACTTTGAAGGAAAAACTTCAGAATTGCTATCTGCAGTTGGTGACTTTGTTGTATCCTGGAGGTGAATTGCTTGTAACCCGGTAGCAAACTCTTTCGAGTGGGGGCAATTATCACCCTAAAGATAGTGATCAACACACCTCAAAGTCGCATTTATTTTTCAGATTACTGTATCCGCACAATATTCTTTAACATCACATATATTTTAATTATTTTTTAAATTTTATTTTTATTAAATTAATTGAGTTATTTTGATTATCAGTACACCACATACATGTTAAAAGAAAAATAATAAAAAGATAAAAATAAATCAAAGTAAGTGTGTGCATAGTACAAGAATGATGATTAATAGAATTTTTCTATTAATTTATATCCAGATTCACTTGAAGTATTGATCAGAAGCTTATCTTATAATCTGATCAAACCCGTAAAACTTAAACTTAATTAAGCTTATATGTAGGTTAATGTTTCTGCATGTTTTAATATACCTAATTTCCAATTAAGAACATTGATCTTGTTGTACGTGTACCATCTAATCTCCCCGGCCCTTTCCACAAGTTTTAATATATAATGGGTTCAAACTAACTAGCTCATGTTTCGTATCCTTGCACTTAAAATTACTCGATCTTAAATCAGATATATATATATAGTACTTGATCTTATAATAAAATTATGAAATGAGATCAGTACGTACTACGAACGCGCTTAAATATTACTCAAGATATATAATATAATATTACTCTTAGATTTGGTGCATGTCGACCAAAATTAATTAACCACTATTTTTTTTTACTTATTCCGCCATTATTGTTGAAACTCTGATTCCGCGGAGTACTTTTGGGTGTGAGAAGTTATAAGTACATAGTGCATGCAACTGATCCATCTTTTCACCGATCTATTTAGTTATATATATAGATATGGATTTTGACTGATCAATGGGGAGTGCGCATGCCTATATACTACTGCATATACCTTTTTTCATTTCTTTTAACTCCTTTCTTGGGACGAAGACATTTTTGCCTTTCGCAACGAAAGGTCGTGATTCTCTTTGATCTTTTCTTCGATATTTGGTACTACATACTCATGATCATCTTAATGCATGGTGGGCTAGCTAGCTAGCTCGTCGATCGGGCGGCGTATATAAATATCTATATATATATATATATATATATATATATGAGAAATGATACTTGCAGTCGTGAGCGTGCAGTCACCGTGCAATCGCTTTGAAAAAAGTAAATAAATAAGGGACCCACCTGAAAAGAAATTAATTTTTTAATAGTGGACCCCACTCTTTTTCAAAGCGACTGCACGGCGTTTACGCATTCCATGACTGTATGTAGCATTACTCTATATATATTCGTCTTTATAAACTATGCCATCATCATGATCATCTTCGATCTCCGTAATAATATATATATTTATTATTAATATGAGCAGTTAATTCCGTGAATGAATCATATATATGCGAATAAAGCAAGGACATGAATTTTTATTTATTCCTCTTAATTTCCTTCTGTCGACGTGACGTTGAATATATTGTATGAAACAAATCTCAAGTTGCATGTGGATATTTAGTCCCCCAAAAACGCATGGTTTTAACCTAACGACGGTCATGATGATCCATTTGCAAAGTCCACTTCATAAAACTACACACCTTTAACTTGTCAAGCATCATGTTCGTGTGTGTTCGAAGACTAATTAAGATGATGTGCTATATATATATATATATATCCAAATTAAAAGGGAAGCAAGCTATATAGATAGATAGATAGATATATATATATAGCTAATTATTAAATAATATTTCAAAAAAAAAAAAAAAGCAAATTATGTTGACCAATTATGAGTATATATATATAAAATAATATTATGGTTAATGATCGTATTCATCAGATCCATATTAAATACCACACAGTCAATTTTCTAATCAATGCATGTGCATGGAATTTCCATTCCAAGTGATCTCATAAGGTCTTAGTAAGAGAAAATGCCGCCAGCCAGTTCAGACCTTTGGGGCATGATACATACATATATATAATAATATTAATATTGCTATTGACGAAGAAAAACAAACAAGCTAGCTAGCTCTAGGCCGTGTGTGTTCATGCCATGGAAAAACACAAAGAAATTAGAAATTAAAGCATGCAATTAGGCAATGCGTGGCATTGATTAATTTATTGCCTAGATCATTTGGTAGATAAATCTGTATCGGGTTCTGTACAAACTGTTGGTATCAAGGATTCAAGTATGTCATGCCAAGACTAAATTGGGGTACGTAATTGATATGACCTTTTAATTTGTTGGGCTATTTATATATATATATATATATATATGTTTTAGGGTAAGTTAATTTGATCCACGTGGATTAGTAAGACATAAAATTAGAGATTTTGTTGGTTTTTTTAATTAGTAGCTATATATAGAGATTATTATTATTATTTTTTAAATGTTAGGTTAATTAGGTAGATCACATGATCGATCTACTGTTAATCTGATTATAAATTGTAATATTAGTAAAATGGTTGATAGCTAGCTAGCTACTAGCTAGATTAAGCAATTCATTTCATATATAATTCATGTATTGTGGGTACATACGCGTCATTGTATGGTTTGCGTTTTATTAATGAAGATTAATTACAAACAATTTGCAGACTGCCGGTTTTATTGAAATTTGTACGTAGTATATATCATCCAAGCTAATTAAGCAAACATTAATATAAAACTTTTGTGGTCACTACAAGAAATGAAAAATGAATATTTATGATAAAGAATTTACGAGAAAAATGATTATTTACGAAGAAAAAATATTCATTTTAATAAGAAGTAAGTAATAATTTTTGTAAAAAATAACTGAGAGTAAATAATCAGTTTTATTGTAAAGTTACAATTGGGATCCTCTAAACTTATGTCCAAATTTTAAAATTTATTATATTAAGAGAGATATAATGTGTAAAATTAATTTTTTAATAGTAATTATTATCATTAACGAGTAGTAGTACTGATCTCTCGTGCAAGCTAGATTAAATATGTTCAATAAATAAATATTTTATAACTTATTATATATATATATTTGTGTGTCATATGTTTATTTTTCTCGTACTTTAAATTGGCTTAGAGGTTGGATGAGAATACCCTAATCTAAAGTACGTACTTTCTAACCTCAATTAAGTGGGCTAATTCTGATAATAAGTGAGTTAATATGTACTTGCACCATGCTAATATTGATAGTCATAAATTACATAGCCACAATTAATTACGAACCCTAATTTTGAGGGTACTCATCATATTGATGATCTGTCTCTCTATATACTCGGCCGGTACTAACCCTATATATATACGTATTAACGTCCATATATAACCTCAAAAAGCAAGTATATATAGTGCAGGCTTACGTGGTGAAATGGAATTTAAAAAAAAAATATTTTATAAATATAAATTTATAAATTGAAGTGACTTAATTATGTGTTATATTAGATTGTAAAATTAATTTTATTATAAAATAAATTTAACATATCATATTAAGTAATGTCAATTTATGAATTTATTTTTATGACTGTAGTAGCACTACATGGAAAAAATTACCCCTTTCAAAAAATAAAAAAATCTTACGTGATGTATCGGGGCATGCAATGAATCACGTATAAGATATATCACCTTCAAAGTCAACATCTTAAATGTCATATTCTTTCAAGTTTTGTATGCTTATAGCATTAATAAATAATGGTTGAACCAACCAACCACTTACATTTCAACAAGGAATTAATTCTTTTGTTGGGGGAAAACTACAAATATATTCGCATGATTATTTTTTATTTAACGTGATATGGATGCAAACCACTTGTTTGACAATAACGCCAACTCTCTCTCTCTCTCTCTCTCTCTCTCTCTCTCTCTCTCTCTCTCTCTATATATATATATATACATATTAAATATCATGAGTATTTCAAATTGGGTACGTACTCCATTAATATATATATATATCATGTATTATTTCTCTTTTTTTTTTTACACGTCTTTTTTTAATAAAAAAATTTACTTATTTCCAATGTCTAGTCTTATATCTACTAATCTCCACGCTTTTTGGTTTTTATTTTCCTCAAAATTCCAATGACTACCTACTACTTTTTAATAGAAAATTTGAAAAAAAAAATCATTAATTTGTGGATATATATCAATCATGCATGAGGCCGTCAGTAAAAGCCTACAAATAAAATTAAAAAAAAAAAAAGTAACCAAAAAACAAGAGAGGAAAAGATCGTGATCAAAGGTGTGGACATGATGATTTGGCCTCAATTTTTTTTTTTTTTTTAAAGGGTACTGGATCATTGTTTGATATGAAAATAAGCAGTCGGATTTATGAAATTTTATATAGTTCGAATCAGAATATTAATGCACATGATTGCACATATTTCTGCTTTGAAATTGATTCTCTGAAGATTATATATTAAGGGAGTGAATTAAGCCGATCATCTGCACAAATGTACGTAGAATATTGGGTATTTTTATTGTTTTCTTTTACGTTTTTATTTATTTATTTATTTATTTTTTCAATTAATCCTTTGGCTACGTACGTGGGCTGTAATCGTGCGGTTAATTAATGGAACTTACCCTGATCTAAACGTAGTTGCAAAGAGATTATGCCACAAATCTACCATCTTTGGATTTCACACTAGCTAGCTACTAGCTAGGATCTGGTGAGTGTTGTAAATGTAACCTGCAAAAAAAGAAAGAAGGAAATAAATAAATAAATAGTTGTAAATGTAATTAATATATCGACCGAATTTACTAAAAAATAAAAAAAGAACATTGTCATATATTATCAAAAAAGGAAAAGAGTAATATTAGATATATATATATATATATATGATACTATTAATGTGTCGTTTAGATAATGAGTTGAGTTGATACGAGATGAAAGTTGAATAAAATATTATTTTTTAATATTATTATTTTATAATTTAAAAAATTAAATTATTTATTATATTTTGTGTAGGAATTGAAGGATGGTACTCATGATCTCATATCACATATTTTATATATTTTAATATTATTTTTTATTTTATTATTATTAAACTAATTGAGTTGTACTATTTATCATTCATACAATATATATTTGTTATAAAAAAAATAAAATATATGTGATGTGTAGTATATAAAGATAATAAATATAATTATTTTTTAAAAACAATAAAGATATACTATTGTAATATAGTTTTTTTTTGTGTATATTTTATATTTATTTATTATTTTTTTAAAAGAGTAAGGTAAACTAGGAGTCTAGGACTGTGAATAGGAGAGAGGGAAGAAGACGGAGGCATAAAACAGTAGCTGTGAAGAAAGGGAAGTGAAAGAGATAGACAGAAAGGACATGTTTAGTAGTAGGTACGAGCTTTGACTTGTTGTAACCCGAATGCCTCTGTGCATACCTATTCCATGTTTTACACGAGCCGTCTATGTTTTAGTCTGAAAGTCTCCTACTCCCCCTGCTTCCAAGCTATATCCTCGTACGTGTGAGACGTGCTTGTCTGAAAGACGAAATTGCCCACGACGCGAACGCAGACGGAAACGAAGATCTTCCTTCTATTTATAACCAAATTGTCTAAACTCAAGTTGTGAAACCAACTACCCTTCATCTTTTCCTATAAATAAGCCTACTCACACGTTCCTCCACTCACAGCCAAACAGCTCAATATACAGAAACATTAGCTCAAACACTGTAAACGCATTCGGAGTCCTCCTCCTCCTCCTCCTCCTCCGTAGGATTCGCCTCCGGCGTATCCACGGTCGAACTTAGCCAGTCATCATTCCCCCTAGTTTAGCGATGGACATGAGCAGGAGATCTACGAACAAGACGATGGCGCCGGTTAGGCCCATGAAAATGGGAGGAGTTGTGTACGACAGGAAGGAACCCAAAGCCTCTGACGCTCTGCCACTCCCTCTGTACCTCACCAATGCTGTCTTTTTCACCCTCTTCTTCTCGGTGGTTTACTTCTTGCTCACACGGTGGCGCGAGAAGATCCGCAACTCCACCCCTCTCCACATCGTCGACCTTTCCGAGATCGTCGCTATCGTTGCCTTCTTCGCCTCATTCATCTACCTCCTCGGATTCTTCGGCATCGATTTCGTCCAGTCCATTATTCGTCCTTCCGCCGATGTTTGGGCTGCCGAAGATGATGACGCCTCCGTCACCGCTGACGCCATCGCCCAAAAACATGATGAGGAGGCCATTCTGAAGGAGGAAGCTTGCAAAGTCCCTTGCGGCGCTGCACTCGTCGATTCCCCGCCTCCCCAATTCACGCAGGCGGTGCCACCCCCTACCGAAGAGGACGAGGAGATTATAAAGTCTGTGGTGGAGGGAAAGATGCCGTCGTACTCTCTCGAATCGAAGCTGGGCGATTGCAAGAGGGCGGCGTCGATCCGGCGCGAGGCGCTGCAGAGGAAGACGGGCAAGTCGCTGGCTGGGCTCCCACTAGAGAACTTTGACTACGAGTCCATCTTAGGTCAGTGCTGCGAGATGCCTATTGGCTACGTTCAGATTCCGGTTGGGATTGCTGGGCCGCTTTTGCTGGATGGGATCGAGTATATGGTGCCCATGGCTACCACCGAGGGTTGCTTGGTAGCCAGCACCAACAGGGGTTGCAAGGCCATCAACTTGTCCGGTGGGGCATCCAGCGTGTTGTTAAGGGATGGGATGAGCAGGGCTCCTGTTGTCAGGTTTGCCACCGCCCAAAGAGCTGCCCAGTTGAAGTTCTTCTTGGAGGACCCAGTAAACTTCGAGACATTGTCCATGGTCTTCAACAGGTCCAGCAGATTCGGAAGGCTCCAGAGCATCAAATGTGCAATTGCCGGGAAGAACCTCTACTTGAGATTCTCTTGCAGCACGGGCGACGCCATGGGGATGAACATGATCTCCAAAGGTGTCCAGAACGTCTTGGATTTCCTCCAGAACGATTTCCCCGACATGGATGTTATTGGCATTTCTGGCAACTTCTGTTCGGACAAGAAGCCTGCTGCAGTGAACTGGATCGAGGGGCGGGGCAAGTCGGTGGTTTGTGAGGCTATCATAAGTGGTGATGTGGTAAGGAAGGTCCTCAAAACCAATGTGGAAGCGTTGGTGGAGCTCAACATGCTCAAGAACCTTGCTGGTTCAGCTATGGCTGGAGCTCTGGGAGGTTTCAATGCTCATGCCAGTAACATCGTCTCCGCTGTCTACATAGCCACCGGCCAAGACCCCGCACAGAATGTTGAGAGTTCTCACTGTATCACCATGTTGGAAGCTGTCAACGATGGAAAGGATCTTCACGTCTCCGTCACCATGCCTTCTATTGAGGTAAAAACTCCCATCTTTTTATTCTCGAACTGTCCTTTTCAAACACTTCGCCCACTCTATTATCACGAAAGCTTGAAGAAAATCCTGATTTCCCACCGGATTTGGTTTCAGACATTTCTGAGTTCATTGCGTTCGAGTGAGAAAATTGTTTTCAGAAAAGCTTTTCAAGCAGTCATAGTCGTTTAATCTTGCCCAATCTTAGGCAGGAATCGAACTGTTGAAACTCCTTTGCATGTTTGGTCAAAAGGTTAAATCTGATATGGCCCTACTTTTCTCTTTCCAGGTCGGTACAGTTGGAGGGGGTACTCAGCTTGCTTCTCAGTCAGCTTGCTTGAACCTGCTTGGGGTGAAGGGTGCAAACAGAGAGGCAGCAGGATCGAATGCAAGGCTGCTGGCCACCATCGTAGCTGGTTCTGTTCTTGCTGGGGAGCTCTCCCTCATGTCTGCTCTGGCAGCTGGACAGCTTGTTAAGAGCCACATGAAGTACAATAGGTCGAGCAAAGACGTTTCCAAGATCTCCTCTTAAGGGAACGGAAGTAAGAATATACCCCCATGCTTGAGGAAGTTCAAGCCCCATAAATCCTGTTAACTTGCAAAATTAGCATTGACGCAGATCAACTGTCAATTTGGCATGGACTCGGATGTTTGGGAAAATTTCAGCAACATAAAAATACAAGGCAGACTCATAAAAGAAAACAGTTCGTTTGTATTCGTTCTTCTTCTTTTTCCTTTTTTTTTTTTTTTAATTATTATTAATATCATACCCCCTCCCCTCTTCTTCCCCCTTCTTCTCTCTCTCTCTCTCAAGTCATGTAAGAAGTACCTGCAAATTGTGTGATATGATGGAAAGGTTTACTATCGTTTAATTCTTTGAACATTTTATTCTTCTGTTTTACCTCGCTAGTTTCTTGATCTTCCACAGTATCTTCGTCAATTTGCAGGTGGAGTGTGATCTTCTGAAAGGTTGGATATGAATCTGTCATGCTTACGAAACTGAATATATCATTCTTTCAAACCAAATAATTGTTTGGGTTCCAAAATTTTTAAATTTAAACCAAAAAAATGTTCATCTTTCTAGAAAAGAAAATCCATCTAATTATTTACGACCGAAACTTCTGTGGATTAAAAAAATAACATAAAACCCAAAAGGAGATGAACTTCTTTGCAAGCGCAGCGAAACGTTTGAAAAGTTATCAATTCAGAAGCCCACCTACATACTTCTGTAGTTCCCCTGTGGGGTCTGGCAAATTTTCCAACTGCCTTACTTCAGTTAAGAGATATTGGTTTAAATTAAATTTGATGACAAGTAAATATTTTTTATAAATTTAAAATCTTCCTAATAACCCATGTTGAATTAATTATTGTAATAGTTAAAATAATAATATAATATTTTTTTTTTAATAATAATATTTTTATTTTTATTTTATATTTTATAATTACACTAATTATATATTAATTAATAATTTAATTTAATACTTAAATTATTATTTTTCAACTTAAATATATTATGACTTAAAATTAGAAAATAATAATTGAATTAAATAAAATAATAGTTATAGAGTGAACATTTAGTCTTTAAATTCAAAAATAAATTTAAATATATTATAACTCAAAGTTAAAAATTTTAATATATATTAAATTTAATATAATAATTTTAAAAATGAGACTCATTTAATAATTACAATACCAATGCTCTTACAAATCCATGTAAGCATAAATAAGCTGCATCTAAATCCAAGCCAATTTTCATGTCAATAGCGTTCACGTTTGTCTTTAAGGAGACCGAGGCGAGTAAAAAATGCTTATACCAGTCAGCAGCTACCGAATAAGAGTGGTGAAGAGGATAAATTTTGCGGAAATGAAATTTAGAATGATACTGATTAGATTGAGGTTGAATTGAGATGTTGGTGGAGTGTGAAGGTTGTATGAATAGTAAGAGATTGAGGTTGCGTTTGGATGTTGAAGTGAGTTGAATTGAGTTGAGTTGAGATGATAAAATATTGTTAAAATATTATTTTTTAATATTATTATTATTTTAAAATTTGAAAAAGTTAAATTATTTATTATATTTTATGTTAGGATTTAAAAAGATTGTAATGATGAATTGAGATGAGTTGAGAAATATTTAAAAACCAAACGAAGTGTAGATTTTTTGTTTGCGAAGGAAAGATGGATCTCCAGATGTTAAATCAGGAAGTAGGTGAATCCCAATATTTATAAGATAAAGAAAAAAAAAATGTTACGTGTCCAGACTCCAGATGTTAAATCAGGAAGTTGGTGAATCGCAATATTTATAAGAATAAGAAAAAGGTATACTGCTCTCACAGACACAAACGCGTGGCCAAATCAAAAGAAAGATATCAGTTCTAAACAAATAAATAAATAATATTTAAATGTCAGTGATAACTGCAGCCTGCAGGATAGTTGACTGAATCCGGCTTCCGTAATGAGATTTGCTACGCAATCTCTATCATACTCACTACTTCATATTTTTTTAAATTTTTTAAATTTTTAATATTTTTTTAAATTTTTTTTTGAGTTTATTATTTTTAAATTATTTTATTTATTATTTATATAATAAATATTTAATAAAAAAATAATAATAAAAATTAAAAATAATATAAAATATAGAAATTATATAAATAGTAAGAAGTTGAGTAAATTTTTTGTTTATGAAAATACATGACAGACAGCTCCATACTTATCTGTTGGGAACGACAACAATAAATGTAATATATGAAAAATCTCTACAGTTAAACATCAGTTTTCATATATATCTAACGAAGAATAATGCTAGAGTTACCCTTGGAGTTCTTTAGATTTTAATGTGTTTTTTTATGTTTTTTTAAAATTTTTTTATATAGATTTTTTTAATAATTTTAAATATTTTAAAAAAATTTATAATATTATTAAAAAATATTTCTTTAATCATGAAGTAAAATAAAAAATATTTTGTAATTAAGAAAGTAATTTTTAATAATTTTTTTACCTTTTAATTAAAAAAATATTTTTAAAAAATATTTTATTTTTAAAAAATATTAAAAATTAAATAATTTTTAAAAAATTGACCCAGCGGTGGCGTTGGCCATTCAAGGATTAGTGCAGTAGGAAACATCTCGTGTAATGGGATTAATGAGAAAAGCACAGTTCTAGTCAATAAGTTAGTTAAGACCCCACTCAATAAATATATAGTGAAAGCTGGGGGTCACTGTCATTTTATAGCCGTTGATCACTGTGAGATCAGTCAAGTCAAGTTTTTACACCTTGTCAATTATTACATTGTAACCAAAGTGGTTGTATAGACTATCTAGTTCTATAATATGAACATATGCATTTTGCAATATGCTTGAATTAAATGGATCTGAAGCCGACAGATTATAATAGTCAACATTATCTTTTTCTGCACCACTTTATATACATGTTGGGGAATGATATCCTGTGTGAAAGTGATGACAATTTCTGACTAATTTTGGTTATCATCACTTGTCAATGGTCTACCTAGTTATTATTATCCATGGAATTTACAGTACGAACATCCTATCCGGGATTTGAATTCCTATTCCCTTCTTATTGCCTGTACGTCTTGGCCTAGCACTTCTCTTGCTACCCATTCTAGCTTCCTCACCACAAAATTTGAATGGATATTTAGAAGAAAAATTGACAAAAATCCGTTACTTTTCACAATATATTTCATAATTATATTTTAAAATGAGAGATATTATTATAAAATAATATATAAAAATAATAAAAATAATAAAATTATCCTCATTTTATATCATGTATTGTGAAACATATTATGTGTATCGTTACTCTATCTAAAAGGAGTAAAAACAAAAGTGTGAGCTTTTTGAATCATCAGTTTCTGTAACCGCATGCACTTGTGTTTGGTATGCTTCGATTACAGAAACGTGCTGCAGGTTGATTCATCTGTGGTCTCTCACACTTCGATTAACTATATACGTACTAGTTTGTACGTACCCATGTCTGGCATGCATGTCACAGATATATATATATATATATATATATATATATATATATATATATATATATATACTACGTTGAATGTAAAGTTCAGACCTTTACGCGTATCTCATGACAGAGAGAGCTGCCTAGCTATATACGTACGCCCGAAAATGCATGCAGGGTGATGGGTTTGTTAGTACTTAGAATTATTCGACTTGGATACATGGACAACAACCTCTGATCCATCTGATCTTGATCAATTGAATGGTACCCAAAAATCGAATGATCTACTCTTCTCGTCTAAGCTGCCACGAGTATCAGCCAGCTGCCTAATATGTGTGCCTCTTCTCCCAGCTGCAAGAACATTAATATAAGATCTTGCTGTTGTTGCACTTTGGACTGTTAAAGTATCTAGAGTATCTTCAGCCTCATATGGAGGCTTGACTAATGGCCTCACTCAAGGCCATATACAGCTGGACAATGAAGGCAATGGAGCCTTAACTAATGCCTTAACTAATGGCATTGACAGTAGTCTACATTCTTGTAAAGATAGATCATGATGATCAGTCTGTTAGTTGACAACAATTGATTTAATTTATTATTTCCTTTTTTATTCTTTCCTAGTTATGTTTGTACATTTTCCTTCTTTTGTTTATTGTAATCTTCTCAGTTTGAATACCTTGTAATTTCCGTACTTAGATTGATACTTGTATATATATACAACAAAGCTGTATTATAACAATTCATTTAGTGAATAGAAGAACCTTCTCTTTGGTCTAATTTCTTACATGGTATCAGAGCCCCTCTGGGGTTAACACCTTTCTCTGTTTCTTGTTTCTAGTTACTATGTCAATTTCTGGTCAGTCTTCCACTCTCTCTCTACCTAGTATCACTCACTTTATCTCTATCAAACTAGATAGTAACAACTATCTGAACTGGGTATCACAGTTCCTACTTGTGTTGCGCATCCATGATTTAATGGGCATTGTGGATGGCACTGAGCCATGCCCACCAAAATTTCTCTCTAGTGAATCAGGGAATTTGACAACTGAAGTCAATCCCAATTTTCTGTTATGGCAAAAGAAGGATCAATACCTTCTTAGTTGGTTTAATACCATCCTGTCTGACAGTGTGTTATCATCTGTCTATGGCCTACATACCTCTAGGCTAGTGTGGAACTCTTTGGCAACAAGGTTTGCCTCACAATCCAGGTCCAGAATGGCCTATTTGAAGCAACAGCTTCAGTCCTTGAGTCAAGGCTCACAAACCTGCACTCAGGTCAAGCCAAAATTCTAGCTGACCAACTCACTGCAGTAGGAAAAGCAGTTGATGATGATGACTTGATCTCCTATATTTTGAGTGGCCTCAACCCAAACTATACTGCATTTATCACTTCCTTTCATTTTGCCACTAGAGAGTCAGTCATGTCTTTTGAAGACTTTCAAGTTGAGTTGCTTAACCATGAGATCCTTCTAGGAAATCAACACAACCAACAGACCAGTGAGTCAGGAAATTTTGCCCTCTACACTCAAAAGCCTAAATCTTCTAATTACAAAGGGAAGAACATTGGGCAGGGACAGCAAAGGCACACCTTTCCCTATAAGAAATCTGAAGGACAGAGACCTAAAACTGAGACAAATCAATTCAACTCTCAGAGAGGACCTTGTCAAATTTGTGGGAAGTTAGGACACCAAGCATTGAACTATTATCATAGAATGAACTATTCATATCAAGGAAGGCATCCTCCCTCTCAGTTGGCTGCAATGGCTGCCAGGATGAACACTACAAATGCTGAATCTGATGAGCAACCTTGGTTTGCTGACAGTGGTGCCAACAACCATGTTACTGCTACTTTGGACAATCTCACACTTCAAGAGCCATTCAAGGGTGATGAAGAAGTGGCTGTGGGCAATGGTTCAGGTTTACCCATTCTAAACATTGGCTCATCAACTTTCTTTCATTCCCACAAACCTTTTAAGCTCAATAACATTTTGCACTATCCAAATGCAGCAGCAAATCTAATTTCCATTCAAAAATTTTGTGCTCATAACAAGTGTTGGTTTAAGCTAACTAACAGTCATTTCTTTGTGAAGGACAACCTCACAGGGCAGACTCTTATGCAAGGGCAAAGTAGAGATGGGCTCTATCCTATTCAACTCTCCAAGGCAACCAATAAAGTCAAGAAATTTACAAGTTTTCTTGGAATTTCAGCCAATGCCACTGTTTGGCATCGTAGACTAGGACATCCAGCTTCTCCTATCTTGAATAAAATCAAAGAATATGCTCATATTCCTGTCATTGAGTCCAATAAAAATGTTGTCATGTGTGAGGCTTGTCAATTGGCCAAGGCAAAAACTCTTCCTTTCTCAAAATCTGCTAATGTAACATTGGAACCATTGGAAATAATACATTCTGACTTATGGACCTCGCCTGTTATTTCTACCAATGGTTTCAAATACTATGTTGCATTTATTGATAACTTCTCTAGATTCACTTGGATCTATCCTCTCAAAACCAAGTGTGAAACCTTTGAATGTTTTGTCAAGTTCAAATGTTTAGCAGAAAATTTGTTGTCAAGAAAAATAAAGGCCTTTCAATCTGATGGTGGAGGTGAATTTCTCTCCAACCAGTTCAAAGAATTCCTCCTTTCTAATGGCATAATCCATCGTATATCATGCCCTTACGCTGCTCAACAGAATGGTCTTGTAGAAAGAAAACATAGGCACATAGTTGAGATGAGACTTTCCCTCCTTGCTCAGTCTAAACTTCCAAATACATACTGGGTTGATGCTTTTAACACCTCAGTGTACCTCATAAATAGACTTCCCAGTCCTGTGCTGAACAATAGTTGTCCCAACTTCAAGCTGCTCAACAAGGCCCCTGATTACTCTTTTCTTAAAGTCTTTGGTTGTGCGTGTTATCCCCTTCTCAAGCCTTATAACACTCACAAGTTCATGTACAGATCCAAGAAATGCATCTTCTTGGGTTACTGCTCAAATTATAGAGGGTATAGGTGCCTTAACCCCTTGACAGGGAAAATTTTAATCAGCAGAAATGTGGTGTTTGATGAGCAGTCTTTTCCTGCCCAGGACTGGAAACCATCTATACTTGTGTCTACTGCAAGAGAGCCTCCTCAACAGGTTAGTCCTTTGCACTTTAATGATGTTAATTTACCTTTACACCACACTGCATCAACACAAATTTCAACTTCTGAAAATGCTGCCACTGCTGCACAGAATTTAGCTTCACCACATAATCATATATCCAACATCTCCCTTCCAGAACCATCACAAGAAGAAGAGCCAGCAGTCTCTTCCATACCTGAGCCATCTCAAGCAGAGGACACAACAACCACTGCTGTACCTCCTCCTGAACCCACAGCAGTGCCTATACATCTTATGACAACTAGGTCTATGGATGGTTCTAGGAAACTCAAAAGCTTCTCAGATTACAAAGTTTACATAGCCACTAAACATCCTCTCATGGCATTGCATACACTAGCTTCAGATATTTCATTGCCAACCACACCTCATCTTTTTTCCCAAGCTATTAAATCACTCCACTGGACAAAGGCCATGAAAGAAGAATTTGAGGCTCTTTTAACCAACCAAACCTGGACCTTATGCCCAAGACCTTCTCACTAGAATGTTATTCATAATAAGTGGGTTTTCAAAGTCAAGCAAAAGGCTGATGGTTCTTTTGATAGGTTCAAAGCTAGACTAGTAGCTAGGGGGTATGAACAAAGAGATGGAATTGATTACACTGAGACATTCAGTCCAGTGGTTAAAGTGTCAACTATTAGAACCATCTTGGCTATTTCTGTCCATTTCAATTGGCCCTTGAGACAGCTTGATGTTTCCAATGCTTTCCTCCATGGCACACTTGAAGAAGACGTCTACATGGAATAACCATCTGGTTATGTGGATCAAATATATCCTCACCATGTTTGCAAGCTGCAAAAATCCATCTATGGACTAAAATAGGCCCCTCGAGCCTGGTTTAACAAGCTTGCAAACACTCTCCTTGCTCTCAGTTTTCAAGAATCCAAAGTGGACTACTCATTGTTTGTCTTTCATCAATCTAACATTCACTTGTTTCTACTGATCTATGTAGATGACATCATTCTTACATGCAACAATGTTCCAGCTATGACAAAATTGGTTCACTATCTCAAGCAACACTTTGCTATGAAAGACCTTGGCTCCCTCAACTTCTTCCCTGGTATTCATGCTCAATATATGCCCAATGGCATGCTGCTATCACAGTCCAAGTACACACTAGACCTACTCTCTCGTTTCAAGATGAAAGAAGCTAAACCTGCAAAAACACCCCTTCCAGCAGGCTCTCAACTGTCACAACAGCATAGGGATCCCTTGGAGAATGCTACTGAGTATAGGCAGCCTGTTGGGGCATTACAATACCTCACTTTAACAAGACCAGACATCAGTTTCTTAGTCAATCAGCTATGTCAATTCATGCACAACCCCACATCTGCACACTGGACAACAGCTAAAAGAGTTTTGAGATATCTCAAAGGCTCACTTAATCATGGTCTTATGTTCACTAAAAAATCGATCTCTCACACTCAATGCTTATAGTGACTCAGTTGGGCAGGGAACCCAGATGATAGGAGGTCTACAACAGGCTATGCCATATACCTTGGGCCATGTCTCATCAGCTGGAGTGCAAAGAAGCAAACTGTGGTAAGCAAATCCAGCACAGAAGCTGAGTACAGATCACTTGCACTCACTACTGCTGAACTATACTGGATTCGAATGCTTCTTCAAGAGCTCAAGGTATCTATCACTACTGCCCCTACCCTCTGGTGTGACAATTTAGGGGTACTGTCTTTGGCAACCAATCCCATTTTTCATGCAAAAACAAAGCACATAGAAGTGGATTATCACTTCATCAGAGAAAAGGTTGTCAACAAAGATATCACCAGTAGATACCTTTCAACCATTGATTAAGTTGCAGACATTTTTACTAAAGGACTCACCTCAGCTCGATTCTTGTTATTAAGGAGAGGTTTGGATTCATATATGAGTTGAGATTGGTTGAGATAGTTTGTGAATAGTAGAATAAAAGTTAAATTTTTTATTATATTTGGTGTAGAAATTTGAGAAAGTTGTTTTGAGATTTGAAAAAATTGAATTGTTTATTATATTTTGTGTGGAAATTTGAGAAAGTTGTAATGATGAGATGAGCTGACCTGAGGTGAGTTTTGAATCCAATCATTTCCTAAGAGACAAGCTGAAAGTAACAGTTTCACCCATCAGCTTGCAGGGGGATGTTAAAGTATCTAGAGTATCTTCAGCCTCAGATGGAGGCTTGACTAATGGCCTCACTCAAGGCCATATACAGCTGGACAATGAAGGCAATGGAGCCTTAACTAATGCTTTAACTAATGGCATTGACAGCAGTCTATATTCTTGGAAAGATAGATCACGATGATCAATCTGTTAGTTGACAGCAATTGATTTAGTTTATTATTTCCTTTTTTATTCTTTCCTAGTTATGTTTGTACATTTTTCTTCTTTTATTTGTTGTAATCTTCTCAGTTTGAATACCTTGTAATTTCCTTACTTAGAGTGATACTTGTATATATATACATCAAAGCTGTATTGTAACAATTCATTGAGTGAATAGAAGAACCTTCTCTTTGGTCTAATTTCTTACAATGATGATGAGTTGGCTTACAGAATTGGTGCATGCCCAGTTACTATTATTATTTTGCCTTGTTATTCTG
Organism: Juglans regia; assembly: GCF_001411555.2. Classification (NCBI taxonomy): domain Eukaryota; kingdom Viridiplantae; phylum Streptophyta; class Magnoliopsida; order Fagales; family Juglandaceae; genus Juglans; species Juglans regia. Next base: position 7,603,844 of record NC_049913.1, read on the forward strand.
ATCTGGCTTTGTCCGCTCAGATTGATCAACCTCAAGCTAAATACTATTATATATGTTTTTAGGCAGCTGTACATGATGACAAGTACCCCAGATGATGCCTATATCTGCGCCTCAAGAGGCGCCTATACTTAAAAGTGGCTATGCATGTACTGTTCATTACTGTTGATGTCACTGTTCATCAACAGTAATGAACAATGTAGAGGTTTTTTTTTTTTTTCTTTTGCAATTGTTTATATTACCTTCATCATCAACAGTAATAAACAGTGTAAAGTTTTTTTTTTTTTTTTTCACATGTTTTTTTCCGCAAGTGTTTATATTACTTCTTTCTCTTTAAATAGGCTTTTTTTTGTATTCATCTAAAGAGTAAAATAAATTATTACTTCTGTCAAATGCTTGCTTTATAGTTGGATTGTTATGTAATTCTTATTTATAATTCTTGAATTTTTAGTGATTGTATTAGAATTTGTAAAAGCAAGTATATATAATTGAATTGATTGGATCAAATTTGTGTGATAAGTATTTTTTAGATTTTTATTTAAGTTATTTAGACTTTTATAGAGTAATATTAAAAGTGATATATCATTTTTAATCTTCAAATTTAATCTAACGGTAGAAGTTTAAATATTGATTTAAACTAACATAAAATAGATAATTAAAATATAAATATTCTATCATACACTTAAAATTAACTTCAATTTATATATATATATATATATATATATCTGTCTATATCTTAAAAGAGGCTTTCCTATTACTGTTATTCAACAGTAATGAACAGTAAAGAGGCTGTGTGATTTTTTTTTCCGCATATTCCTATACTGTTCATTACTGTTCATAACAGTAATGAACAGTAAAGAGGTTTTTTTTTCTTTTTTTCACGTTTGTTTTGTTTTTTTGTTTCTTTTTAAGTTCGTCCGTGTGAATGTCAATGTGCGACGTAATACCACAATCTTGCGTGGGGAATGAGAGAGAGGGAGAAATGAAAGGTGGGGAAAAATATTGGTTTATAGGTTTTAAATTACAACTCTTTATCTTTAATTTTCAGATTTAATCTAACGATAGAAGTTTAAATATTGATTTAAACTAACATAAAATAGATAATTAAAATACTAATTTTTTATCATTAAATAAATAATAAAATTTTACTGTACATTTTTAAGCAAAAAAAATTATCTAATTAATTTGAATTTTTAATATAATTTAAATTTCATAATAAATTATGAACATAAATAAATAATAATTTTATTCTTATACATTAGACTATTTTAATATTTGAAATTATATTTATTTTTTTCTTCAATTTGACAGATGTGGCAAATGTACTTTTTTTTATCAATTAGAAAATCTTACGACATACAGGATTTTACACAAGTACTACTAATTTCAAAATAACCAAGCCATTTATAAAATACTAATATTTCATCATTAAATAAATAATGAAATTTTGTTAAATATTTTTAAAAAAGTATAACTATATAAATAATTAGAGTTTTAACATAATTTAAATATGATAATATTCTTAATTAACTAAAGAGAACTGCTACAACTAATAAAAAAGTAACTTGAAAATATGTCATAAATATGTATTTCATTTTGAATTTTTAATATAATTTAAATTTCATAATAAATTATGAACATAAATAAATAATAATTTTATTCTTATACATTAGACTATTTTAATATTTGAAATTATATTTATTTTTTTCTTCAATTTGACAGATGTGGCAAATGTACTTTTTTTTATCAATTAGAAAATCTTACGACATACAGGATTTTACACAAGTACTACTAATTTCAAAATAACCAAGCCATTTATAAAATACTAATATTTCATCATTAAATAAATAATGAAATTTTGTTAAATATTTTTAAAAAAGTATAACTATATAAATAATTAGAGTTTTAACATAATTTAAATATGATAATATTCTTAATTAACTAAAGAGAACTGCTACAACTAATAAAAAAGTAACCTGAAAATATGTCATAAATATGTATTTCATTTTTTTATTTTTCTTTTCTTTTTTTCATGTATTTTTTTAATCATCATAAACATTTTTAAAAAAAATAAAAAATTTACAATATCATTGGGTCAGGATGGAATTGACAATTTATCTCTTCCCAAACAAAATTATTGAGTTCGAGGAAGAGATTAATAGATTCTTAAGTTTTCAGAAATTTTTATATATTTTTTAAAATATTATTTAAATATAAAATATTATTTAATTTGTTAATCTAATCATTACAATTTTTTTAAATATAAATTTTTTAAATTTTAAAACAAAAACTATATTAAAAAATTATTTTTCAATAATATTTTAACTTTTATAATATTTTTATTTTAACTTTTTTTTCTCTCATTTTCTAAAATCAAATAAAACATCTTAATCCAAATAATTTTATATATTACTATTCACAAACCATGTCACTACTATTAATATATCGATCCAAATCATATCTAAGGATATGATGTCTACATGTGTTATTTTTTGAAGGACGAGGCTGCTGCTGGTACATTAAAATTTTTAAGATTTAAATCCAACCCTTCATTTTACCACTTCTCATTTTTTTTTCTTCGGTTGGATTGCTTCGATTTATGCAGTGAAGTACTATCACTATCACAAAAATTCTCCATATCTCTTTTCACTTGTTAGGTGCAGAAATTGAGTTCATAAAAAATTCTCTATATACTACTTATTTTACTTATGATTACGTTTTTTTTTTTAACCCAAAACATATTTATATTTTACAAAATAAGTTATTTTTCAACTGGGCAAATGTGCCTCGCACATTGCCCAACCGCTAGTATATATATATATATATATATATATATATATATATATATATATATATATGATATATCCCGGACGTTAACGCATAGAAACGTTCAAACGGCGGTCGCAGACTCGCATGCAGGTTTTATAACCAATAGCAAATCAAGCTTAGCCTAAGTGCCAACTAGAGAGAGAGAGAGAGAGAGAGAGAGAGATTAACATCTTAAATATTAGATATCATGTACGTAGATCAGATCTAGTACATGACGTCGACGATCATGACCAACATTGCAATTATTTTCATACTTCAAGTGCCTAATGGTACCTTTACATCATGTTTTATAGTGCGTACGTACATTGAATATTGAAAATAAATATTAAAAAAAATAAGAGATTAAATAACTTTAATGTCTTCTCAAGCCCGATCACCTTCCTTTTATTTTTCGTAGATAAATGCAAATTAGTAGGTGAAGGGATTAAATAAATTATATATGTGATGGAAGTTGGAACAAGAAGCTGCAAGCTAGGAAGACAAGATCAACAACTAAGCAACCACATGGTCCTTTTTAATATTTTTTTTCCCTTGACCAAAATGGCATGCAAGGCCAATTTCTTTTTTAATATTTTTATTATTTTGAGATTTAAAAAAAGTTGAATTATTTATTATATTTTGTATGAGAATATGAGAAAATTGTAATAATGAAATGAGATGAAATCATTATATGAGTTGAGAGTATTTCTGTATTCAAACGAAATCTTAAATCTAGCTAGCTAGAACCTCTCATTTATAAAAAATTCCTTATTAGCATCACCCATATTGACTCGATCGGCCATCATCATGATTTTTCCCCCTTATTAATTAGCATGAATTCATATGCAATTTGATGAATTTTACATCGACTTTGGTGGTCGAGTCAATATAATAAGATCTTCATGCAGTCGTCATCATCATGAGCATATATATATATATATATGACTTTTAATTAACTTAAATTTATCAGATGACCCAATATATTAAAGGTCCCACTTGTTCAAAAGATTCTTCATTTTGAAGCATGACTATGGAAAGGGTACTGGAAAAAATAAAAAGAAGATAAAATTGCACCAGTCCTGATTAATTCCTGTATTTGCATGATCGACCCACTAACTATAGTACTTATAATGGCAGTATATTCTTTCGAGGTCCGGTCTCCCCCACGTCATAACATTTAGATATCAGAATTTCTATGGGAACTTTTATCGAATATATGACTTTTTATTTATTTATTTAAAAAAAAAAGAAGTAAAATCCAATAAATTGTCCTCGTGTTTATGTGCTGTTTAGAAGAAAATCAGACATTAGCATGGCCAAGCAACTGCGGACCGACGAACCTACGATATGCTGATCGGCATATATAATGCGGCGCATCCCCAAAAAAAAAAAAAGACTATATAGAGGCCCCACATTGGGAACCCTAATACAAGCTATAGCCCAAACCTAATCCAAGAGAGGGAGAGGGAAAGGAAACAAATAAAATGGTAAGGAAAGAAAAATAAAAATAAATAAAAGAGCTTCAAAAGCACGGCTAGATCATGATCAAACTCGATCGTTTTCAATTATATTTGTTTTTTGTTTTTTTTTTCCCATAAAGTAGGAATTAAAGATATGCCTCCACTTATTATAAAAATTAAAAAAAAAAAATCCCTAGTAAAGGTACTAAATAAAGTCTTTAAAAGGAATATAAAATACGAAAGTGGTGGGATACTTTTTTGGGTGGCTCAAGAAAAAAGGTGGCTGAGGAAATTGAAAATTAAAAAAAATGATAATCATGATTCTGGAGGAGACCTACTCATATTGGATAGCATGTGATTCTCTTGATGATCTTTAATTAGAAGCGAACGAACCAACCAGAAGAGGAGTTTCAAGTTTCATATGCGTGATTTAGAATGGAACTGTGTGGATAGAGAACCACTTTTCTAAAGTTAATTGGTTTTGTCTGAATTTTATATAGACATTGAAAATGATGGTTAGATATTAAAAAGGGTATATATGAAGCCATAGAATTAGAACCGATACTGAGTGGTGTACTTTAAAGTAGTGGATCAGGTAAGAAATTAAGGGGAAAAGGAAACAGAAGACTACTACTCGTAGAAAACTTGAATGAAATGACCAACTACTTGAGCTTGCAGTGATGATTATGCAGATAGAAAAACAAAGAATAATTGCTAGCCTTAAAAAATGAACTGCATCATCATACAGAGAATAGTAATACTTGAGAATAATTGATTAAGGTCCTTTTAATGCTTTGCCTGAGACATTTTCTGCCACTATATAAAGTTGAGGCCGGAGTTTCTACATCATGTAAGAGATAGATCTTTAAGAAAATGTTGGGATTTTTTAGTACTTTATGATCAGTTGAATGTTAATATGGTGAGGGGGGTTCTCTTTTGTTTAGGAACATTATGATCTTGATTCAACGGCTGATCATGAAGTCCTTGATAACTAATTTATATCAACCATTCACTTGATCTATAGTTTATAGTTTACCACATTGATAACACTATAGCTTAAATAAGGGTTATAATTGCAGTACTAGTACTATGCTAAGCGCGAGCTATTTGCTTCTTCTTGTCCTCTCTCTCTATATATTTTTATTTTTTTTATGAGATCTCCATTTCGCTTAAATAAATCGAATATTTTGATAGTTATATATATCAGTTCCGCTTCTAAGCAGTCGGGCTGATGTTAGAAGCATAGCAGCCCTCCTTTCATCTCTTGCCACGTCAGAAATTATATAATAATCTTAATAATCTCAATCACATAGAATAACATCATTTGCAAAAAGAATAATGCTAGAGATCAGCCTACTGTGCATTGCACTCTCCACACACCTCACATAGTTTTTTTTTTTTTTCAACCCAGCACGTTAGGTGTGCTGGAGCTTCCACCAACAGTAGACAGTGAAGAAGATTTTTTCTTGCAAAAAAGCTCCGTTTCACCCACATGAATTTGAAGATTTTAATCTGAAAGTTTCTGGTTTTTTCTTGTTGGTTTATTGCGTAAAGGTTTTTGTTTGGTTGCCCAAAAAATTTGCGGGCTGTAAAAAATGGCATCGAATTGGTGAATTTGAATATTTGAAACCGAAAATTCCTGCTTTTCGCCATTTTGACGAACAGAAAGCCTCAA